>NC_072433.2:86645454-87250227 GCF_028878055.3 Symphalangus syndactylus
TCTAAAATCCATTTGGAACTAAAAAGGAGCCTGACTACTCAAACCTACCCTAAGCAAAAAGAGCAAAGCTAAAGGCATCACATTACCTGACTTTATGCTGCAAGGCTATAAGAATTAAAACAGCATGATTCTGGTATAAAAATGGACACATAGTTAAGTAGAATAGAATAGAGAACCCAGAAATAAATACACATATCCACACCAACTGATTTTTGCCAATATTGAAAAACCATACCTGGGGAAAGGACACCCTTTACAATAAGTAGTGCTGAGAAAATAGGATTGCCATATGTAGAAGAATAGAAATGGGCTCCCATCTCTCACCATATACACAAATTAGCTCAAGATGGAATAAAGAAACTATAAAAATACTAGAAGAAAACCTAGGGAAAACTGTTTTGGACACTGATCTAGTCAAATAATTTATGACTAAGACCTCAAAAGCACAAGCAACAAACCAAAATTGGACAAATGAATTAATTAAAAAGCTTCTGCACAGCAAAAGAAATATCAACAGAGTGAACTGACAACATGTGGAATGGGAGAAAATATATGCAAAATATGAAACTTAGAAGAGACTAATAATAAGAATTTACAAGAAACTGAAACAACTCAACAATGATAACAGAAGCCAAATAAACACATTAAAAAGTTGTTAAAGGCCATAAATAGATGCCTTTCAAAACAAAAAGACATACAAATGGCCAACAAGAGCATAAAAATGTGCTTAACATCACTAATTTCCAGAGATATGCAAAATAAAACCACAGAAAGATATCATCTGACACCAGTCAGAGAAATACCTAATGTAAATGATGAGTTAATGGGTGCAGCAAACCAACACGGCACATGTATACATATGTAACAAACCTGCATATTGTGCACGTCTACCCTAGAACTTAAAGTATAATAAAAAAAAAGTCCTGGAAACAGAATAGCTATTTTTATTATTATTTTAATTTTTTTTTTTGAGAAAACAAAGCCTTTATTGCAAAACCAGTCATTGTGGAGACAGGAGGCAGGTTCAAATCTGTCTGGGGCAAGTTTATGGGCTAAGAAGGCAAGGGAAATGATTTAGCAATGTCAGCTTGGTAGGGTTGGATTAGAAGGCTTTAAATTTGCCTATTTATGGTGGGGTATATTGAAACAGATTTAAACTCTGGATCTCCCAGGTCAACAGACACTTCTGAAAGAGTTCTAGTGTTTAGGTTCTGGTCATGTTCTAGTCTTCTTGGTTCCCAGGGTAGGAATATTTGGTTTTAGGTGTTGCTAGAGGTCAAAGCTTTTTCTGTTGCCCACGCCTGGACTACATGACTTGCAGTTTGGGGCTCTGTTATATCTACAAGGCAAGTTAACAGTTTGTTATCAACAGAGCAAGGCACAGTTTGGGCTGGTCCTGCATTTACAATAACTTGAATATCAAAAAAATAACACTGAGTGAAAAAAATCAGGTGTAAACCAATACACACTGAATGATTCTATGTATATAAAGTTCAAAGTAGGCTGATTTACAGTGACAAATATTAGAATAGTAATTATCTCTGGAAGCGGAATGCTACAAATGGCTTTCTGAGATGGGGGAAATGTCCTTTTTTTTTTTTTATCTGAGTTGTAGTTAAAGAAGTGTATTCACCTTAAAGATTCATTCAACTTCAGATTTGTATATGTATTTAATGTAAGTTATATCTCAGTTTAAAAAACACACTTTAAAAATGTCCTCAGCTGTGAAAATTAATGAACTACTACCACACTTACAGTAGGGATAAATTTTAGAAACACAATATTGAGTGAAAAAAGCAAGCTTCATATATCTGCAATACAATAAAAAATAAACAAAGCTAAATAAAATATTTAGTCACACATAGATAGAATGTCTATTACTAAAAAGTAAAAAAATAACAGATGCTGGCAAGCATGCTGAGAAAATGAACATCTACGCACTGTTTGTGGAAATGTAAATTAGTACAATCTCTATGGAAAATAATATGGAGATTTCTCAAAGAATTAAAACTACTATTCAATTTAGCAATCCCATTCCTGGGAATCTACTCAAAGGGAAATAAATCATAATATCAAAAATATACCTGCATTCATATGTTTATCACAGCACTATTTACAATAGCAAAGATACAGTCAACTAAGTATGTATCAATGGATGATTAGCTAAAGAAAATGTTGTATATCTACACAATAGAATACTATTCAGCCATAAAAAGAATGAAATTATGTCTTTTGCAGAAACATGGATGGAACTGGAGGTCATTATCTTAAGTGAAACAACTCAAACAGAAAGTCAAATATCACATTTTTACTTATAAGTGAGAGCTAAATAATGTGTACATATGACATAGAGTGTGAAATGTTAGAGACTGAAGACTAGGAAAAATGAGAGGGCGGATGGGAGTGAGGATGAGAAATTATGGGTGCGATGCATATTATTCAGGTGATGAATACACTAAAAGCCCAGACTTCACCACTGTGCAATATATCCATGTAACAATACTGAACTTGTACCCCTTAAATTTATAACAATAAAAAATAAAATGTGGATACATAATCTTAGCATTCTGGTGAAATCATAAACTAATAAAAAGGAGAGAAAAAATCCCCAAGCCTTTACAAGAAAATCATGATCGAAATAAGCAAACAACACTATAGCATGGTATTACATAAATACGTAAATAGGAATAGTCTTTGAATGGTAATTCATTTGACATTTTCTTTTGCAGGAACCTCTTTTGACTCAAACTTCCATTTCTGGCACTATATATTTAACTACAATAAAGAGTTATGTAGAGAAAAATAGTTATATAACCATAACTGAAATCACCGATGTTTTTAAATTTTGAAAATGAACTTATAAGAACAGAAGATTTAATTAGTGTTATGTAAAAAATGTCAATAATGTACTTTTAAGTGACAAATATTATAGGTGACAACATTTTATGGTGGATGCACAGGAGGAAAGTTGGAAGTAAATTAAGAGGAGTTTATTTTTAAAATTTAAATTATAGAAAGTCAAGATATGCTAACTTGACAAAAATGAAACGGGTGTAAGTATTATAGTGAATCACGATCCTGGAAAGATACAACAGAGGCACTAAGCATATAAGCCCCTGGTGTATCTGACTGGCTGTGACATAGCACTAAGTAACTGGTATGGGAAATGCTATTTTTCTGCCTGCTCTTTCTTACTATTCTTTATCTGCTGTTTTTCCAATTTGAACATAAGTTTAGCTTGCTTATTTCTGGGTGTCCTTTTAGCTGTTTGTCTGCATCACTAACTCTGAGATCCAATTACCTAGAAATTAACAAATAGCAATATTAAGCTAATCCTAAATTATATATTCTGAAGACAAAAATTATCTCTCCCAGTTGTAATATTATTATTTGTTTTGATTAGGAAAGTAACTTTTAAAAGATACTAAGGACAACCTTTTTTGTCCTGATTATCATGAAAGTATGAGTGAAAGATATTTAATTCTTAATCCTTCCATTTTGGTACTGATGGAAGCCTAAAGGAATAGCCATAGCAGTTTCTTATTTTTTGGTGAAATAGTTGAAACTGTAGCGTGCTGAATCCCAAACCTCCAAATGTCCATAGAACGAACTGCATTTTTTTAAAGGTATCCATTTAGATGTATGATTCCTTTTGATATGGATGACAAACGTCAGAAGCCTCAATAATCTGGTCACTAGCCAAGAGATTTTAGAATATCATACAGTTCCCAGTCTATGAAAAGAAAAATAGTTAGCTACATGTTCCTTGGGTCAAGAAGTAGGTGAGGAATATTTTAGGTGAGGATTTTAGGTTTTAGCTTTAGGACGTATAGAATAACAAAGTAAATAGGAGCTCAAGAGATTCACCTTTGAGCTCATTGTTTTAAAAAACTTACTGCAGAGTAGCTGCTAATATTTCTGACCTGATTTGACATTACCATAAATATTTTGTTTATTTTGAGTAATGTTAATCATGTTTTCTTTGGGACTGAATACTAGCCAGTGAAGTTAATTATTGTCCAAATTACAGACTGTGTTAACCTTGTCACTCTCTTCACAGTAAAACAAAGGGAAGAAGTTACAAGGTCTTTATTTTTTAGTCAAATAATATATGATTGATAACTTGAATTAACATTGGAATCAAAGTATAAAGAGTGTCAGACCTGTCAAATAGCATTGAAAACAAGGAAATTTATGGGTAACATCCCAAATCACTAGCAGGACGGATTGCCTGTCTCTGTTATAGAAGTAAATTTACTGGGATGTTTTGGCTGAAACAGTGAGAAGGGATGTTCCATTCTTTTGTACAGTGCAACAATATCCCACTTAGTTCCACTTGGGTGTGTTTGGCAACGTCTCCCATGTGCGTTTCGTCTGATACACTATACCTCACATAGCCATCTGATCTTTACCATAAGGAAGAGGGAAATTACCTGTAATTTAAGTGGTTTATTATTTGTTGTTAGGAAGAGATCTTTCTGCTTTCTGATTATTTGAAATTCTTTTGCCCTTCTTCTTACCCTGCATCTCACATGTCCTTTTATACTTTAAGCTGGGTAAATGTGAATGTGCTTTTTGTGTGTGGGTGTGTGTGTGTGATATGTATGTGTATGTGTGTGTGTGCATTTTTGTGTGTCTGTATAGGAAACTTGGGCTTATCTTTTCTTAAGAAATGGAAATTTTATCTTGCAAGTCTTAAGATTTTCCAATGTAATACTGTAACAAAATTCATGTGGAAAATGTATAAATGAATTTTGCTTTTAAATTGAATGGATTTGAGACATTTTTCAATTTCCTCTTAAAATCTATTTTAGCTGATTCAAAGAGAAAAATATTTCTGTAAAGCTTTTAAACTTACCAATAATCTCAGAATACATGCCTAATGTATAATGACAAATAAAGGGCAATAAATAAAAACCCATAGAATATTTTCATGTTTTAATTTTTGAAACTTATATTTCCAAGGACATTCCAATAATAACTTAAGGATGAAATAACTGAAAATATCTTATTAGTAAAGGTTTGTCTCTGAACCTCATCTGTTATCATTCAACTTAAGGTAAATACACATATGTACTCTTACAATTTAGTAAAGAGTGTCCTATTCACGTAGTTATGTACAAAACAAACTCTGCCCTTGCATTCTTCCCCATCTCTAATATATGGAATCTGAGACAACTGCACACTGGGAAATAACTTTTAAAAATGCTGCAGTATTCTTCAATATTCAGAAAACTTGGGATTATTTTTACTTTAAACAAAAATTTATTGTATAGCTACAATACTAGGCACTGCAGGTAAAAAATTATAAACCTTAAGCCATGCTCTCCAAATACTCATTGTCTAGTAAAGGAGGAAGATAAAGAAGCAGTTCTAATATACTGAAAAATAAGTGCTGCCTTAGAGTGAGGAAATGCTGTGGAAGTAGACATAAGTGTGTGACCAACTGGCTAAGGGAGAGGAAGAACTTCCCGGAGAGGTTAGCCATAATCTCCATCTGGAAGAATAAATAGTATTTATTTAGTTGAAGACAGCAAGACCATTCCAGACAGAGAATCACATATGCAAAGCTATTAAAACAGCATGAAGAACAAAAGGTCAGAAATTTATCATAGTAGGGGATAGAAGTATGTAGAAAAAGTGATCTTAGAGATAAGACTTCAACTTTCGAATGAAAATGTTGATGGTAGCTATAAACAATAGCAATTTTTTAAAAAAAATCAGAATAATTCATTAAGTGATTTAAACAGTGATCCTTTATTTTAAATATGGATTCCTTTAATAAAAGTGGACATTTTTGCTTTTTGGGGTTCTCTTTGAGGGTGATATGTTCTAATTAAAAGATTTTAAGCTTTGGAGTTTTTACCATTAATTTTGTCACTAAGGCTAGATGTCTTGGCTAAGTAACTCTGCAAACTTAGTAAGGTCACAGGATCCTTAGGGTGTTGCTTCACCATCTGGGAACCTCTGTGGCTGGCAGCACCTTCTGCCCGAGTATTAATTGCGCCTGCTGGGTTCATTCCATCCGCTCAGCCCAGCAGGCTGTGCTCAGCTTATGCTATCAGTCTGGATCCTATACCTGTCAAGAGTGAGCCAGGCATGGAGTGGCAAAGGGTGTGTGGGTGAGTGAGTGCAGGGTCCAACAACTGTGTACCTGTGTACATCCAAGCACACTGGGTGCCGTGGCAGGAAAGGTAGCTCCAGGTGCTGGCACAAGTGCTGACTTCATGCCAGGCTGCAGGTGGGCGACATATATTGCACACAGCTTCTGCTGCATGCACCTGCATCTGGATGAGGGGAAGGTGGTGGTGCCTGGAAGCTTGGCGATGCCAGGAACTGCAGAACTCCAAAGAAAATGTCACAGCCTTGGCTTGAGGAGCCCCTAGGTCTAGGATCCCTAAATGTCCACAGCTCTTTTCTTCTCATTGCCTGCAATGTGGTGAGTAGTAAGTGGCGAGGGGGCAAGTTTCAGCCCTGTTTGTGTTACAGCTCTTTAAGTCCCGCAGTTCAGCAGGTCCTGGGTTCTTGTCCCAGGTCCAGGAAGAATTAGGTATGCAGACAACTGGAGGGTGAGCAAGGCAGAGAGGAGCTTCATTGAGTAGCAGAATGGTTATCAGACTTGAAGTGGGTAGATCCTGTGTGCAGGCAGGTCATCTAGATGAGTTTCCAGCTCTCAGCAAAGAGGAGATCCAGAGTGAGTAGCTCCTATGTGCAGTCAGGTCATTCCATCATCTGCACAGCCCTCAGTGGAGAGGAGACCCAGAGTGGGTAGCTCCCATCTGCAAGGAGGTCATTCCATCATCTGTCTGAGCCTGGTTGAGTCTGGGGTTTATATGGGCTTCAGAGGGGAGGAAGGGCATGCTGATTGGTCCATGGGCAGCCATAAGTGGGCCTGGAAAAACCGCTATAAGTTTTCACTCCGGTCCACAGAACTGGTAGCCCAACCTGCAGGCTTCTGACCATCCCTGACTTGAAGGTAGGGCTTCACAGGGGACATGCCCATTTCTACCCAGGAGCCTGTCTTCTCCTGCCACCATCAACCTGGTTTCCACAGTGCCCACAGCACCCAGGTTCATGCTGAGGGGTGCCTGCAGGCCCGCACCAAGCTGCCCTCAACATCCCTCAGCCTCCCTCTCATGCTCGTTTTTCCCCAAAGTCTGAAGGGGCCTGAGGTGGCAGGGGGCTGGCACGTCAGAGCTGCCCCAAGCAAACTTACACCTGGCTGGGTTGTGACAGCACCTGGCTCAGCCTCAACTTTGCTCCAAAATCAGAGTGGGAACTGGGAATGGGGAGAGCCCATGTAGCAGGAGCAGACACTTTTTGAGCCCATGGAGGAACAGGGCTTTCTGGATCTCCTAGTGCAAGGATGCCCAGGTCTGCAGTCACGGCTGAGCAGCTGCAGGTGCACCTGGGAGGATGGGGCTCCCACTCCTCTAACTTGGAAGGGAGCAGGGACCCCATTTGTTCCTAACTCCAACTGGCTTCTTGGAGCACTCAGCCCTGGCTTTGCCTCTCCCACTGCAGCCTGCATCATGGTAGCACTGCTCCAGACGGGCCACAACTGCCATCAGTAAGATTAAGATAAACATATCTCTGAAGATTACCTAGGATCACAAAGGTTTAATACCATATTTTCTTCTGTGAGTTTCATGGTTTTAGCACCTACATTTAGTTCTATGAACCATTTTGGGTTAATGTTTGTTTATGTTGTGAGATAGGAGTACAGCTTTCTTCTTGTACATGTAGATATTCACTTGTCCCAACACCATTTGTTAAAAAGATTATTCTTTCTCCTACTTAATTGACTTGGCAATCACATTGAAAATCAATTCACCATAAATGTAAGGGTTCTGGACTCTCAATTTTATCTCATTATTCTTTGTATTGATCTATGTATTTTATCTCATTATGCTTGGGTATCTATCTAATGTATCTTTGTATTCTTTTAATCCATCTTTGTATCAAGAGAGTGTGGTATTGCTTACTGTAGCCTTGTAAAAAGTTTTGACATTGGATAGGGTGATTCCTCTAGCTTTTGGTTTTAATCATTATGTTTATTGCTTTTCTATTTTCTATTTCATTTATTTCTGGTCTCATCTTAAATATTTCCTTCTTTCTTCTCACTTTGAATTTGGTTTCCTCTTCTTTTTTTGTTTTTAATGTAAAAGATTAGACGAATGGTTTGAGATTTTTTTCTTAATATAGAAATTTTAGCTATAAATGTAAGTATTGCCTAAGCTTCATTCAATAAGTTTTGTTATGTTGTATTTTCACTTTAATTTTAACTCATCTCAAAGTATTTTACATTTTCTCTTGTGATTTTCTTTGTGCTACTGGTTATTTAGTAATATGTTGTTTAATTTCTGTATGTTTCCAAATTTTCCAAATTTCTCCTATGTATTAGTTGTTTTCACACTACTGATAAAGACATACCCAACACTGGGTAATCTATTCAGGAAAAGTGGTTTAATGGACTTACAGTTCCACGTGGCTGTGGAGACCTCACAAGCATGGCAGAAAGCAAGGAGGAGCAAGTCACATCTTTCTTGAATGGCAGCAGGAAAAGAGAGAGAGAACTTGCTCAGGGAAACTCCCATTTCTAAAAACATCAGATCTTGTGAAACTTATTTGCTATCACGAGAACAGCAAGGAATGACCTGCCCCCATGATTCAATTACCTCCCACCGGGTCCCCCCCACAACATGTGGGGATTCAAGATGATATTTGGGTGGGGACACAGCCAAACCATATCATCCTATTATTGATTTTATCTTAATTCCATTGTTGTTTGGAAGATATACTTTTTATGAATTAAATATTTTAAATTTAGGTTTGTTTTATCACCTATCTTGGAGAACATTCCATGCACACTGGAGAAAAAATGTGTATTTGGCTGTTTTTAGATGAAATGTCTTATAGATATCTGTTAAGTCTAATTGTTTTTTAATGTTTTTCAAATGCTCTATTTTCATGTTGAACTTCTGCATAGTTGTTTTCTTATTGGAAGTGGGATATTAAAGCCTCCAACTATTATTGTTTAATTCTCTATTTCCCAAATCAATCTGTTAGTTTCTATGAAATTTAGGACTCTGTTGTTGAAAGAGTACTATATTATATGAAATATCTTTATTTTTATGTAAAATACCTTTATTTTTATGTAAACATTATATATGCTAATATTATTGCAGCTTCTTTTTATGTGTGGGGTCACATTGCCCTTGTTGCTTTCAAGATTCTCTCTTTGTTTTTGTTGTTCAGTAGTTTGATGATCATGTGACAAGGTTTCGATGTTTCTGAGTTCATCATAATTGGACCTCATTGTGGCTCTTTGATGTGTGGATAAAATTTAATCAAATTTGGGAAATGTTTGGTTATTATTTCTTCAAAAATTTGTTTTTTCCCTTTTCTCCTTTCACCCTTGGACTCCATTATGCATATGTTGGTATGCTTCATGGTGTACCACTGGTCTCTTAGGCTCTGGTAGTTTTGCTTTATTTTTTATTCTTTCTGTTCTTCAGATAGGATAATCTCAACCTGTCTTCCAGTTCATTGGTCCTTTTGTCTGAAGCTCAAGTATCTTTTGAGCTTCTATGGTAAATTTTAAATTATGTTTATCGTACTTTCTGCCTCCAGAATTTCTGTTTTGTTTTTGTATATAATTCCTTTTTCCTTAATTGATACTCTTTATTTCATGAGACATTGTTTTTATACTTTAATTCTTTATGCATTTTTTCCTTTAGTGTTTTGAGTATATTTATAATAGCTAATTTAACATCTTTGTCAATCAAGTCTACATGGGGCTTCTTCGGGGACAGTTTCTATTTAGTGATCTTTTTCCTGCATATGGGCTACTCTTTACTGTTTCTTTGTGCATCTCATAGTTTTGTTACTGTTGTTGAAAACTGGATATTTGAAATAATAAAACTCCAGGGCCTTTTCATTGTTACTATTTGTTATTGTTTTTGTTTAGTAATTTTTCTCCACTAATTTTCTAAAGCCTTTGTTGTCATTCATATACACTCTAGTTTCTGCTATGTTGACTTTGAATATTTTTTTTATTTCTGACTTTGGATATTTCCTAATGGTTGGATAGGGGCTTCCTTAAATAAATTGATCTGATGTCTCCCACCCTTTGTTGATGGACTCTGTGTGTGTGCTGCTCCATGATTCAGTGGTTTGAGGGTTTACAACTCTGCCTCAGCCTGAAATTCCTGCGTGTATAGAGTCTCAGTATCAGCCAGTGGTCAGACACTGACATTTTTCAGAATTTTCTTGAGCATGTGCATTGCCTTATTCATGTGCATGGCCTTCTATTTTCCCACAAGAATGTTGAGAGTTTTCAAAACTTGGACATCTAATTTCCCAGATATTCCTTTCAAGTTTTTTTTTGGCCAGATTCTTGTTTACCTCAGCTGGTATTGTTGCCTCAGACAGCTGTGATGTTAAACAATTTCCACTGATTGTTTTCTACAAATGCCCTGGAGTCAAGGCTTTCCTTGTTAAGTTTTCCCTGAGACAGGTCAAATGAAGACAAACTCTGTGAATGGGGCTTCTCCATGGAGTTTCCAGAAAGGTCAAATTGTGACAATTCCCTGGAGATGGAATTTCTTTTGTAGGGGGAGCTCAAATCTATCCTGCTTCCTGTAATTGCTACCAGAATGCTGTTTTTCACAGCTACTATGTTTTAAAACTGCTGCTTTTTGAGATTCTATATAGCTGGGGAAAAGGGATAAGAATAGTGTGATTTAAATAATTAAAAAATGTTCTTACTGAGATTCTTAAGTAAGCACTCCTGGGATTGTTGCAAGCCTTTGGCCAATTTCCATATTTCAGAAAATGTTGATTTTGATAATTCGTTTTTGCCAATATTCTCATTGCTTTTATAGATCAACTGATTATTGGAAAACCTTACCCTATCATTTATTCTGTAAGTGCTTCTTTGAACATAGATTTTTAAAAACCTACTATGTACCAAGTGCTACGCTAGGTACTGGGCATAGAGCAATGAACAAGACTAAGTCCCTATCTTTACCTGCAAGTGTTTATTAAATTGAATCAGATTACCGTGTGCTATGGTAACTGATAATTAAATTTATGTATTTCTCTTGATCATGCAGGAGAATGAGACACAGTCTGAAGAAAACAAATACAACACCAGTTTAGTTGCATCTTGCTTTTTCTAGACTTGCTCCCTTCCAAAGACACATGAATTTTACCCCTCATGGAACCAATGAAACTTTGCAATATTCATTTAATGCCTACTTAAGGTCGGAAGTATATCTTCTTCATTTATTACTTATCTCTGGTGTCTAGCACAGCAGTCTAGCACATAGGAGGAAATAAAGTTCATTGAATGAATCCAAAAACGATGTATGTTCAATGGAAAAAGAAGGGGAAGAAAAGAGCTATGAAACTGATCATTTGATTTTTTAGTAAATTAGTACAAAGATGTTGAGAGAACAATGTGCTTAATATGGTCTATCTCCACATAATAAATCTTGAAATGCATACTATCATGTGAGCAAAGGCCCAACTTTTTTTTCCTTTTAGACCTCTTGAGTGGTACCAGGTGCAACACAACTGAGGGAATACCATGCTGTCTGTTCCTGGTCATAGCTTGAATGGAAAGTTAAATTTAGACTATAATTAGAAAATTCCCCTTTGCCATAAATGAGGAAACCACTGAACACCACCAAAAATAGGTCTGTTTCCTTTTATGTCACAGATTAGAAATGCATTCTATCATGTCATTTTCCTAAATATGTTAAATGAGTCATCTAACTCGTCTCAGTTTATTTAGCTCAATGAGCAGTCTCATATCGCTTTTCATTTGCATACACTTTTCAGGGGAATGGGAAATACACTTTTAAAATGCCAGGTTTAATAAAATTTCATACTGGTTATGCATGTAATTATCAGTTTGGTAGCTGTTTCTCAATTGGTTGGGACCAAATGGGCAAAGCTCACAGAGTAATACCTTATTATACTATCATTACTAGGTTATTTTCTTCCACTTCTGAGTGATCATAAACATGTCAATTTTCCTTTCCTTCTTTGTACTTTGTCTTTTTAAGATAGCATATGCTTATAACTGCTATCCTAAAAGATCCATTTTCCTCCTGGGACTCTTGCATCTATTGTCCATAAAGGTAATGCTAAGTAAGGAATACACTCATGACATTCAAGGAGGAGGCATACATTTGGGTCATACATTTCCACCGAGGACAAATTCAAGTGCATTCTCGATTTAAATACCATTTCCCTTTGATTTCCTTTGAATCAACACTGATTAAGATGTTTTGTCAGCTAAAATTAGTCATACTTTATTGGGGCACAATTCCAAATACGTTCAAATGTTTGATTTTCACTCTACTATGTGTAAAGCATGATACTGTACACTGGGTCAAAAAGAAGGACAGGAAAAGATGAAAAAGACAGGTTTTACCTTATGGTGCTTAGGCCAGAATTAAGTTAATGACTGAAAAGACTACAATTGGAAATTGGGAAATTATGGTCTTAAATTATGCAATTAAATTGATATGGTGAACAAATCATATGCGGTTATTTAATTGTCCTGGGTTTCAGTGGCTTATGTGTAAAATTTCAGGATTTCATGGAGGGATAAGTAAAGACCATTTTTGTTTGACTGTCTGCAAGCCTATTTTATTTTTATTTGGAGCCTTGGTTTAGAGATTTTAGATTTTTACATAAACGATATAATAAATCTGGTTGCATTTTATTTTATTATATTTTGCCCATACTCATACCCTGCATGAGTATTGATAAAACTCACAGTGAGAATGATAAGCAAAAATCATAAAGTTGAGGAATAAAAAAACAAAACAAAATAACCAAGTTGTAGAAATACGATCCTATGAGAGTAACACTGAAAATGATGCAGTCACTATGGAAAGCCTGTGGAAGTTCCTCAAAATACTGAAAATAGCACTACTATATGATCCATCAATCCCAATTCTGGTTATATATTTTAAAAATTGAGGGCCGGGCACAGTGGCTCACACCTGTAATCCCAGCACTTTGGGAGGCCAAGGCAGGTGGATCAGCTAGGGTCAGGAGTTCGAGACCAGCCTGGCCAATGTGGTGAAACCCTGTCTCTACTAAAAATACAAAAATTAGCTAGGCTGGTGGCATGTGCCTGTAATCCCAGCTACTCAGGAGGCTGAGGCAAGAGAATCACTTGAACCCGGGAGATGGAGGTTGCAGTGAGCCAAGATTGTGCCATTGCACTCCAGCCTGGGTGACAAGAGTGAAACTCGGTCTCAAAAGAAAAAAAAAATTGAAATCAGGATTTGGAAGATATATCGTCACTCCTATGTTTATAGCCCTATGCTTCCTGATAGTCAAGATATGGAAGCAACTCCAATGTCTACTGACAGTTGAATAGATAAAGAAAATGTGGCATATAAATAAAATAGAATATTATTGAGTCTTTTAAATAAAGAGAGAAATCCTACTATTTGTGCCAACAGGAATGAACCTGAAGGACAGTATGTTAGTTGAAATAAACCAGTCACAGAAGGACAAATACTGCATGATTCTGATACAAGATATTTTCTTGACCCCTTCATGGGACTAGTGACAAAGGAGCCTCAATTAGTCAGGCCACCCACTCAATCCCTCATGGGAGGGAGTATGCGAGTGAAGGAGTACAAGACTTGGAGCAGATGAGTGCAGGAACTGGCTGCTTTGGTGCTGGCAGAAGCAAACTCTCTGCGGGCCCCTCAGCAGTGTCCTAGTGAAGGTGCCTGCGACCCCAAGGCCCCAGAGGGCATGTTACAATGTTCTCTTACCTCTGCCACCTGCAGACAGCAGTGTGTTATCAGCTCAGTGGATCCTTTGCCTCATAACATGGGGTGGGCTGCCTTCTGCCAGTGAGGGCAAAGGGCCAGTGTGACAGCCTTTTCTGAGTACCCGCACTTGGTGTATCCCAAATTCTTGTCTGGTGCCCAAGAGGAATGAGGTCATGAAGATGAATTGAAGGATGGAGAATGTGGACAATTTTATTGAGTGATGAAAGCAGCTCTCAGCAGAGAGGAGAGCTGGAAAGGGGTTGGGCAGGGAAGGTTGCTCTCCTCTAAAGTCAGACTGCCTCTCTTCCTCCATCTTCTGAAGTCAAGCCACTTCTTTCCAATGTCCAGCAACATCTTCCCAACATCCAACTGCTTCTCTCATGGTCCAGCTGCTTTTATCCTCTGCTGGCTGAGTCTGGGGTCTTTATAGGCACAGGATGGGGAGCAGGCCATAGGTAGTTTTGGAAGAGGCAATGTTCAATTCGTGAAAAGACATTATTCAGAAAGAACCAATCGGGAGAGATTGGGTACACAGAGATGGAAGCTCTCACTTTGGGCCACGGGTTTCAGGCCTTTTGGCTCGAAGGTGGGGTTTTGCCAGGGACTTGCCTGTCTGCCTAGAGTTTCTCTGCCTCCTGTCGCTATCAATTTCACTTATATGAGATTTAAATATTCAAACTCATAGAAGCAGAAAATAGATTGGTGGTTTCTGGGAGCTGAGGGAAAGAGGAAATGGGGAATTGTTACTTAATGGTTACAAAGTGTCAGTTATGCAAGATGAATAAGCTCTAGTCATCTGCTGTGCAACATAGCGTCTAGAGTTAATGATGAAGTATTACACACTTAAACATTTGTTGAGAAGTTAGATCTCACATTAAGTGTTTTCATTGCACAAGCACAAACACAAAGGGCCACAAGAAAATATTTGATGAATATGTTTATTACCTTGATTGTGGTGATGGTACCATGAGTATATGCATATGCCCCAACTCATCAAATTGTATACATTAAACATGTACAGTTTATAAATATACAATTATGCTTTAATAAAACTGATAAAATTGATTAGACAAATTTTTAAAAGTATACAAAACATGAATAACAACATAATATTTAGATATGTGCCTATTGGTGGTATGAAAAGGGAGGAAATGATGAATAAAAATATGAGGATATTTTTAGACAAATTGGTACATATTTAGATTTTATTTTATTCATTATTATAAACAATATTGGAATGAACATTTTTATTTATGTCTCTTTGTGCACATGGATGCAAATTTCTCTAGGGCAGGATTTCTCAACCTCAGCACTAGTCATATTTTGTGGAGAATAATTCTTTGTTTTTGGAGTTACAGGCGGGGTGGGAACTTTCCTGTGTATTGTAGGATATTCAGTAGAATCTCTAACCTGTAACCATTAGAAGTGACTAACAGCCAACATTTTGTGACAAAAAAAAATGTCTCCAGATATTGCTGAATGTTCTGTTGGGAACATTAGCCCTCATTTAAAACCACTACTCTAAAGGATAGACATTACCTCTGGGTTACTTGTGAGGGAAGGAAGCGTGAGAAAGAATAATTAATATTAGAAAGGGACATGTGAGTTTCAAAAGTATTATAATTTCCTATTTTTTAAACCAGGTTGTAAATACATAGTGCTAATCTATTTATTATAATTGACTTCTTATAGCTGCACTTTATGTATTACTTTGTATGTTAGGAATATTTCATTATAAAGATCTAGAAATGCAACATCTGCTGGTGGCAATGGAAAGTGCCACAACTGTTTTGTACAGCAATTTGGCAATATTTAGTAAAGCTGAGGACATGCGAGTCTGTGAAACAGCACTTAAATGCCTATACTTCAGAGTAGTGGTTTTAAATGAGGGCTAATGTCCTGAGGAGAATATTTGGCAGTGTCTGGAGACTTTTTTTTTAAATTTTGGTCACAAAATATTGGCTGATATTAGCTTCTAATGGATATAGCCTAGGGATTCTACTGAACATTATACAATACACAGGGCAGTTCCCACCCCACTTCTAACTTGAACAACAAATAATTAATCTCCCCAAAATTCCATTAGTGCTTAGGCTGAGAAATGCCCTGGAGAAACTCACGTCCATGTGCAAAAGGGGGAGGCACAAATAAAAATGTTCATTGTGATATTGTTTATAATAATGAATAAAATAAAATAATCTAAATGTCTATCAATTTGGGAATACCTAACTAAATTTTGGTTAATATGATCAGTGAAACTATAGAATAATGAAAATGATTAAACTAGAGCTAATGTATCAATTTGAACACTTCTTGTTTTGTTGTTGAATAAAAACGTATAGCAGAATATATGAGATATACTTTCTATAAAGTTTAAAAACATGCAACACAAATGTAGATATAATATAAAACATACATGAGAATAATAAATACTGAATTAGATTAATGGTCAATTCTTGGAGGAGGAATGAAGAGAGCCAGAGAAAAAGAGAAGGGAAGTGGATTTGGGAACATTATATAGTCTACTTGTAAAAATAATTCTTGAAAAGTTTATGTGAAAACTATAAAATATTATATTTGAGGAATCTACTTTCTAGTGGAAGTTCACTGTATTGTCTTCAGAAAGATTTATAATCTAAGTAATGTGCATTACTGAATAGTTTCTTGTAAGGGAAATTACCACATTTTAAAGGATACTAACTTTTAATAACATTTTCTTCCAACTTACATCAAGATACATGAAATCTGCTTCTGGAAAATACTCAATTTTATTCAATTTCTTCAAAAGAAAACTACAAATTGGCTCAAGAAATTGAGATTTATGGCTGTTTACTGATCTAAATGATTTTGATTCTACTGTCTGCTGGGTGGAAAATGTCATCTCCCTTTAACAAATCAGTTTCCATGATTTCTTTACTATCTGTCCAATTTTCTTTTTTCCTGACCATTTAAGCCATTCTTTGCTATTTTAGGCTTCAGTTGAAGAAGGAGTGTTTCAGAAAAGAAATGTACATAACCAAACCATGTCAATTCACATCTTGCAGTTTTCAAGTTCCTGGATGAGAACTGTCAAGATTGCAAAGCTTTTCCTTCTCCCAGTTGTTAATATTATTCATTTTAATTCAAGTCCAAACAAAATCCCAAATGATTGTTTTTGGAACTTTATGAGATTAATTTCTTTGTGTGATGACACAATATAAACGTCTTTAGATTTTGATGTGGAATAAGGCACAGATTATATATGTTAAAAATTACTGACAAGGATTTTTCTTGAAAACTATTTGGAAGAAACTGCTTTCCAAATATATTCTGGTCACATTTCATACTAATATCAAGTGTCTTTTAAGAAGAGCAAAATCCTCTGTGATCCTTTATCAGAGCATCCTGACCTGAGGAAGCCATGTTCTCTTCAAAGTCCCTCCTCCATGAGGGCTCTGGCCAGAGGGACCTGCCTGGGCTACCAAGTAGGAGATGGAACCCTGAAGTATTACTGGTTCAGGCTTTAGAGGACTTTACCCCAGCCAGGAGCTCTGCTCACTCAACACTGATCTGCCTTTAGGACCAGAACACTCCAAATGTCAGCATTTGAAGTGTTTATATATATATATATATATATATATATAACTTCTATCCTGCCCACCTTTTATTATGTTGGCACCTGTAAAAAATGTATTAATAAATCTAAGAGATATGTGTGGTCAATACCTAATTTGATAGTATTTTAAATATATGTATCTTTTTTTGGTTAATGTATGATGATGGTACACTCTCTTGTTTAACAGGCAATTAATATTTTGGGTTAACATTAAGTTTGAGGCTAAAGAAATTCTTAGAGTCAGATATAGATGAGCTTTTAAAGTCAAGTGTACCTCTCATTAGTTTTGATGCAATTTGACAGATTGTTGGGCAATATCTGTATGTAGCACTACCAAATTTTAAATAGGAATGTAACCTATATTTAAAATATTCTCATTTAAAGAACTATCAAGAGTTTTTGTTAAACTTAATGGAATGACCAGTAAAGGAATAAATAAGCAAAAACTCATAAGGGTAAGTGTTGGGATTCGATCAGGCTGGTGGGAAAAATATTAGTTATGATAGCCACAAAACCCTTTTGGAAGGCTTGAGGGTTTTCACATGACTTCGGTAACATGGGGCGGAAGGCGGCCTGGTCCTATTACCTTTAGTTAAATAGATCAGAGTAGTAAACAAGGGGATGTGGGGAAGTTATCTAGTTAGCTTGTTTACTCATGTGGTCTTAAGAGGAGCCTCTGATGTGTGCTTTTTGCTGGGGAATTCCACAATGTCAATTACCCTCTAATGGTGTTGACTCAAGCTTTTGTTAACTGATCTTAATGAATAAATGCGAGTCTCCCTAGCTGATCAAGACTGGCCGCAGTGACAAACCTCTCTTGGTGTGTAGGCAGTCAGACACTCAGCAGGACTGGCAAAACAGAATGTCTGTGTGTCAGCGTACGTTTATTCATCCGTCCTTTGGGTCAGGGTCTGCGGGCAGACCCTCGCAGCTAATGCCCTCTTGTGAGGAGCAATACCTCAAGTAAGAGTGACTTATATGAAGAATTTGCATATTTATTCTTTTGGTGTTTATGAATGTGGAAAAGGATGTCAATTAGAAATTCTAGAGTAGCTAAGTCATGTCCCTTAAGAGTGTGTTAGAGAAATAGGCTTAGAAGCTGGGGGCACAAAATACCAGTGAAAGTAAAGGTACAAGGTATCTTGAAAACAGAAAAACTGGCAGAAAGTCTGTATAAGGAGACATCAATTTTCTCTCTAACCACCTGTGTTCAGGTAATTACACTTTCACACTCTAAAAGTAGAAAGTATACTTTCTTGAGAGACTCCTGCCAAAAGGACTCTGACTCCTGGAAAAATACGCAGAGATCAGAGATGCCATATTGCACATTAACTGCACATACAAAGCAGAGAGTAGCACATTTGCCTTTTTTCACTCTGTTCCCAGTGTTTTGGCAGCCCAGTTCATAGCAACTGAGGAGGACATTGCAGATATTATCTCAGCATAAATGAACTGTTTAAAGAGAAAGAATGGCCCCAACACAGTGAGCTCCTTTCCTGCTCCCTCTATACTGATGCCCATTCTTCAAGTCATAATAAACCATTAGAGGCTCACAATTGACCTCATCCTTAACAATATTAATGAATAGCCAAGGATCTCCAAAAAATTAGAGAAAGCTTCAAAGAAAGATTATTAGTATAGAACTAATATTCTTAAAATATATAAAATGAAATATATATGTAAAATATCCCTGGAGAATAAACAAGGCAGATGCAGAAGACAACAGAAAAAAAAATTAACCAAATAATATTATCTGAATGGTAATCTTATAAAGTTAAAATATTACAGCATATAAGGTTGGAATATAAGGTTAATGAAATCTCCCATAAAATAAAAGGGCAGAGAGATATAAAGTATTGCAAAAAATGATAATTAAAAATTAGCCCCCGAAATCCAATATTTATATAATGGATATTTCAAAGAAAGATAATGGAGATGAAGAAAAATTAACAAAGATGTAACATAAAAATATTACCCAGAACTAAGCACATAATGTAGTAGCAAAAAGTGCGTAATTGTTTAGCACAGTGGACAGAGATGATTTTCACCAAGAGTCATTAGCATAAAATTTCAAAACATTGGCTATGAGGAAAGAATTCCAATTTGTTTCATATGGACAAAAGAAAACAGACTCCATAGGAAAGAAAAGATAAATTAAAATGGCATCAGTTTTACCAATAGCAATACAAAAAGTTCAAAGATAATGACTCAATGTTTTCATAGTTATAACAAAAAGTAATTTCCAATTTAGAATGCTTTAATAACCTATCAGTTAAGTGCAAGTTTAGAACAAATGTGTTTTCAGACCCATAAAGTTTTTAAAATTTACCTTCCATAGACTTTTTATTTTAGAAAACTACTGGATGAGATGTTCCACTAAAACAATAAAGAAAATCAAAAAATGAGACAACATGGGATTTAAGAAAAACATGAGGCCGATTGTGGTGGCTTATGCCTCTAATCCCAGCACTTTTGGAGGCCAAGGTGGGCGGATCACCAGGTTAGCAGTTTGAGACAAGCCTGACCAACATGTTGAAACCCCATCTCTACTAAATATACAAACATTAGCTGCATGTGGTTGCATGCACCTGTAATCCCAGCTACTCAGGAGGCTGAGGCAGGAGAATTGCTTGAACCAGGGAGGCGGCGGAAGTTGCAGTGAGCCATGATGGCACCATTGCTCTCCAGCCTGGGTGACAAAGACTCCGTATCAAAAAAAAAAAAAAAAAAAAAAGGGAAAAACACAAAGAAAATTCCCAAGGTGCTGGCAAAGATAAGTTCCAGGAATCCAGCTGTACATTGATATGACAGATTAGAGAGCACCTAATCCAGTTGGAAGATGGAGAACAGCGAATTCCAGGAGGGTCAGCTTGGTCAAAACATGTAGCTCACTTGAAGTTTTGCTTTTCATGAATTCATACAAGATTATCACTCCTGCCAGAAAACTTGGTGAACAATTAGCCCTAAGAATATAGGAGATTAAGCAAATGTCAGGAAAATGAAAACAAATATAATTTCAATTGACACAGAATATCCATGGAATGCCTTAATTCTGATGGTCTCTTTAAGCCTAAAGCCTAAGTGACATCTTTGATACTTATGTTTTGATCTGCTTTAACACCTACCCCTGAGACTCTAAAAGCCACACAATTAGCATGCAGATTTTTCATCTTATAGGGATTTTCCGTTTTTACGGTGTCATTGAACATTTCTGAAGTTCATGATAAGAAGAAAAACTTAATTTTCATTTGTTTTTGATCCACCATCTTTTTTTTCTTCTCCAATAAGTGTACTCTCTGCTCATTAAGTTCAACAAATACTCATCTACCCTTTATTTTCCATCGTATCTTAATAGTACTACAAGTTACTGTTTCAATCCCATATGTTTTATATTTTCACAGCTTTTACTCCATTCAGAAAGCTCTTTAAAAGGCATAGCAGTCTTACATGAAATCTCTTAATCAGTCTTTCTTGCCAGCTCAGCTTTTCATACAGACTGTAAATATTTAGTTTATTTAAATTCCATCTTAGATTCTCTTCTCTCCATGTTCATGGGATTCTTGCCATCTACATGCCAAGGAGCTCTAGTTGATCTCTCTAGCCCCAATTTATCTGTAAGCTCCAGATTTTTATATACTGCCTTTGGATGTCTCAAAGGAACTTCAATATGATTATGATGAAAATCGAGTTTACTGGCTTACTCAGAAAACTATATTCTCCTCTGATGTTCTTTATTTCAGCAAATGACACCACATCCATCCACTTGTACAGGACAAAACCTATATATTTTCTCGAAAACCTCCATCGTCTTCACTCATCATTCGTTAAATACTGTTCGTATTGCTTCTTGAATATTTCCTAAAATGGTCTACTTCTCTAGAGGGAACTAGAGTTTGCCATGTCATCAAAGTTGAAGCTTCTTCTGGATTAATACAGTAGCCTTTTCATTAACCTTCCTATTTTGACTCTGGCCGAATTTGCAACCATTCTTCATAGGAGAACCAGGAGAGTATGAGTGTAGATGGGTACTCATGCCATGTCATGATTAAAACATTTTAATCATTTTCCAGTAACTATAGGATAAAAAAATTTATTATGGCCTATAAGGCCTTCCATGATTTGCTTTCTGACTATATATTTTTATTCTCATATTTCATAATTCTCTCTTGAGTGCACTATTCTCCAGTCATTGACATCTTTTTCCATTGCCTCAAATGCACCACACTTTCCCCATCTGGGTCCTCTTCCATCAATTTTTAACCACTTGTAGTACTCTTCCTCCAACCTACATAGCTACTAAGCATCTTTCAGAGCTTGCTCTGATTACACTATATCAGGGAGGCTTTTCCTGCTCTCCGTGATTGCATAATAATCTTGTCTTAGTCAGTTTGGGCTGCTGAAACAGAATATCATAGACTGGGTAGCTTAATCAACAGAAAGTTATTTCTCACAGTTCTGGAGCCAGGGAAGCCCAAGATCACAGTGCTTGCAGATCCTGTGTCTGGTGAGGGCCTGCTTTTTGGTTTGCAGATGAACATCTTCTCCTTGTATCCTCAGATGGCCGAGAAAAGAAAGGAAGCCAGGTCCTTTTTATAAGGGTGCTACTCATCATGTTTATTCTTATAAGAGCACTGATTCTATCATGAAGGCTCCACCTTCAAGACCTAACTACCTCCCAAAGGTCTCACCTCCCAACACCTTCACGTTGAGGGTGAAGATTTCAACATGTAAATTTTGGGGGACCACAAACATTCAGTCTATAATAGATTTCTTATAAAATGCCTTCAAAATACTCTATAATTTTTCTTTATAGAAATAAATACATGTTATAGTTGTATTTTTATGTGTGAAATTCTTTTTGTTCATACCAATTTGCATACTTCAACTGTAAAGTCCAAAGCATCTCACCATCTTATCTACAGAATCTAATGTAGTTCTTGGCCTAGCAAATCAGACCAATCTAAGGAATTCCCCTTATCAAAGCTACTTAGATATTTCATATATGCACCAAAATTTAATACTGGAATTTGACATATAGTCATATCTAAAATAGTCATATACTACTACTCAATATAGGTAATATTAAATTAAAAATGCAGAAAATCTTTTTAATTAGCAATGAAGTTCAGAAAGTCATACTATATAATATGCTTTGTTGTTGTATTGGGTGTCCAATTTAGTAATTTTCCTGTATGTTCCCTTAAAGAGAAGACCAAAGCTAAGCCCATCAGCATAAATACCATTACTTCAGCTGGCATCTTTTAACACATCATGAGTGGGACTTTAACTGATCTATATGACTTTGTGTTCCACTGTCATAATACACTAAAATGAGTTTCTTATTAAAGGCATTATTACTTATAAAAATGAACTTCTTATGAAATAAGACAAGACAGTGTTTACCTCACAATTACAGGAGAAAACCAGAGAACAGGATAAAATTCTATAATGCGGTAATTAAAACACTTTCTTGTTTATTTTGTTAAAAGACACATACGCAGAAAAGCTTAAAGGAGAAAACTGCTTTCTTTTAAAATCTGTTCCTCCATCTCACCCACTCACCCTATTTCCACTTCAGGGATATATCTTGTGTACCCAGGCCAGTTTAAATTAAACACATCAATCATCCTAAGGCTCAAGAATTACCTAATGTTGTGATGAATGACTTCTGTGACTTAGCCTCTTAGGGTTTGCTCTTTTGAGATTTGCTTCACATGTGCATTTATTTTCTGGGCCTGAGGCAGTCTGATGCAAAGGTGGAATAGGCAGTTGCCTATGTTTTGCTCAGAATATTTCCAAAGTGGTGTGCCATAGTGCTTGGTATTTCCACAGTCAGAATTATGTCTTTGAGCTAAGACAGTATCAACAGAAGGTCGCTGTTCTGATTTAAATACATTCTCTTGGAGGGGTGATCAGATAAAACACCAATCTTAGTGAATAAATAAATCTGAATACTAGGATAGATCCCTTTCAGAAAGCAAACCTCTGAAGAATTAAAGCCAAGGGAAAGTGCATTTTGATGGTGAATTGAATGGAAACATCTGAAGCATGATGTTATGGGTGGTTTTCTTTTTTATTTTTCTTTTTTTTTTTTTTTTGAGAAAGGCTGGCATAAAGCACTTTGATTGCAATAATAAAACTTGAGACTCATATATGGTGCTGGTGGAAGGGGGCAGCAACGATTTCTCTCACCAAATCAGTACACAGGACAGCAAAGGGGTGAGAAGGAGCTGAGGGGGAAAAAGTCAGGAAACTCTGAGATCAGCAGAGGGAGCCAAGCATCAAAACACAGGAGATGCTGAAGCTGCGATGACCAGCATCATTTTCTTAAGAGAACATTCAAAATGTCCAACAATGATAGACTGGATTAAGAAAATGTGGCATATATACACCATGGAATACTATGCAGCCATAAAAAATGATGAGTTCATGTCCTTTGTAGGGACATGGTTGAAGCTGGAAACCATCATTCTCAGCAAACTATCGCAAGGTCAAAAAACCAAACACCGCATGTTCTCACTCATAGGTGGGAATTGAACAATGAGAACTCATGGACACAGGAAGGGGAACATCACACACCAGGGACTGTTGTGGGGTTGGGGGAGTGGGGAGGGATAGCATTAGGAGATATACCTAATGCTAAATGACCAGTTAATGGGTGCAGCACACCAACATGGCACATGTATACATATGTAATAAACCTGCACGTTGTGCACATGTACCCTAAAACTTAAAGTATGATAATAAAAAAATAAGAAAAAGAGAACATTCAAGGATTTGTCATGATGGCTGGGCTTTCACTGGGTGTTAAGTCTACAAACAGCACCTTCAATTGAAACTGTCAAAGTTCTTAAGATTTAGGAAGTGGTGGAGCTTGGAAAGTTATGAGATTACAAAATTCCTGAAAGTCCATTAGAAAAACCACAGCATTAAAAAAAAAAAATAAGTCAGGCCACAAAGAAGGCTTCAGAGGTCCCTGCTGGCCCAGGGACAGATACCTGTAGTGTCCAGAATCGCAGTGAACATGATCTGCTTTCAAAGGCAGAGAGTTTAAGGGGAGGGAGGGGTGGGAACGGTGGAGGCAAAGTCTCTCCCCATCCCCACCTCAGTTTTAGGTAGGGTTTTTAATTTAACCCAAGGACATCTCTCAACTTGGAGAATAATTCAGTCCTCAACAGCGCCTCAAATCTGCTATGGCTTTGCAGCGCAGCAGCAAGAATGTTTAATACATAATAGATAAAAATTTCATCCAAAAAATTAAAATATTCTTGCAACACCCCCCCAACACCAATTCCTAGTCTAACGTTAACCTATCACTTGTGCTGTTAATACTTGACCATGTACTTAATTGGAAACCTATATCCAAAAGACTGAAACTGCATCTTCACCCCAAAAATGAAAACAAAATAAAATGAGTAACTTGAGGTTTATGGCATATAGTTTAGGTAAACACACATACAAGGAGAAAGGGGAAGAGGAAATGGAGGTGTCAGAAGCAAAGCTGAGTGACAGAATCCATTCAGTCAGGGCAGATGTCTATACAAAGTGGAGTGGAACATCAGGAAAAGCTCCATACGGATTCATGTGCGCACGTCTGGAGGCACCAGATTCCTCCATGGCAAATGCAAGAACAGGGAGCTAAGGGAGGAGGCCATTCCTGTCATTACAGTTTTAGAAGCTCCACATCGAAGACGAGAGTGGCATGTGGTGGGATGATGCCTTGGTGCCCAGTGGCACCACAGGCATAATCTGGAGATACAGTCAGTTTGGCTCTCTGACCCACACTCATCTGGGCAACCCCTTCTTCCCAGCCTCTGATCACCTCCTGCTTGCCTAGCATAAACTTAAAGGGCTTGTTTCTGTCCCGGGAGGAATCAAATTTCTTTCCATCTTCAAGCATCCCGGTGTAGTGCACCACGCAGGTCTGGCCGCGCTTCAGGAAGGTGCGCCCGTCTCCCGGGGAGATGGTTTCCACCTGCATTCCCATGGCGGCGCCGGATGCTGAGCGAGCGGGAAGCGCGACGGGCGGCCTGGACCGGCAGCGACCTTGCGGCGGTTCCACGGCTCTGCCTAGTCCCTCGGCGCGTCGCCTGCGCACGCCTGGGTGGTTTTCTGATCTATTAGCACCCTAAAAATAGAGAAAATTGGAAGTCACTAAGAACCTAAGAATTAGTGTGTCCGCAAAATAAAGTGTTGACTTTAAGTGGAGATGAAGGGGATCCCAGACAAAGGCAGGTCTTGTTTAATTCTCTTAACTGCTACAAAAATATTAAGCAACCGTGTGTGTGTGTGTGTGTGTGTGTGTGTGTGTGTGTTTAAGTGAAAGGGCTTGGAACTGAATAGTACCAGGATGTTGCTTTTTGAAATCATTACTTGCAGAAAATATTTAAAGTGATTTTTAGAATCAGAAATGACACAGTAATTTTACGTCTTCTGCAATACTACTGGTTCAGCTTGCATACGTAACTAAACAAAAGATGAAGTGAACTCATTCAAATGAATCGTTCAGAACTCACACCCCAGTCTCAATGGAAGCATGAAGTATCTGAAAGCATCTTTTTTATTTACTTGTTTTTGGTGGGGGGAATTAATATATAATTTGCTTTATCACTGTCCATTATGTTTTATCTGAAAGAAAAAACAAAAGTGTGCTAAAATGCTACTTAGGAAAATGGTGGGCTGCTTTACTGCAGCTGAAAGGGGAGAATGCCCATGAAAGAAGCTTGAGATGTGCCTGTAGGTGTTGAATATAATTATTTTGTAAACATTTGGAATCTTTCCCAGTTTGGTTAATGAGGTAGATGTTTGCTTGACTGAATGGTCTTTGAAAAACCTTCTGTTTAGTGAAAGATATTTTCTTGTTGCTGCCAGGTAATTCCTATCACCAAGTATGTTTGGAGACAACAGACCGAGTCTGGATGGCTGGAAGGAGTTTCTTTAATCATCTAAATTGATTTTCTTTTCTTTTCTCATCAATCTATGTAACAGATGAATATAAGAAAGGACCAAAGACTAGTCTTCACAAGTGTCCATTTTCTGTTCTGCTGTAAACATTTCCAATCAGCTTTTTATCAAGATGTAGGCTCTTATCAATCATTCTCCTAACCAAGCATATCAGCTGCCAAGCCTCAGAGCCAGCATCTTCCACCTGGCCTGGTTTAATATCATTTCACTCACAGACTATAGTCCTGCCTGACTCCAGTAATTTCTCAAAACTGCTGTTAAATCACTAATTTGACCTCTGCTTTAACCTTGTCACCTGCTTCCTTCACACTTTGTAGTGGCTTCCCAAATGCCCTGCAAATTCAGACCAAGATTCTACTTTAAATCTCTATATCCATGTGTTTATGGTTCTTCCGAACTCTTTGATGTTTGCTTTTAATTATCTCAGTCAAAGTTCCAGGTTCTCTCCTGAACCGCTGCTTTTCAAGCGTGCCAAACACTTGCCTTCTATCATTTAAATAGCTAATCTCACAGGCTCAAGAATGTTTTCTCCAGCCAATTAAAAGTAGAATAGCCATTTCCTGAAATACAACTCCTAAGATTTTAAAATAATCAACCATCGTACCTGTGTGCACATAAACATCATTCTAGTTACATCTGCATATGTCAAGTACAGATTTCTATGTCTTTCAATTAACTTAGCCAAGTAATGTAACCTTGTTTTGCTACAGCTCAATTTAATTTCTATTTTGCCTTTTCAAATAATCATTTCCCTCCAATTCCATAATCTTAAGCCTGGAATTTAGGTGAAACCCTAAGAAGCAGGGATAGGGGAAAACCTTCTACTGGTTGATTTTGAATATGAGAATTAGAACACACAGAGAGACGCTGCATTATATTAAACTGAGAAATGTAAAATCGTGCAGCCACTTTGGAAAACAGTTTGACAATTCCTCAAGATGTTAAGTGTAGTTATCCTATAATCCAGCAATTCCAGTCCTAGATATATCCTCAAGAGAAATAAAAACATATGCCCCCTCAAAAACTTGTACAGGAATGCTCATAGCAGCATTACTCATACTAGCCCCAAAAGTGGAAACAACTCAAATTTCTATTAATGGATGAGTGAATAAAGAGGTGGAATTCATACAATGTAATATTATTCAGCTATATAAGGAATAACGTACTGACACATGCTCAGTTTGGATAAACCTTGAGATCATTATATTAAGGAAAAGGAACCAGACACAAAGGTTCACATAGCATACTATTCCATTTATATGAAATGTCCAGAATAGACATTTGTTAAAAATGTAGATTTAGGCAGTACAAGTGAGGTTTTGTTAGATCAATATATTGCATAGCAGTGAAATCTGGGCTTTTAGTATAGCCATCACTCAAATAATGTACATTATACCAATTAAATAACTTCTCATTCCTCAACCCCTTTCCATCCTCCCACCCTTGCAAGTCTCTAATGTCTATCATTCCCCTCTTTATGTCCATGTGTACACATTGTTTAGCTCCCACTTATAAATAAGAATATGGAGTATTTGATTTCTAAGTTATTTTGCTTAAGATAATGGCCCCCAGTTCCATTCATATTGTTGGAAAATATATGATTTTATTCTTTTTTATGGCTGAGTAGAGTTCTATGGTATATATATATATGCTACATTTTCTTTATTCAATCATCTGTTGATGGGAATTTGGGTTAATTCCATATTTTTGTTATTGTGAACAGTGCTGGAGTAAGCATGAGTACAAGTATCTTTTTTGGTATAATGATTTCTTTTCCCCTGGGTAGATACCAGTACTGGGATTGCTGGATCAAATGGTAGCATGGTAGCTCTATTTTTATTTATTTGAGAATTCTCCATACTGTTTTCCATAATAGTCATACTAATTTACATTCCCACAGCGTGTGTTTCCTTTTCTCCACATCCTCAGCAACAATTGATATTTTTTTGACTTTCTAATAACAGCCATTGTGACTGGTATTGGAAGGTATATCATAGTGGCTTTTTTTTTTTTTTTTTTTTTTGAGACAGTCTCACTCTGTTGCCCAGGCTAGAGGTTCTAGAGTGTAGTGGTGTGATTTTGGCTCACTGCAACCTCTGCCTCCTGGATTCAAACGATTTTCATGCCTCAGCTTCCTGAGTAACTGGGACTACAAGTGTGCACCACCATTCCTAGCTAATTTTTGTATTTTTATTAGAAATAGGGTTTTGCCATGTTGGCCAGGCTGGTCTTGAACTCTTGGACTCAAGTGATCTGCCTTCCAAAGTGCTGGGATTACAGCGTGAACCACTGTGTCCAGCCTCATAGTGATTTTAATTTGCATTTCTCTGATGACTAATGGTGTTGAGCATTTCTTCATGTGCTTATTGGCTACTTGCATGGCTGTAAAAAATATCTTTTTCATGTCCTTTACTCACTATTTAATGGACTTATTTGGGTTTTTGTTGTTGTTCAGATATTTGTGTTCCTTGTAGATTCTGAATATTAGTCTTTTGTTGGACACATAATTTGCAAATATTTTCTCCCATTCTGCAAGTTGTTCACTCTGTTGATTATTTCTTTTGTTGTGCAGAAGCTTTTTAATTTAATTATCTCATTTGTCTATTTTTTTGTGGCATACACATACAATGGAATATTATTCAGTCAGTAAAAGGAACAAAGTATTGGTCCATGCTACAGCATAGATCAACCTTGAGAACAGTATTCTAATCTTTTCATGCTTTATTGGATATTTCTATATCTTCTTTGGAAAAATGGTCTATTCAAGTATTATGTCATTTTTAATTGAGTAATTTGTCTTTTAGTTGCTGAGTTTTAATAGTTACAGAATTTGTATATTCTGCATACTAAACCCTTATGTAATATTTGATTTATAAATATGCTTTCTATTTGCCTCTTGATAGAGAAGGCATGATTCATCCATTTTAGTGAGAATAAAGATAATAAAATGGATTTGAAAAATGTTTAATTAAAAACTGTTATCCTTTGAACTGTGTTCCAGAAACAGACATCTATTTGTATGGATATGACTTCATATGCTTATTAAGAATCTCATGTGTCCTGTTGTGTGTGGAATTGGTGGGTTCTTGGTCTCACTGACTTCAAGAATGAAGCCGTGGACGCTCGCGGTGAGTGTTACAGTTCTAAAGGCAGCGTGTCCAGAGTTTGTTCCTTCTGATGTTCGGATGTGTTCGGAGTTTCTTCCTTCTGGTGGGTTCGTGGTCTCGCTGGCTCAGGAGTGAAGCTGCAGACCTTTGCAGTGAGTGTTACAGCTCTTAAGGCGGTGCGTCTGGAGTTGTTCGTTCCTCCCGGTGGGCTCGTGGTCTCGCTGGCTTCAGGAGTGAAGCTGCAGACCTTCACGGTGAGTGTTACAGCTTATAAAAGCAGTGTGGACCCAAAGAGTGAGCAGTAGCAAGATTTATTGCAAAGAGCGAAAGAATGAAGCTTCCACAGCGTGGAAGTGGACCTGAGCGAGTTGCCACTGCTGGCTCAGGCAGCCTGCTTTTATTCTCTTATCTGGCCCCACCCACATCTTGCTGATTGGTAGAGCCGAGTGGTCTGTTTTGACAGGGTGCTGACTGGTGCGTTTACAATCCCTGAGCTAGACATAAAGGTTCTCCACATCCCCATCAGATAAGTTAGATACAGAGTATGGACACAAAGGTTCTCCAAGGCCCCACCAGAGCAGCTAGATACAGAGTGTTGATTGGTGCATCCACAAACCTCGAGCTAGACACACAGTGCTGATTGGTGTATTTACAAACCTTGAGCTAGAAACAGAGTGCCAATTGGTGTATTTACAATCCCTGAGCTAGACATAAAGGTTCTCTACATCTCCACCAGACTCAGGAGCCCAGCTGGCTTCACCCAGTGGATCCCGCACTGGGGCTGCAGGTGGAACTGCCCGCCAGTCCCGTGCTGGGCACTCGCACTCCTCAGCCCTTGGGTGGTTGATGGGACTGGGCACCGTGGAGCAGGGGGTGGCGCTCGTCGGGGAGGCTCTGGCAGCATAGGAGCCCATGGAGTGGGTGGGAGGCTCAGGCATGGCGGGCTGTAGGTCCCGAGCCCTGCTCCGTGGGTAGGCAGCTAAGGTCCGGTGAGAAATCGAGCACAGTGCCGGTGGGTTGGCACTGCTGGGGGACCCAGTACACCCTCCGCAGCCGCTGGCCTGGGTGCTAAGCCCCTCACTGCCCAGGGCCGGCAGGGCCGGCCTGCTGCTCCGAGTGGGAGGGGCCCACCAAGCCCACGCCCACCCGGAACTCCAGCCGTCCCGCAAGCGCCGCGTGCAGCCCCGGTTCCCGCTGGTGCCTCTCCCTCCACACCTGCCTGCAAGCTGAGGGAGCCGGCTCCCGCCTTGGCCAGCCCAGAAACGGGCTCCCACAGTGCAGCGGTGGGCTGAAGGGCTCCTCAAGTGCCACCAAAGTGGGAGCCCAGGCAGAGGAGGCGCCGAGAGCGAGTGAGGGCTGTGAGGACTGCCAGCATGCTGTCACCTCTCACTGTGAAGTTGGAGATTTGTTTTGACATAGATACTCATCATCAGAGGAATGCAAATCAACACCACTACGAGATTTTTCTCACACCTGTCAGAATGGCTGTTATCAAAAAAACTAGAGGTAACAAGTGTGTGGAGAAAAGGGAATGCTTGTATACTCTTTGTGGGAATGTGGATTGGTGCAGCCATTGTGGAAAACAGTGTGGAAGTTCCTTAATAAATGAAAAAATAGAACCATCATATGACCCAGCTATCCCTCTTCTGAGATGAAATCACCATCTCATTAAAAGAGCTGAATTCTGTTCATTGCACCATTATTCACAATAGCTAAGATATGGAAACAAGCTAGATGTCTATCAATGAACAAATGAGTAAAGAAACTGTGATACACACACACACACACACACACACACACACGAGTATTACTTAGCCTTAAAAAGGAAGGAAATTCTCCCATTTGCCACAACATGGGCGGACCTGGAGGACATTATTCTCAGTAAAATTATCCAGACACACACACACACACAAATGCATGATCCTTCTTACATATGGAATCTTTAAAAAGTCAAATACATAGAGACAGAAAATAAAACAGTGGTTTTCAGGGTTAAGGTCGGGGGAGGAAATGGGGAGATGGAGGTTAAACGATACAAAGTAGCAAATACGTAGGACAAACAAGTTGAAAGATCTAATGTACAAAATGAGGTCTATAGTTGATAATGGAATATTGTATTCCGAAGTTTTGCTAGGTGAGTAGATTACAGCTGATACTGTGCTACTGTACTACAGTACTACAGTAGATTACTCTTGCCACAAGAGGAAAAACTGGTAACTATGTGAGAGGATGGTTATGTTAATTTGTTATACTTTAGTAACCACTTTACTATATGCAGCAGGTCCTCACATAACATCCTATCCATTTGAGTCATTTTATTATAATGTTGATGAGAAAAAAAGATGATTCTGGACCCTGGATCCTGTCTGTTTGGAGTTTGCATGTTCTCCCAATATTTTGCATGGGCTTTCTCCAGGTTCTCCTGCTTCCTCCCACATCTCAAAGACATGCACGTCAGGTTCATTGGCATGTCTAAATTGTCACAGTCTGAATGAGTGTGAGTGTGTATATGAGTGCATCCTGCGATGATAAGGCTTCCTGTTCAAAGTGGATTTCCACTTTGTGTACTGCACTGCTGGGAGTGGCTCCAGCCACTCGAAATCTTGAGCTAGAATAACTGGATAAATAAGTATCTTACTTGTTTTTACTAGTCTTTCTTAAATGTGTGTATAACTCACAGTTATTTCAATGTTAAATATTAGAAGTGTTTTTAGAAGTTTGTTGGTTTTTGTGACCAGAAATATATAGGAACCTAACTCTTGTTTACATCAATTAACCTTTAGTAAAATTGGTTTAATTATGTGTAATTTCAATTAAATTTGCAGTTTCTGAGAACCTATCGGCAGCGTTAGGTCATATATATGTATATGACTTAACATATATATATCTTAATATATATATGTCTTATAATATCATGTTGTATACCTTCAATATACACAGTGAAATTTATTTTTGAAAATTTGAAAAAGAAAGATACTAAATGCTCCAATTTAAGATGGAAATTGTGTTTCATTAGTATTTGCTTGAAACCAATGGGATTATTTACAAAACCATGTTCCAATTCAATTGGCCATTATAATTAGAGGTAACATTCGGATTATCCTTCATTTAAAAATTGTAATTAAACTATAACTTCAATATGCATTTAAAAAGTGAATTCTTTCCCAAGGTGGGCCAGTGCTTTTCCATGACCCTGAATATCCATTAGGTTTCTGAGTATGACTTTCTAATCTCACTGTAGTATGATAATTCCAAGGTACTATATGAAGAAAAAATTAAACAATAATACGGTTACGGACATTGTATCAGATGCCACTTTTTTATTTTTCAAACGCAGAGAATTAATAATTTATGACTGTATGTCTGTTTCTCCTTGAGGAATTTATGAGAGAAAGGCAACCTTTTTTTTTTCTTAGTTTTGTTTTAGAACAAGAATTTTAGATCAATGAAGGTTAAAAGTTCAACAGGATAAGGAGTTCAGTGAGTCGCCGAAGTGCCACACTGACATTCCAAGACAGAGCTGGTAAAGGTCTCCTTTTCTTGATGTCACTTTCAAAAGAATGCGTTATCAAAATGTCACCTATTTGGTCTACACGTCTCTACTCTGTATCCATCCATGTGCCTCACAGGGCTCCATGGAGATTCAGAACTGGTTTTCCGTATTTCCAGTGGCTTGTTTACCGCAGAAGAGGTCAACCAGATGCATAACAAACTCTCAGTGACTGACTTGAACAACAGATACCTGTTCAAATTCCTTTCAGTAGTATTTTCTGTAACACACTAAGCACATACATAATCTAAGTTGATTTTCCAACTTATGCTGATCATGATTAGGTAGGTGGTCTGGAGGCTTTGGAGTTATTTACTTACTGCTTGTCTTGGGTCAAATAAAGGTTGTCACTGCATTTTTTCTATCTTTAACATGAAAATGATAAAAATCTCAAAATCTTAGAGTTTTCGTGAATTCTAGAAAACATCATTTGATAATTTCATTTTCTAGCTGATTCTTGAACATCTCCAGTGAAGAAACTCAGTGTCCTGTGAGAAATAAATTTCTTAACTACCCCAAATGCAATTTTATAATAAAAATTACAAATACTCATAAATACTTGCGATATGCCAGGCACTATTTCACGTGTTACACACATATATACACTTAGGGGTGTGTGTGTGTGTGTGTATGTGTGTATAATTAAACCTGTTAACTATTTTGCAAAATGTGTACTATTTTTATTCTCTTATTTCAGATGAAGGCACTGAGACTTAGATTAGGTAATTAGGATTAGATTCAATTAGGGATTTAATCCTATGATTTAGGCAGTCTTGTTTTCAAATTCACTCTTTTAACTACTAGGATATGCTTCTTTTTGATGATATGATTTAGCGATTTATAAACCCACATCTACTTAAATCGGCCATTTACCTTACTTGTTTTGAGAACCACATAATTGCTAAAATTAAAAAAAAAAAACATACAAACTCCATTGTTGAATTTTTTTTTTTTTTTTTTTTTTTATGAAGTCTTGCTCTGTTGCCGAGGCCATAGTGTAGTGGCACGATCTCAGCTCACTGCAACCTCTGCCTCCCAGGTTCAAGCGATTCTCTTGCCTTAGCTTCCTGAGTTGCTAGGATTACAGGAGCTTGCCACCACACCTGGATAATTTTTGTATTTTTAGTAGAGATGGGGTTTCACCATGTTGGCCAGGCTGGTCTCGAACTCCTGACCTCAGGTGATCCACCCACCTCAGCCTCCCAAAGTGTTTGGATTACAGGCGTGAGCCACCATGCCAGGCCCACAAGCTCCATTCTTATAGGGATCAATTAGATGGAAATTTTTCCTTTTAAAAACAAATAACTATTTTTTGATGGGAAACTTAGAGTTTTCTCTCTATAAATAAAATGACCTATAATCATCCTACTGCTGGCAGTATTGTGGGTGAATGACTTACACATTAATTCTTAAAATGTGATCACTATTCAAATAGTACCCTAGAGGAATAACTCTTCCATATGAAGTATTGCCTTAGATATTGAAAACTATCTTTAAAATTCTGCAGAAGAACTTCAGTTATTATTACACAATGACTTACTGAAAGAGAGGTATACTCTTGCAATGTCTCACTTACTAACACCTCTGTGTTTTCTAGCCATGAAACTTGAGATAAAGAGACAAGGATTGCACTAATGGAGGAGAGTTACTTTTCCCTACTCAATGTTATCTCTTAACTGTGTTTGGATTGCCATCAGTCTCTAGCCTTCTGAGCTCATCCATCACTATTTATTTCTCCTCTGCTCTCTTTCTTTATTTTCCTTTGCTCCCTCATTGCTTTCTCCATCATATAAATAGGTTTAGTTTTATCCCATCTTAAAAGAAATACTTCTCTTAACCCAGTAATGTTTTTAGCTCTTGCTTTATGTCATTCATTTCTTCTTACATCATTTAGCAAGAGTGCGGTCTAAATTTACTATTTCGTTATCTGTACTGGGCTTTCCTTCCTCAACTCACTACAAATAGGTTAAGGCCACTGGTACAACACTAGGAGCCCTTTCTCATTGCTTGCTAATGGCTTCCTTATTACCAAATACTGTTGATTCTTTCCAGTCCTATCTTACTTAACTTCCTTGACCATGCACACTTTCAAAATCTTTTTTTCTTAGTTTCTTCAAAAATTCAGTCACTGAATCTTCTGCATTTCAGACTCACTCCTTGGTGTTTCTTGAGTGTGAATGTTTCTCCATCTGTTCCATAGATGGTAGCGTCTGGCAGTTACATCTTCAGTTCTCCTAATTCTACAAATTCTCAATCATTTAACCATATACAATTATAAGATGACTTTTCAGCCCAAGACTCAATCCTATAAATCCCACAGTTATCTTAAATACTATATATCTGTATGATACCCAAGGTTTCCTGAGTTTTTCCAGTTTTTTTCTTACTTCTCATTTAATATCCATTTAACCACAGCCTGCACCTTCATCCTGTCTGACTTCAGGAAGCTTGGTACCTCCTCAAATTACAATGTCCTCAGAGGGAGCTTAAATTGCCGCTCATTATTTATTGTATGGAACTTTTGCTTTGCTTTCATTGGCCACCAAATCATGGCTTCTCTTTTGTCTGAGGCCTTTCAGTTCATGCATGACATTTATCTTGCCTTTTGCTGGGAGCGCCCTGCCAACTGTCCCTCTACCCAGACACGGTCAGTCGTAACGTGCTGGGGCCCACTCATCCGTTTTATGTTCTTTTTTTATTGCCCTTTAGAGAAAGTGGAAAATCTCCTAGTATCAAAATATCTGTTTGGGGCAACATTTCTTTTCTTCAATATATGAAAAAATCTTTTGCTTTAGTCTTCAAAGCATTTTATCTCACTCTTGCCTAAACCTCTACCTCTCAGGGGATGACCCTGAGCCTGAGACCTAATTTTGCATAGATAAAATACCCATTAACGTGCTCCCATTCAAATGAACATTCTCCACCAAAGGCATATTCTGCCCCTCTATCTTCAAAAGAGGAAAGAATTACAGCTTTTAAAAATTTTGCTATTTTTTTCCTCCCTTTGCTTAGGGATGATATTTAGCTTGTATGTACCATATGGCTATTATAGTTGCTAAAATTTTGAAATACTTCTATACCAGTTGGTTAACAGTCCCTGCCTAAGCCCTGTGACCACACCCTCTCACCACAGTGTCTTGGCCCAAATCTTCCTACAACCAGGTAACTAATGACTTGATACCTGACACTGCAGGTGGCTCTAGGGCTCTGCACAAACACCTTCTCCCCAGCTGACCTCAGGGATTCGCCTGTTGAACTGGTTGTTAAATATTTTGAAAATCATCACTGAAAACACATATTACAGAATGCTTACTGGATGTCACTAAACTTACCATTTTCCTCTTTCCTCACTCTCAAAACAAACAAAAATAACAAATGAAAGTAAGAAGAACAACAAAAATAATCCATCTTCGTGTTCTTCTGTAATTCTTCAGTAAATTCACTGTAATGACATAAGCTAAAAAACTTATCCTGTCTCACATTTATGGCTCAAATCCAAACTGTCTCTAGGTTCTGCCTATTTTACCTCCTTGAACATATTCAGATCTATTCCATGCTCTCTGTCCTGTCTGTCTTCTTTAGTTTAGACACTGGCTGACAGTTTCTCCTTTGTGTGGTTGCAGTAAATCATAACTCATGCCCCTGCCTCCAATATTGTTCCTTTCAAATTCATCTTCCACAGAACTACAGAGGGTTCTATCCAAACCCCAAATATATCCATTGCTTGATTAAATCCAACCAAAATGCCCATTTTCTATGAGCCTCTCTGGCTTGATATTCAAAGCCCTTCACGATCGGGCCAACTGTCAGAGTCCTCTTTTACTATGCCCTTGTACTTACACTGTATTCTAGCTTTGCTAAGCTACTTGTGATCACAAAGCCTCATCAGTCCGGAAATCCCCTTTTTCTTGTTGCTCTACTGGGGAGCTCTTATTCATCCTACAAGGATCAGCTTAAGTGTCACCTCCTCTATAAAGTCTTCCCCTACCATTTTTTCTCCCCCAACTTCTTTCACCTTTTAATAGGAACGTTTCCATACCAGTGATCAAATGTGACATGCAGTTTTGTGCCTCTTAATTCACTTGTCTATCTCTTCCACTTGGTTTAGAATTTTTGAGGGCAATGATTTTATCTTAGTCTTTATTTCAGTGGCATCTAGTATATTGCCTAATAGTAAGTTATAGACTAAATAAACCAACAATAAATAAATAATAGATCCTTTCACCTGAGGATTTGTACATAAAGGACCATATTTATGAATCAGGTTTGTAGAGACCAAAAGTAAATTGCCTTTTCTTTGTAAGTATTAGGAATAATCATTTCAACTTTGTTTCCTTTGCATAGATAAATATAGAGTTGATGGTAGTAGAAAGTGAAGTTGCCAAGTGATGAAATGGGTGATCATATATTAGTGTATCAATGATCTCTTATGTCCTAAATTTTCTAATTAAATTTTCTAATTAAATTCTGCCATATAGGCACAGTCTCATGCACTAATGAAATGCAAAAAAATAAGATTTGTGTTGTTTTGAAATGTCAGCTAAAAACAGGGACATACATTTAAATAAGTAAGAAGACATTCTTTTTCCATCTTGGGTTATGTTAAAATCTGATGGCACAAAAATACCTTGTCACATTCAGACTTATTTCTTATATTAGTTTCCAACAAATAAAAACCTATACTCCTGCTCTTAAATATCAGATTCTAGAGATTATAGCAAAAATGATTTTTTTCAGTCTGGGTGTGGTGGCTCATGCCTGTATTCTCAACACTTTGGGAGGCTGAGGTGGGAGGATCACTTAAGACTAGGAGTTCAAGACAAACGAGGCCTCATCTTTACAAAAAGAATAATAATAATAAAACAGCTGGGCATGCTAGCACATGCCTGTAGTCTTAGCTGCTCAGGGGGCTGAGGCAGGAGGATTACTTGAATCCAGGAGTTTGAGGTTACAGTGAGCTATGATCACACCACTGCACTCCAGCCTGGGCAATAAAGCAAGACCATGTCTCAAAAAAAAAAAAAAAAAAAGATTCTTTTCAGTTTTGATGATATTGTTTCTACAGACTCTGCACTTGTCTTTGCAATAATTTCTTATTGTTATCATATTTAGGTATTTTAATATTTAATTAGTCCTTAGCTTCTCTATTATAATTTGCAGCAAAGACAGAATGGGAATGGAAGAAAAAAGCAAACTAATAAAATGCAAAAATGTATTATTTAATATAAGGCAAAGGATGACATAACGTGGATTTTAAGCAATAATTAGAACAGTATGTTCTAGTTAAAAATAATAACACATTCTGCTGCAGGTATTTTCCTGAACTGACATCTCTGAACTAGAACTAGGAACAATTCCTACATTTTCTTGAGATTATGCCTTTATCCCATCTTAAATATACTGTAAGACCTGTCCTACAGTTGTTAATTCTGATCCTTGCTGAAAGAAACAAAGATAACTAGGAAAGAGGCAGTGTAATAATTTAGATTAAATTGTCTAAAATATTAAATAATTTAACTCACTACTGTGAGGGTGGGTGAAGTCTTATTTGCACATGCACCATGTTGCACCGTGGGCGATGGACCCTGAGAGCACCTTGCATGTGCCTCTGTTTATCTTTGCTGCCTATCTTTAATTAATAAACCTGTTTTGCCTGACTTCTTGTGCAAATGTTTTGTGTCACTGGACTAGATCTAAGAATGTTTGCAACTAGTTTCATATTTTGTGTGCTGTTCTCCTTGTGATACTTATCATGCAGAAAGAGTCTAAGTGCTATACAGGACATTAGGGGACTGAGGTTCCTCACCTACCTGCAAAATCACATTCTAAACCAATTGGTACTACAGTATTTTAATGGGAGTATGCCTGTTCCCTAGATGGCCCAAGGTTTTCTCTTTCAGGAAGGCAAATGCGATTCAGTCAGTATGTCTTTTAAGGTACACGTGTAAAGTTCTTTTTTATTTTTTGAGATAGGGTCATGCTCTGTCACCCAGGCTGGAGTGAAGTGGTATGATCATCGCTCATTGCAACCTTGAACTCCTGGACTCAAGCAATCCTCCTGCCTTGACTCCCAAAGTGCTGGGATTACAGACAGGAAGCACTGCACCCAGCCCATGTGAAGTACTAAACAACAAATTTCCAACCAAATATTTATACCACATCTAAAACATACTGATTATAACATTAACCTGTGCCCATCAGGAAGGTCTCACTACCCTATCTCCATCAAAAGTTTCTTACAAACAATGAGAAAGTATGTTTATGGCATAATGAATACAAAGGTATTAATGTCTGATAAAAACAGCCACTATATATACTACAGCAATTCAAGTCACACGGTCTAGAAGTTTAACATTTAACTCATGAAGAGATATTAATGTTTTACTATTCTGGACAAACACAGAAACCTCTTTATAAATTTTCTTTTTTATTATTATTATACTTTAAGTTCTAGGTTCCATGTGCACAACGTGCAGGTTTGTTACATATGTATACATGTGCCATGTTGGTTTGCTGCACCCATTAACTCATCATTTACATTAGGTATTTCTTCTAATGCTATCCCTCCCCCATCCCCCCGCCCCATGACAGGCCCCAGTGTGTGATGTTCCCCGCCCTGTATCCAAGTGTACTCATTGTTCAGTTCCCACCTATCAGTGAGAACATGTGGTGTTTGGTTTTCTGTCCCTGTGATAGTTTGCTCAGAATGATGGTTTCCAGATTCATCTATGTCCCTACAAAGGACATGAACTCATCTTCATCCTTTTTTATGGCTGCATAGTATTCCATGGTGTATATGTGCCACATTTTCTTAATCCATGCCTGTGAATGCTCCGACAACAAGGGTCCTGTGGTGGCACTTGGGAGTGGGGAAGATGGGGTGCACTCACTCTGGCAGTAGTGGCATGGCAGTGTGTGCACAGGCACATGCAGGCTGCCTGGGAAGGCAAGGCTATGCCCACCACACACACAATGCTGACAAAACAATGTGGTGAGGAAGAAATGGATACTTTTCTGGACACATAACCCAAGACCAAACCAGGAAGAAATTAAATATCTGAACAGACCAATAACAAACTCCAAACTTGAATCAGTAATAAACAGTCTACCAATCAAAAAAGCTCAGGACCAGGTGGATTCACAGCCAAATTCTAACAGATTTACAAAGAAGAGCTGGTACTATTCCTGTTGAAACTATTTCAAAAAATTGAGGAGGAGGGACTCCTTCCCAACTCATTCTATGAGGCCAGCATCATCCTGATACCAAAACCTACAGGGACATAACAAAAAAGAAAATTTCAGGCCAATACCCTTAGTGAACATTGAGGCAAAAATCCTCAAGAAAATACTGGCAAACCAAATCAAGCAGCACTTCAAAAAACTGATACATCATGATAAGTAGGCTTTATCTCTGGGATGTAAGGTTGGTTTAATATACACATGATTCAACACATAAACAGAACTAAGGATGAAAACTACATGATTATCTCAGTAAATGCAGAGAAGGCTTTTAATAAAATTCAACATCCCTTCATGTGAAAAACTCTCAACAAACTAGGTATTGAAAGAACATACCTCAAAATAATGAAAGCCATCTGTGACAAACCCACAGTCAACATCATAATGAATTGGCAAAAGCTGAAAGCATTCCTCTTGAAAACCAGCACAAGACAAGAATGCCCTCTCGAAGCACTCCTATTCGAACATAGTATTGGAAGTCCTGGCCATAGCAATCAGGCAAGAAAAGGAAATAAAGTGCATCCAAATAGGAAGAGAGGAAGTCAAACTATCTCTGTTTGCAAATGACATGATCCTATATCTAGAAAATCCCATTGTCTCAGACCAAAACCTCCTCACGCTGATAAAAAACTTCAGCAAAGTCTCAAGATACAAAATTATATACAAAAATTAGTAGCATCCTTATACACTAAACAGCACCCAACCCAAAAGCCAAGTTAGGAATACAATCCCATTCAAAATTGCCTAAAAATATAAAATACCTAGGAATACAGCTACCCAGGAAAGTGAAAGATCTTTACAACAAGAATTACAAAACACTACTCAAAGAAATCAGAGATGACACGAACAAATGGAAAAATATCCCACACTCATAGCTAGGAAGAACCAATATCCTTAAAGTGGCCATACTGACCAAAGCAGTTTACAGATTCAGTGCTGTTTTTATCAAACTACCAATAACATTCTTCACATTTAAAAATTCGTATGGAACTATTTAACTAACTCATATTTAACTTAATTCATATGGAACTATTTAAAAATTCATATGGAAACAAAAAAGAGCCCAAATAGCCAATTCAATCTTAAGCAAAAAGAATAAAGCAGGAAGCATCTTGCTACCTGACTTTAAACTATACTATAGGGCTACAGTAACCAAAACAGCATGGTACTGGTACATAAACAGACATATAAAACCATGGAACAAATACATCACCCAGAAACAAGGCCACACACCTACAACCATCTGATCTTTTACAAAGCTGACAAAAACAAGCAATGGGGAAATGACTCCCTATTCAATAAATGGTGCTGGGATAACTGGCTAGCCATATGCAGAAGATTAAAACTGGACCCCTTCCTTAGACCATATTAAAAATCCACTCAAGATGGATTAAAGACTTAAATGTAAAACCCAAAACTATAAAAACCCTGGGAGAAAACCTAGGCAATACCAGTAAGGACATAGGCACGAGCAAAGATTTCAAGATTTCATGTTGAAGATGCCAAAGCAATCACAACAAAAACAAAATTTGACAAATGAGGTCTAATTAATGTAAAGAGCTTCTGCACAACAAAAGAAATGATCAACAGAGTAAACAGACAACCTACAGAGCAGGAGAATATTTTTGCAAACTATGCCTCTGACAAAGGTCTAATATTCAGCCTCTACAAGGAATTTAAATTTATAAGAAAAAAACAAATAAGCCCATTAAAAAGTGGGCAAAGTTTACGAACAGACACTTTTCAAAAGAAGACACATATGCAGCCGACAATCATATGAAAAACAGATGCTGGTGAGGTTTCAGAGAAAAGGAAATGCTTGTACACTGTTGATGGGAGGGTCAATTAGTTCAATCATTGTGGGAAGCAGTGTGGCAATTCCTCAAAGAACTAAAAACAGAAGTACCATTCAACCCAGCAATCCCATTACTTAGTATATACCCAAAGGAATATAAATTTTTCTGTCATAAAGACACATGCATGTGTATGTTCATTACAGTACTACTTGCAATAGCAAAGACATAGAACCTACTTTAATGCCCATTAGTGGAAGACTAGATAAAGAAAATATGGTACATATGCATCATGGAATACTATGCAGCCATAAAAACGAAAAATATAATGTTCTTTGCAGGAATGTGGATGGAACTGGAGGCCAATATTCTTAGAAAACTAACACAGGAAGAGAAAAATAAATACCACATATTTTCATTTATAAGTGGGAGTTAAATGATAAGAACACATGAACACAAAGAGGGGAAGAAGAGACATTGGGGCCTACCAGAGAGTAGAGTTTGGGAGGAGGGAGAGGAACAGAAAAAATAACTATTGGATACTAGGCTTAGTACTTGGGTGACGAAATATTCTGCACATCGAGCCCCTGTGAAATGAGTTTACAAATCAGCACATGTACCCTTGAACCTAAAATGAAAGTTTAAAAAAATGTGTCTTTTGGGGGAGAAGCACATAGGGCTTCTTTCTTTTCAAATGGATGATTGTGCTCCTATGGTTATTTTTAAATACTGCATATTTCCTGTAATTTTTTGTGTGCAATTTTGATATATAATAAAACAAACATCAGAAGGAGAGAAAGAATTTTTGTTGTAAATATTAAGTGTATTTAATAAAACATTGCGAGGCTTGAAAAAATTTGGCAAAATTAATCTTCTTAAAGAAAAGAAAAAAATGTAGAAGAATAATACAGAAAGGAATGTGTTTTAAAGGAATATGGATATTTGTGAGGGAGTTCTGGGCATTAGTGAGGATAGCGTTGGATCACAAAAGATCAACTTGGTCTATTTCACGGTTTTTCTAAGATTTCTTTTCATTCAATATGAATTTTTTTTCCTAACAGGACATTTAACCTGCAGAGGCAATTATTTCCATTTATTAACTGTAGTGATGTCATTCTTTTGGCAAGTGTATTTGTAGCTTGAGTTAAATTTATAAATAACTAAAAGAAATTACTGAAAGATTATTAACACATATAGAAGGCTGATTACATACCAGGAAGTGGCTAAAGCAGTGCTTCTAAAACTGTACTATGCATTGAAATCACTTGGAGATTTTTGCCAAAATTCAGATTTTGATTCAGTAGATCTGATGTGGGGCCCTTAATTCTGTGTGTCTAATAGGTCCCAATGTGATGCCTATGTGGCTTGTCTGTGCACAGCATGTTAAATAACAAACATGCAGAGATGTTTCCCACATATGATATTTACAATTTACAGTAGTATAATAATGTGGGATTTTCAGAAACAGAGAAATTCAAATAAAAAGCATTTCCACTGCCATGCTGAAAGTAGAAACATAGGCAATGAGCATACATTTTAAACAATTTTGGATAGCTAACTTACAATTCCAGAGCGCATACTCCAATATTTGGTACAAGGATTATGTCTCCTTCTTGGCTAATGTTCTGCTTTTAATGCCAGAAAACAGTGCTCTTTTAGAAAAGAAATTGTAAGTTGATTCTCAATTAGTGCTTAGATTTTAATATTTTTTGGATAATATTCAGTATCTGTTTTCTTTTTTAAAAGATGTGTTAAATTATTTTCAGAATCTCATGAAAAGCATATGATTTTGGTTTATTACTTTTCATTTACTGTACAGAATATGCAACTTGAAAAAATCCTATTCTGCACACAAAATAGGATATTTATGTACCCTTTATTATCAGATCTACTTTGAAGACATAAATGGTGCTTCTTGTCTCATCTTGTTTGATAGAATATAGATAATTCTGTTTAATCCAAGTTTTTATCTTTTGTCCTTGGGTAAGGTTGACAAATTGAGTTTCACTTTTAGTTTATTTATTCTGTCATTCTGTCGAGAGATTTTGAATCAGGAATTTAAAGTCTCTGTCTGACAAGTAAAAGTCAACATCTGTTGAGTTGATTCAGTATTTATGTATTAGATTTTATGGCACCTTTCCTCTGAAGAACAGAGAGCGTTCTACACATAGTTCCTTCACTTTTCAAATACCTTTCACAAGAAATATTTATAAACATCCTAACATGAAAAGTGACAAAGAAGGAACCAAATGAGGAAATCAGGAAAGAAGAGCACCCCAGGGCAAATGATAATAGCTTCAAATAGGAGGCGTGCCTCATAAACTAAGTATTTGTCATCAGAGGCCACTGAGGATGTGCTGCCAAAGCTCCCCCTCCCCCTGCAAATCTACTGCTAATCCATCCTACCTGACTCCTGGATGTTTCTGTTCTTTGTGCCTACCTCTTCTGTACTGTCAGCTTCTAAAGATTCTGCTGATTAGGGCAATCAAGATATTTAATCTGGTAATGAGACCTCAGGCCTACCAAATAGTCCTTGCTCTTGACTGTTACAGATAATGGAATTTCTTAGAAGGTGAGTTAGTGGAGGGCAGGAAAGTAACGTTTTAAATTAGCCTGTTGTGTACTACTTCATCTATGACCAAAAGTAGTCACTACTGCATCTGCCCATTTTTAATCATTTAATTAAATAACAAACTAATTCATTTTAATTATTTAAAATAAGGTAAGATTGAACTTATTGGAAAGTTTTATGAAGACTATATAGAAATATGAAAGCATACATTACATGTTTTATATTTCATTTACAGTTAAAGTCACTGCAAAAATTTGAAATTAAAAAATGTTTAAATTTTATCACATTGTATCTGTGATTTTATGTAATACCCAAATACTTTGTGTTTTTCAATATAAAAAAAGATAATCAGAATATAATTTATTAAATATCCCTTTCTGGAATTCTCTCTCTGTTAGGATGCATGTACATTTGATTTGATAGCTGAAGCAAAAGAATATAACTCCTTTGAATTTTTTCGGAAATTTATAGTCTAAAATATTGTTATGAAAAGGACAAAATTAATATTTTCTTGAAAATAAAATAGAACCTTGCTGAGTTAATAGGTACATAATTTTAAGTTTCATAATTAGATTTCATAAATCTATGTTGAACTTCATAGTTTTGATTAATGTTAACTCTGTATTCATTTTTTCTAAGAGAAAATAGAACTGTAAAACACAAGACAGTGTTTGGCAAAAAGCAGGAAAATATGGAATGATGCTATATTTTAAAAGTGAAAGTTACTAAAGTAATTTAACATTCGTTACTTTAAAAAATGTATATGATGCTTAGAGGCTTCCTAGAGCCCCAAACAATACCCACAAACCATTTACATGAAAATTGATTGGTGGACTCAGTAAGGAAAAGAATAGCAAAGAATATGTATGATGGAAGATAAAATAAGGGTTGGGCTTTATTATTTTATTAATAAACAGAAGTAAATATACATCTACTCTGACTTTCTAAGGTCATGACAATAGAGAGAAGTAGAGAAAAGGGACCTCTCTCCTCCCTCCTTCCCTTTTCCCTTCCCTTCCCTTCCCTTCCCTTCCCTTCCCTTCCCTTCCCTTCCCTTCCCTTCCCTTCCCTTCCCTTCCCTTCCCTATTTCCCCCTTTCCCCTTTCCCCTTTTCCCCCTTTCCCTCTTTCCTTCTTTTTTACTTTTTGAACTGAGTCTCTCTCTGTCGCCCAGGCTGGAGTGCAGTGCCATGATCACGCTCACCACAGCCTCAACACCCTGGGCTCAGGTGGTTCTCCCTCCTCAGCCTCCTGAGTAGCTGGGACTACAGGCACACACCCAGCTAACTTTTGTATTTTCTGTAGAGATGGGGTTTCACCATGTTGCCCTGGCTGGCCTGGAACTCCTGTGCTCAAGCGATCTTCCCGCCTTGGCCTCCCAAAGTGCTAGAATTATGGGTGTGAGCCACTGCACTGGCCATCTGTGCTTAGTTTTCTATGTTTGCTTCTGATGCAAGTGTGTTTCCATGAAGCCACCATACAAATTATTTGTTCCCAGTATATTACACCTCTGTTGTATTGTTTGTGTCAAGGTGTATATCAAAACAGTGACTGAGATAAGCAGGTGTTAGAGATAAGCATGTTTCTAAGATAGAGTATTCATCTTCTTTCACGGTCTTTTTAAATTCAACATGGAAATAAGAACTTGGAATAATACTTACTGTTTCTAATCATCCTTGATGCAACATTTGGGTTTCAATAATTTTCCTGCGGATAATAATAATTTATTTGAGACAGATGTCTGATGAAACATTTCATAAGATGAATCTTCTTTCTCAGTTAAAAAAGGCCGCTCATACTAATTTAGTACTTTTCAATATGTTTATTTATAACCATGTAGATGCTGGATTTTCACGTAGCTTAGTTAAACCATTTAGTTATGCTTCAGGCTCTCCACTTGTTAATGGGGAATAACAAGACCCTCTTTTTGCATCTTGATGCTGTTAATGATCCTGTCTATCTATCTATCTATCTATCTATCTATCTATCTATCTATCTATCTATCTATCATGTATCTATCCATTTATCTATAATTTGTTTAGATTTACTTGGAAGACACATTTTTGTCTAGAGTGTCTAAGAACGTTCTTCTTAGGCACTTCTTAGAATGTCTAAGGACTCTCTTCAAAGACTGAACACAGTCATATAGCGTAAAATATATGAATAGGAAATTAGAGTTCAGATGATATGAAGAAACCAAGTAATGGGATTTGAGACCAAAAAAGTTGGTTGGAACAGGTTGGGGCAGGAGGTGGAGTTTAAGTACCTGGATAAAGAGTCGATAATGCACTCAGGAGTGTTTGATGATTGTTGAGCATTGAAATGACATGGCGAAGGCAGTGCTTTAAATAACTTTGATAAATGCATGGTAAATGCGTCCAACTACTGCAGACCCCAGGCCAACTTGATAAGGACATGAAACAGAGTGATGCCATTTAGAATGAAAGAAAAGAATGCATGTGGCAGATATTCGAAAGAAAGTTTCTTGTTATTTTTCTAATAGGAATTAGAGACTGATAGGACATAACGGAAAAAGTTGTCTTTAAGGATTTTGCTTAAGGCATTAGGAAAGTGAACAATAACAGGGAAGCCAAGACGGATGATGACTGGTTTTATAAAATGTTGAATTTGATTTTAGGCATGTTGATCAGAAGCCTTTAGGAGAGAGAAACTGACTAGATTTTGGATAAAATGAGTAGTGAGCTTTAATAAATAAAATGGAGTTTTTGAGAAGTAGTATAACATCAATTAAAATCCATCTGAGTGTATATAATTTGGCTGCATAGAACCAATTATTGCACATTTTTTTCTGATAATAAAAGCAAAGTATGCCATTATAGAAAAATTTAAAAAATGAGAAAATATATAAACAATTAGGGAAAATGCACCTTTAAAATAACCACTCATAGCAACTTTTAATATTTTAACAAATTTATGTCACCTTTTAACATGTAATTTCATAGTTAATTCTATATTTTATATTAAAATTAGTATCTTTCTTGATTTTACATAAACTTTTTCATGTTATTAAAAATCTTAAAACATCATACATTAATGACTACCTTTATTAAATTTCATAGAGAAAAGTTTTTAATGGTCAGCTTTGGAATCAGACAGCTTTGGTTAAATTTTTAAATCACTTTGAACTACTATGTACACTGCATAAAGTAGCAGGGTCTGTTGCGATAAATTTTATAGCTTTATCTGAAATTATGTATTCCTCTTTTGCCTTTATTTTCATTTCTCCCTTAAGGACTCTGTTCACATTTGCTCATTCATATTTCTTTACATTTTTTCACTTCCTTATTTTATTTTTTCCTTCCCTCCTTTCTTCTTAGTAAGAACTACATTTCCAATTAGAGATTGGAAAGAGGAAACCTAAAAAAAAAAATGTAAAATAGGCTTGACTTCAGCATAAGTGTTACATCCTTTCCTCATTCCCAGCCTTTTTAGGCAAGAAAAGACCACTGAATGTGTCACTCATACACATCTCTGCACTCAGTCCACTCAGCTAGCCACTGAGTTACTGGCTTGGTGCTCTAGCTGCAGATAGTCTTCAGCAGGATGCTGCCTCTTTCTTTTCTGGAATTGAGAACCAAATAATTTGGGGGCATAGGTGGTGACATCCCACTTTTATTTGACTCTTGCTCAGAACCTTTTGGTCCAGCTCAAATCTACCATTTACCTCTTAATTCTGACCCTTCCCATGGGCTGCCACATCCTACTAGAAATATCCCATCCCACCTGGCGCGGTGGCTCACGCCTGTAATCGCAGCACTTTGGGAGGCTGAGGCGCGTGGATCACCTGAGGTCAGGAGTTTGAGACCAGCCTGACCAACATGGAGAAAGCCTGTCCGTACTAAAAATACAAAATTAGCTGGACGTGGTGGTGCATGCCTGTAATCCCAGCTACTCGGGAGGCTGAGGAGGGAGAATTGCTTGAACTTGGGAAGTGTAGGTTGCGGTGAGCTGAGATCACGCCGTTGCACTCCAGCCTGGGCAACAAGAGAGAAACTCTGTAAAAAAAAAAAAAAAAAAAAAAGGAAAGAAAAAAAAAAGAAAAAAGAAAGAAAAGGAAAAGAAGAAATATCCCATCTCATTTCTCTCCTAAATTGGCAAAACTTACAAGGAACTACAGTAAAGATCTATGAGAATAGTGCAAAAAGGAGAAAACCAAAGAGTTCCTGAAAATTCCTAGTCTCTTAGAAGTAGCAAACCAAATTCTGTTACCCTCTACCTGGTCCATTTCCCACATGGTTTCAGCTGTACAAACTGGGTAAACACCAATTTTTAGCTATTACTATTTCTGCTATTTTTAAAAATAATCTTGGAAGGGTAGTTTTTTTGAAAGGAGAGAGAGGGAATCATGACATCGCAGGAAATTAGAAAGATTTTAGTTTAAAGCAAAATTTGTGACTGTTGATTAAAATGATAGAAAATACGGAATATCATGCTGCCTCAGGTTATATGAGGGAGGGATAGGAGGATTATTTTTTGGCATTCCTGCCAAAAATTTATGGAGTTAACTGACCAGGCACCTATTATATCCATAATTATGATGAGCTGCTGTGAAAATGTCACAGGGTGAACCACAGCTTGTTTTGACGTTGTCTCCATGCCCATAAAAACTGTCTTTGTCACTTCCAATCTTTCTAAACAGGTTCCTGCAATGTCTCCAGGGTTGGTATAATGTTAGCTTCAAAATACATACTATATTTAAAGATGCATTCAGCACATTTTCCTCTACAGGAGTAAGCTTAAAACAAATTATTGTGTATCATACACAGCTTTGGCATTTACAGTAATTCTCAGGCAAAGCTCAGGGTGTAAGTATGTACTTTGTAAAATAATAGGGCTTAAATTCATTAAGTAAATCTGTTGCTACCCTTGGTGCTTCTTTCTTATCTTCATTCAAGTTATTTATTTTGTTTCACATGAAATAGAGAAAAACTCTAAAACTTGAGAGATTTTAAAGTAACATTGTAATATTTATATTTTTAATTATAAACATAGATTTTCAATTTGAGCTTTAATCTTGAATCTTATAATACATTACCATAACAAATTTGCTTGAGTTTCAATATTTCTGCTTTCCTACTAATATAACAGTGTTTGTATTTTACTTCACATGCAGGGTTCTGTTAAGTTTTATGTTAGATGCTAATGTTAGTGGACTTTAGTTAAAACATTAGGGAAGTCAGAATTAATAAAATAACTATCCTATGGAAACAATACCATCTTCTTTTCCAGATGTGGTTCAGGGAAGCTAGGCAACTTATGTAGATCACATAGCTAATAATTTGCACCAACATTAACTTTTTCCAGAATTTTCAAACACTTTTAAAACTAGATAGCAGTATAATGAACACACATGTGCCATTGCCAAGCTTACAATAATTAACTCTTCACCAATCTTATTTAATCAACACTGCTTCCTACTTTCCCTCTCCCTCTGTTTTATGTTGAAGCAAATATTCATATTACTTATGTCCTGTATTAGTCCATTTTCATACTGCTATGAAGAAATACTCAAGACTGGGTAATTTATAAAGAAAAAGTTTAATGGACTCACAGTTCCACATGGCTGGGGAGGCCTCACAATCATGGCAGAAGATCAAGGAGGTGCAAAGGCATGCCTTACATGGTGGCAGGCAAAAGAGAGCCTCAGCAGGGGAAATGCCCTTTATAAAACTTTCAGACCTCATGAGACTTATTCACTATCACAAAACCATCACAGGAAAAACCTGCCCTCATGATTCAATTGCCTCCCAGCAGGTCCCTCCCACAACACCTGGGGATTGTTGGAGCTACAATCAAAGATGAAATTTGGGTGGGGCCACAGCCAAACCATATCATGTCTAAAAGTAAAATATTATTAGAGAAATTACCAGAAGTATGATGATTATACTTAAAAATTATAATTTATTAATATTAAATATAAGGGGCTCAAATTTCTCTCTTTTCAAATTATTTGTTTTAGTTAGGATTATGAGATTAATACATTGAAAGTGGTTGATGCACTTGGTATTTTTAACCTAAAGCTCCCCTCCCTTCTTTTTATTTCTCTTATAATTCAATTGTTGAACAAACAAGGTTGTTTGATGGAATTTTCCAGTCTAATTGCAATCTTTTTGTAACACTCACGGACTCAAAGTAAAAGAATGAAGAAAGATCTATCACGCAAGTGGAAAGCAAAAAAGAGGAGGAGTCACCATTTTTGTACCATTAAAAATAGAGTTTAAACTAACAACAGTATAAAAGGAAAAGAAGGACATTACACAGTGATAAAGTGTTCAATAAAACAAGCAGACTTAGTTATCCTAAACATATATGCACCTATTTGTGCACTAAAAATTGGAACACCCAGATTCATAAAACAAGTACTTCTAGACTTATAAAAAGGCTTAGACAGCCACACAATAATAGTGGGTACTTCGACACCCCACTAACAATGTTAGATAGATCATGAAGGCAGAAAAGTAACAAAAAAAAAACTGGACTTAAATTTGACCCTTGACCATTTGGACCTAATAGACATCTACAGAAAACCGCACTTGTCAGTCACAAAATATACATTCTTCTGGTCTCCACAAGGAACATACTCCAAGATTGACCACATGCTCAATCATAAAGGAAGTCTCAATAAATTTTAAAAATTTGAAATCATACCACCAATATACTTGGACCACAGTGGAATGAAAATAAAAATAAATACCAAGAAAATCCCCCCAAACTACAAAATTATATAGAAATTAAACAACTTGCTTCTAAATTACTTTTGGGTAGACAACAAAATTAAGGCAGAAATAAAAGAATTATTTGAAATTAATAAAAACAGAGACAATATACCAAAATCTCTCAGATGGAGCAAAAGCAGTGTAAGGAGGAAAGTTTATAGTGCCAAATACTTACCTCAAAAAGTTGAAAAGTTTTAAATTTGTGATCTAGCATCACACATAGAAGAACTACAAAAACAAGACCAATATAGTCCCAAAGCTAATAGAAGAAAAGAAATAACTAGAATCAGGCTGGAACTGTACAAAATTGAGACCCAAAAATCCATATAAAGAATCAATGAAAGAAAATGTTGGTTTTTTGAAAGGATAAAATAACATTCATAGACTGCTGCTAGATTAACAAAGAAAAAGAGAGAGAAGATCTGATAGGCACAATCAGAAATGACAAAGATGGCATTAAAACTAATCCCAAAAAGATACAAAAGATCCTCAGAGACTCTTATGAACACCTCTTTGTATAAAAACTAGAAAATTTAGAAGAAACGGATGAATTCCTGCAAACTCCAAACCTCCTAAGGATGAACGGAAAGAAATTGAAATCCTGAACAGATCAATAATAACTTCTGAAATTGAATCAGTAATAAAAAACCTATCAACCAAAAAAAAAAAAAAAAAAAAGCTTTGTACCAGGTAGATTCACAGCCAAATTCTGCCAGATGTACAAAGAAGCTAACTAACATCATCCTGATAGCAAAACCTGATAAAGACACAATGAAAAAAGAAAACTACAGGTCAATATCCCTGATGAACACAGATGCAAAAATACTAGCAAACTGAATCTAGCAGCACATCAAAAAGTTTATTTATCGTCGTCAAGTAGGCTGTATTCCTTGCATGCAAGACTGGTTCAACATATGCAAATCAATAAATGTGATTCATCACATAAACCACATTATTCATAAACAGAATGAAACACAAAAACCATATAAGCATCCTTATAAAATCCAATATGTCTTCATGATAAAAATCCTCAAAAACTAGGCATTGAAGCAATATCTCAAAGTAATAATAGCCGTCTATGACTAACCCATAGCCAATATCATAATGAATGGGAAAAACCTGGAAACAGTCTCTTTAAAAACCATAACCAGACCAGGGTGCACACTCTCACCACTCCTATTCCTCACAGTACTGGAAGTCCTAGTCCTAGCTAGAGCAATCAGACAAAAGAAAGAAATAAAAGGCATCTCAATAGGAAAAGAAGGAGTCAAATTATGTCTCTTGATTGACAATATGATTCTAACCTAAACTCCACCAAAAGGCTCCTAGATCTGATATATGCCTTCAGTACAGTTTCAAGATACAAAATCAATGTACATATTAATGTATAAGTCAGTAGTATTTCTAAACACCAATAACATTCAAATTGAGAGCTAAATCAACAATGTAATCCCATTTATAATAGTCACGAAAATTATAATATCTAGGAATGCATCTAACCAACAAGATAAAAGATCTCTGTAAGGAGAACTACAAAACACTGCTGAAAGAAATCATAGATGAAACAATCAAATGGAAAAGTATTATATGCTAATGGGTTGGAAGAACCAATATCATTCAAATGTCCATGCTGTCCAAAGCAATATACAGATTCAGCATTATTTCTATCAAACTACCAATGTCATTTTTCACAGAATTAGGAAAAACTAAGTTAAAATTTACATGGAACCAAAAAAGAGCCTAAATAGCCAAAGAAATCTTAAGCAAAAGAAGAAAGCTGGAGGCATGACATTACCTAACTTCAAACTATACTACAAGGCTACAATTACCAAAACAGCATGGCGCCGATACAAAAGCAGACACAGAGACTAATGGAACAGAATAGAGAACCCAGAAATAAAACCACACACCTACAACCAACTGATCTTTGACAAAGTCAACAAAAATAAGCAATGAGGAAAGGACTCTCACTATTCAACAAATAGTGCTGGGATACCTGGCTAACCATATGCAGAAGAAGGAAACTGGACCCCTAATTCTCAACATATACAAAAATTAACTCAACATGAATGAAGGACTTAAATGTAAGACCTCAAACTATAAAAATCTCAGAAAAAAACCTAGGAAATATTCTAGACATCAGCATTGGGAAATTTGACCCAGCAATTCCATTACTGGGTATATCCAAAGGATTATAAATCTTGCTACTATAGAGACACATGCACACGTATGTTTATTGTGGCACTATTCACAATAGCAAAGACTTGGAACCAATCCAAATGTCCATCAATAATAGACTGGATAAAGAAAATGTGGCACATATATACCATGGAATACCATACAACCATAAAAAAGGATGAGTTCATGTCCTTTGCAGGAACATGAATGAAGCTGGAAACCATCATTCTTAGCAAAATATCACAAGGACAGAAAACCAAACACCACATGTTTGCACTTTTAAGCGGGAGTTGAACAATGAGAACCCATGGACACAGGGAGGGGAGCATCATACACTGGGGCCTGTTGGGGGTTGGGGGGCTAGGGGTCTAGGGGAGGGATAGCGTTAGGAGAAATACCTAATGTAAATGACGAGTTGATGTGTGCAGCAAACCAACATGGCACATGTATAACTATATAACAAAACTGCATGTTGTGCACATGTACCCTAGTAAAGTATAATAATAATAAAAGAATTTATGACTAAGTTCTCAAACACAATTGCAACAAAACCAAAAATTGACAAGTGAGACCTAACGAAATGAAATATTTCTGCACAACAAAAGAAATTATCAACAGAGTAACAAACAATCTACAGAGTGGGAGAAATTATTAGTAAGCTCTGCATTTGATGAAGGTCTAATATCCAGAATCTATTAGGAATGTAAACAAATCAACAATAAAAAATTAAATAAGTTCAGTAAAAAGTAAGCAATGGACATGAACAGACCCTTCTCAAAAGAAGACAGACAAGTGGTCAATAAACATATGAAAAGAAGCTCACATCAGTAATCATTAGAGACATGCAGACCAAAACCACAGTGAGATACAATCTCACACCAGTCAGACTGGCTATTAGAAAAAGTAAAAAATAACAGATGTTGGTGAGGATGTGGAGAAAATAGAATGCTTATATAGTGTTGATGGGAATGTAAGGTAGTTCTGCTACTGTGGAAAGCAATTTGGAGATTTGTCAAAGAACTAAAAATTGAAATATTGGCCAGGCATGGTAGCTCACACTTGTAATTCCAGCACTTTGAGAAGCCGAGGTAGTTGGATTTTTTTGATACCAGGAGTTTGAGACCAGCCTGGGCAACATGGCCTCCACAAAAAAATAGAAACCTTGTCTCTACAAAAAAATAGAAAAAAAAAAAACAAAAAAAACTAGCTGGGCATGTGGTGTGCACCTGTAGTCCCAGGTACTTGGGAGACTGAGGTGGGAGGATTGCTTGGCCCCAGGAGGTGGAGATTGCAGTGAGCCTGTGATCAGGCCACTGCACTCTAACTCAGGAACAGAGCGAGACCCTATCTCAAAAAAATAAAAAATAAAAATAGAACTACCATTTAATCCAGCAACTCCATTATTGTGTATACACCCAAAGGAAAATAAATCACTGTATCAAAAAGACTCATGCACTAGTATGTTTATTGTAGAGCTATTCACAATAGCAAAGAAATGGAATCAAGCCAGTTGTCCATTATTGGAAGACTGGATAAAAAAAAAGTGTGGTACATATATACCATGGAATACTACACAGCCATGAGCACAATTGAAATCATGTCCTTTGCAGCAATATGAATGCAGCTAGAGGCCATTATCCTAAGTGAAATAACACAGTAACAGAAAACCAAATACCACATATTCTTACTTATAAGTGGGAGATAAACAGAAGGTACACACAGATATAAAGATGGGGACAGTAGACAGTGGGGACCATAAGGGGGGAAGTGAAGAGGGAAAGAAAGGGTTGAAAAGCTATTTGGTGTACTATACTTCCTATGTGGGTGATGGGTTCGATCATACACCAAACCTTAACACAACACAATGTACCCTTGTAAAAATCCTGCACATGTACTTCCTGAATCTAAAATAAAAATTGAAATTAAAAAAGAGAAAACAAAAAAATTGATAAAATATGAACAATGTAAAAGTAATAATATACATAACAAAAAATTTGAGGTAAAAAGAGAGAAGGTAAGAGTCCTAGCGTAAAAACTTTCTAAATAGGGAGATAGACAAAACTGGAACATGTAGCTTGAGATAAAAACATAATGAACAAAACATGATAAATTAGAAAAATAAATAAAAAGTTTTAAAAATCAGCGAATTAGCCTTCCATTAAAAAGCCAATATTAATAGAATGATAAAAAATAATAGTTTAGATGAGTTGTAGCATATTATACAAACTTTCTCTTTTTCGGTTTCTCCACTTAGAAATATATACTGGAGATGACTCACTTCACTATATGGCTAGTTATTAGTTTTTTTCTTTTACAAATATGTATTCTTCATTGTATACATATGAAATATTTCACCAAGCTTCCCATTAATGGTTATTTTCAATATTTTCTGATAGTAAATTATAATGGTCTAATTCATAGCCATTTGCATATTTTTTAAATTTTTTTCCTCATATATTTAGGATAGATTTAGAGAAGAGAGATTGCTGGGTCAAAATTAGAGCATTTATGATTTTGCTAGATATGGTGAAATTCTCTTCTACAAGGGCCGTATCATTTTGCATTCCCACTAGCAACATATAAGGACCCCTTTTACCTCAACTTCATAAAAAATGTAACTTTTGGATTTTTACCAATTGCAGCCTATAATACTTAAGTTCGTCCAAATGAAAAGCAGATACTTTTCTATTATGCTATATTTCCTTCTCTTACACCTAATTTATATTTTTTCTAGTATCATAAACGTAATTCTAATAACTTCTTTATGCTATAAAAACAAATGTATGCTTCTCTATTTATTCCCAGATAGTATTGCATTCTATAATATAGTAAATGTTTTTATTCTACTGCTTCTCTTTATGTATTTTAAAACTGTACCTGAATATGTTAATTAAATTCTTCCAAAAGCATTCCCAGGATAATCTCTAATCAGCTCAATCTCTTTCTGTGGTGTGTAAGTAATATAGTTAAATCATGCGTATTTAGTTCCTGTGTGGATGATCTGTCTGATCGGTATGACAGAGTTTTGATCACATTGCTTTTTGGGGTATTACATTTTCTGCTAAATTTCCAAACACTGTTTCAGACAAAGAAAGCTTAGATGAAAGCTTCGATTACTATATCACAGTGTTGAATTTCTCAGCTCTTTGTTGAGTCACTAATATAATTTCTCAACATGATATATACTGCTTTCATTTATTGTCCTGAATTTTATTTTTTGCCTGAAGCTAGTTATTTTTCCGTAAAGTAAAACATTGATTTGCTCTCCCTCAAGCTGAATCTCAGACTCACAACCACCTGCAGTGATACGCTTCTTGTGACTACATAATCAGTCAGGAAAAGAAAGCTGTTTTGAACTGTACATGCAACAATGACTGCTCTTCTCTTTTTCCATTCAAAGAAACCCCAGACTCCCTTTAATAGAAAGCAAACGAAAGCAAAGGTTCATGAAAATGTTTATGAAATGGGGCGTAGAAACCAAACACACTGGCAGCCATGTAAACCTTTTAAATTTAAGTGGTTTCATTTCTAGAAGAAATAAAAATAAGCCTAGCTTTTCAAAACATCTCAGGTTCTGCCTGAGTTTTGTGAGAAGTTTTTGCAGATGAATATGTTTTTATATTGTCAAGGGGTCAGTGAATGACTTTAATTTCTACTATTCAATATGTAACCAAGTATGACACATCAATTCCATGAACTTCAGTTCAACAAATACTGCATGGGGAACTATGTTAGGTGTTATGAAGAATACAGAGACAAATAAAACATGATTTCTGACTTCAAGAACATTCCCCAAGCAAGTTAACTTATACCTCCTTTTTATCTTTCATAATCCTTTTAGGTTATGTCCTTTTGCAATTAGGTCAAATTATTTTGGAGATTCTGTTGGAGTCATTAAGTACTTTTTGTGTATCTCTTAAATGGAGCTACAGTATTTTAACTATTTAAAACACATTTATTTTAAGTTTGTGCCCAAGCTATTTCTGTTTCTTCATTTAGTATATATAGAGAAATGAAGATGCTCTTGCTAGCAGAACATGAAGAGAGAAAACCAGATTCTTAAATCAGTTTCTGGCTCAAAAATTCAGGGTAATGCCATGACTAGTGCCAGGTGCTAGAATGTCATTGAGGCAATGAGGCAGGCAATCAGGAAGAAAAGGACTTGGATTTAAGTAATCTGTGGCATCTCTCTCTCTAAGGTAAACAAAGAGCACCAGAAGTTTTCAGTCTTTGGGGAATATCGAGAAGAGAATATTCTAACTAAACTGTCTTGAAATATAAAAGTGATGTAATATGTAGAACTTTTTTGTGTTTTCTTTATTAGTAAGCCAGTTTTTCTGCCTGCCATAAGACTTTTCTATGTGAGAGAAGCTGGAAAAAATGCAGTGTAGATGAACTTTCAGGGAAGAAAAAAAAGCAAAGTAAATGTGTGCGTCTTCTGGCCACAGAAAATTATGTGGACAAAAGAGAGCAGAGGTAAGAGAAATACCTGGCTGAGATATGTGAGTCGAAGCCTCACTCCTTTAAAATAAAACCCTGGCATGGTAAAGTATTTTAGGTAATAGAGGGGATCATTGAAGCCAGAGAGACTTTGCCTTCTCTTCCATTTTAGGACTCTCATAGGGACAACTGGTAGTACACCAAGGTCTGGAATCAACCCATGATATTCCTGTGAAGAGCAGAGGACTCTTCACAAAGTTCTGTAGCCAGATAGAGGGTACCTATTTAGCATTCTTGAGTTACTTTTGGTTCTCTTTGGTTTTAAGACACCTAGAGTTTCCTGCTTGTCCCATGTCAGGGGCATTACAGCAGATAGCTGAGAGTTTGGGGACATTCCATAGATGAGAGCCAAGATGATTCAGAGAGAGATATAGCAAAGGCTGTATGATAGGTAGAACATCTAAGTCTAAGAACCTGTGGTGGACAGGGAAGAGAATCAGAATATATATGTAATGCCAGCTAGAGTACTGAGGTGGGGCCCAGTCAGACAGAAGGTCTATCTGACATCAGACCATGTTGGTAGAGACAAAAGCCGCATGTTATTCCAGGCAGTAGTTGAGAAGCAGGAAGCAACATATTCCACAAGAATGGGAACCTTGGTACCAATGCCTCAAAACCCCAGCCAGCACAGACACAAGAATCAGCACAGAGCAAGGGAGTTTTCTTTGTTCTAATGCTGCGAAGTCAAGTAAACTACCTTTAGTAAACCTGGATGTCTTCTTGGAGTGGTACACTTGTAAACTGAAGCATTATTTAGATAGATAAGAGATGAAGTTTTAAAAGAGATTAAGGCATAAGATAAACATTTTACTATGATGGGAAAATTTAATATTTATGTTTACTATCAGCAGCATATGAGCTACTCAGAAAGTAAGATCAGTTATAGATAAAAAGACATCTATGTTCTGTTCACATTAAGTGCAATGTGAATAAATTTGTGACCCCCATTAGAATTATGTCATAGCTCTTTTCGTCATCAATTCTATATATGCCAATGGGACATGAGTGACTTGAGGGCAGAAAGAAGTCTTATTCTTTAGTATCTGTTATGATTAGCATAATCCTTGACATATATAAAGTATTAAAACAATGTTTGTTAGATTGAAATGAATTTATTGCCACTAAGAACATTTGCTTTGAAATCAAGGTTTCCTTGTATTTGGACTGAATAACCCTAGGCTAAAATTTTAGTATTTTTCCAAAGGTTCTTAATTTTGAAGGATTGGTTCAAAGGCAATCTAAGCTGAGGTATAGGCATGAGCAAAGACAGAGAAATAGGAAACATAGAGTGTGTTTGCAAAATGTGAGTTCTACAGTTTGACTTACTAGTGCTTATCATTGTCAGGATTAAATTTCATTAATAATATCAACATCGACAATTTACTAAGCACTTTTACCATATACATGCTAGTGTGCTTATAATTTAAATCCTCTGTTCAATGGACAATCATATGACAATGGTTAATACTTTTGTATAAATCAGGTTCCAATTAGGAGACAGAAATCACACAATAAATTAGACAGGGAAAGTTAAATGTAAGAATTACTAACTATAATATGGGGCTGGTTGGTGAGGGGAAAAGAAAATTCTAAAGAATTTAAATAGAGCAGCTACAAGTAGAAGGGTTCTACCCCTACTTCTGGGTGCCCAGCACACAAGAAAGAGGCAAATCTGCACAAAGTTTCTCTCACAGGACTGAGATGCAGGACTTGCTGGAAATGGTGCAACTGTGTCTCATTTGATGGTGGATAAGTTGGTTGAAGTGTTGGAATGGCAGGACTCACTGGGGTATTTATCTTCCGGGGTAATGGCAGAAGTTGCTCATGGGGAAGTCCTGAGAATTAGAACTACAGTAGTTGCCCATTATCCATGGGGGGATATACTCCAAGACCCCCCAGTGGATGCCTGAAACCATGGATAGTGCTGAACCCTATATATTCCATGTTTGTTCCTATATGTACGTACTTATGATAAAGTTTAATTTATAAATTAGGCACAGTAAGGGATTAACAATAATAATAAAATAGAATAAGTATCATGTTATGCTGTAATATGTGAATGTGTTCTCTCTCTCAGTCTGTCTCACTGTACTCACCCTTCTTCTTGTAATGACATAAGATGCCAAAATACCAACATGATGATATGAAGTGAGGTAAATGACATAGGCATTGTGGTGTCGCCTTAGGCTCCTATTGACCTTCTGACAATACATCAGAAGGAGGATCATCTGCTTCGGGTGATTCTGGATCATTGAACCATAACAATGATGATGGTTGGATGTCAGGAGCCAACGATGTCGATGACTAATGGGAAGCTAGTATATGTATACAGTTTGGATCCCAGGGGGAAGGAGCATGATTTCATCGCCCTACTCAGAGCAGCGTGCAATTTAAAACATTAATTATTTCCAGGTTTTTCTGTTTAATATTTTCAGACTATGGTTGACCATGGGTAACTGGAAAAGCAGGTAACTGAAACCAGGAAAAGTGAACCCCTGGGAAAGGGGGTGGGGACTAATTCATGTGCAAAGCTGTGGAAAGGGTTACAGGGGAATGCTATTCACAAGGATGGATGGAGACACTGACACCACTTGCAAAGCTGCTCTAGTGAGTGCCACAGGAAGCTGCCTATGCAGATGTGCTGCAAGCTGCTGGCCATCAGGTACTACTTACTGGCTGCCGCATGCTGCAGGAGGTGGGTACCATGGGAGCCATGTGTGTTGCAGGAACCTGGGATAGAACCACATCAGAATGAGGAAGAGAAACCCCTATCACCTCCAGTGTCACTCTAGCATCCTCTACTGATAAAGCTTAACATCACGCCAGCTGGCCATGTCCAGGAGTAGGAGCTAACAAAGAAAAGACAATAAATTAATAACTGACAGAAGCATCTTGTTTGCATTTTGAAAATTAGGAAATTGAGTGTCAGAGTGATTCTTTTGTGACATTCCTAGTCACACAAGGAATCATAAAAGCTTGGAATTCAAATCCTTGTGTATTTAGGTTCCATTATATGTAGCTACTTCAGAAGATTCACCTGAAAACAGTATATACGATAGATTGTAGTAGGAATGAGGCTGAAGTGGGAATATCTGGTAAGAAATCGTTACAGTGGTCCAGGTAGAAGAAAATGGGGACTTCTAAGGTAGTTAATTACATGGACGTTTCTTGCATGACCTCTGAATTTTCACATCCAAGTTAAATTGGTTAGTATAAAAATTCACAGGCTTATGCCTGTGAAATTCAGTGACTCACGCCTATAATCCCAGAGCTTTGGGAGGCTGAGGTGGGCGGATCACCTGAGGTCAGGAGCTCAATAACAGCTTGGCCAACATGGTGAAACCCCATCTCTACTAAAAAATACAAAAAAAATTAGCCGGGTGTGGTGGTGTGGGCCTGTAATCCCAGCTACTCAGTGGGCTGAGGCAGAAGAATCACTTGAACCCAGGAGGCGGAGGTTGCAGTGAGCCAAGATCGTGCCATTACACTCCAGCCTGGGTGACAATAGCAAAACTCCATCTCAAAAAAAAAAAAAAAAAAAAAAAAAACATGGTTATTGGAATGTAACATGGTGAAAATAATTGACAGAAACATGCCAATGGACTCATTTTAAAGATATATTTTTATATGCATGTAAATAATATAACTTACTATGCTTAGATAACTGTGCAGTTGAAAAGACTTGAGAAAAATCTCCTTCTTAAGAGAAATAAGCCCTCTTGCTTTCAAAGCCCCCAGGCCTCCTGGTGCAGATGTATCATCTGATGGGGTGGAGGTCCCAACAGGTCCTTCAACACCCATTGCTATTCCTTCCAAGGGAATTTTTAGATTCTTCTTACGTTTCTCAACTGCCTTGGAGTCTATGGCTATGTGTATATTATTATTATTATTATTTTTTTTTTTTTGAGAAAGAGGCTTGCTCTCTCTGCCAGGCTGGAGTGCAATGGCACAGTCTTGGCTCACTGCAAGCTCCGTCTCCCAGATTCAAGAAATTCTCCTGCCTCAGCCTCCCAAGTAGCTAGGATTATAGCTGGGATTACTACCGTGCCCATCTAATTTTTGTACTTTTAGTAGAGACTGGGTTTCACCATGTTGACCAGGCTGGTCTTGAACTCCTGACCTCAGGTAATCCGCCCACTTCGGCCTCCCAAAGTGCTGGTATTACAGGCATGAGCCACCGTGCTTGGCTATGTGCCTAACTTCTTACTAGATGCAAGTAACTGTAGACATTCCCAGCACATTCCTGAGTGCTTAATGGTCAGTTTTCTCAGGTATGTCAAACTCTCTCAGGCTCATGTTTTAGATCTGAGATATATCGAAACTGTGTATTACCTTTCACCCATAACATATTTGGACTTATAAAGAGGAATTATTTAAAATTCTAATTCTTACTTGGAGAAATGTGCAAGGATTTCTAGAATCTGTGTTATACTGGATTCACTACTGCATCATGCCCACTTTTACTAAACTTAGAAATTAGTGTCAGGACTGATCTCTCTGGTTTATCTTTGTCCTTTCACCCTACTTTAGACTTGTGGACAATATAATGTAGTGCTTAAGAATGTGTTGACAGTCCCGAGAATGTGCCATACGGAACTTGAGAGATAGGGAGCATAATGGACCATGGGCCACAGATGCTGTGTTCAAGATCTCATGGCTTCACTTGCACTGACACACACCTCCCACTGGCTGCTCCTGGTTACTGACTAAGCACAGTAGGGAGCTAAAGAGAAGCCCTGTCCTGGGAGACAGGGAACTCCTCTAATGGCAACTTTGGCCTGAGGACTGTCTGATGGTCTTGCGTCAAACCTTCCTTAGATTGCCTTGCTGTCCAGATCACTTGCATCCACCCTTTCCTTTCCTTTTTTAAAATTCTGTAATGACTTACATAGTAGTTTGACATCTCTCCATTCCTTTTCTGGTTTCTTTCTCATTTTACCATAGACAATTTCTGAAATAAAATACTTATGTTTTTTATTCTGTCTTGGTGTCTGCTTCTTGGATGTCTTGAACGAACCCAGCTTTGGTATTAGATAAATGGGTTCAAATAAGGGTTCTGCAATATACTGGTTATGTACATGGCCTGTGTCTGCAGTTACTTGACACTCTGTGTTCTATAGTTTAGTCACTCATAATATGAGAATAATAATGGTTATGTACTACACAAGGTTTTAAGAATAAATACATTCATATATGAAATACAAGTAAGTCCAGCTATTATCAGCACTGAACATGATAAGAGAAAATCCCATAGGAAATATTAAATGTGTTTTTTGATCTATCTCATTAAGTAACTCTTGAATTCATACTTGCAAATAAAGAGGAAGTCATTATATCTGAGAAACTTGAAGAGTAAAAGCAGAAATAGAGAACAATATTCATGCTTTCCATACATGGGTAGCACAATAATTAACATAGCAATAATCTCCACATGCATAATTTAAAAGGCCTCATTTTGCTATATCTATCAACCTGGCATGAATAACAAGAGACAATAAATTAGAGGAGTCAGTGGGATCTTATTGAAGGCTGGGATACTCTACATATAAGTGAGATGTGTGAAGGATAGGAGGAAATAGTAAGCAGACATCTACTGAACCATAGGCAGCTTCTTGTGTGTAATGACTTTGTAAGTGATATTTTCCAAACATATTTACAAAAACTTGTTTTAATTAATATTTTCTCAATGAAATTTTAATATGGACATAAATGTCTTGAAACAACTATCCCAGAATATTATTATGTGATCTCTTCCTATCTTACACTTCATGTTTTTGAAACACTTTTATAAGTTATTGTAAATAATTTTCACAACCACGTGAGAGGTAACATGACAAATATTAACAATTTTATTTTATATCAAGGTAAACAGATGATTTTATTTTAAATAGATTTTATTATATTTCATATCAAGGTAAACAGATGAATTAACCAAAAATGAATTGTTTTATTTTAAATAAATTTTATTTTATTTTATATCAAGGTAAACAGATGAATTAACCAATAATGACCCTGTAGAGAGCATTTCGCTTATTCTCTTTTTATAGTTTAGTGAAATTCTAGATCTAATTGTTAGCAGAAAAGGAGTCTTGTCCCAAGAGCGGTTCTTGGATCTCATGCAGCTAAAAATTCAGGGTGTGTTACAGAATACAGTAAATTTAGCATAGTTTATTAGAGACTATACAGAGTAGGGTGACCTCAGAAAGCAAGATGAGAAACACCACTTCCAAAAATATATGATTACTTATATAGGATATTAGAGTTAAGAATAATGCGCTTTATTACAAAGGCTTGTGATCAGCCTGTGACAGGCTATTAGTATTTTTATTCTCTTGTGTAACTTGATTTCAACAAGAATTTATGGTTATTCTATTATCTTAAAGCAAAACCTGTTCTTAAATTAAGAATTCTTGTCCGGGCGCGGTGGCTCAAGCCTGTAATCCCAGCACTCTGGGAAGCTGAGGCGGGCAGATCACAAGGTCAGGAGATGGAGACCATCCTGGCTAACATGGTGAAACCCCGTCTCTACTAAAAATATAAAAAATTAGCCAGGCGTGGTGGCGGGTGCCTGTAGTCTCAGCTACTCGGGAGGCTGAGGCAGGAGAATGGCGTGAACCTGAGAGGCAGAGTTTGTAATGAGCTGAGATCGAGCCACTGCACTCCAGCCTGGGTGACAGAGTGAGACACCTCCTCAAAAAAAAAAAAGAAAGAATTCTTTTTGTCCTAAGGGGTCTTATTTAGCTAGTTAGCATCATTAACTCATTCCCTCAACCATAAACATCTTGTCACCAAGAGTACCTAACTTCCTGGGAATGTCCCCCAGCAAGTCTCATTTTATTGGGTCTCTATTCAAGATGGAGTCATTCTGGTATGGACGCCTCTGACATAATCAAGAAATGGGTAAGTTTAGTCACATTCAGAACTTTTAGATCCATTAATATATTTTCAATACTACATTAGTTGGGTCTTACATGAAGCCTCTGAAACTTTCCAAGGTGTTATGGAACAGAATTACTCTGGGCTTTGTCCAACTAACTGAACTCTGCAAGTGGAGTCATTTCTTGGCATTTGTTAAAAGATATTTGATGCAATGATAAACACTGTTTCCAAACAATCTGTCAGATCTTATTCAAGTAGCCTGTCTAAAATCTATAGCTGTTTGGTCTCTTACACTGTTCTCATCAGGATTCTGTCCAAGGACAAGTAGTAAGTAAACCATATGGATTTTAATCTCCCCTGGTGAGTGAAAATGTGTTTGATTGCACAGCTGAGAGCTTCTACAGAGGAAGGCCAGCACACATGAAACAGATGCAAACCCCTGCTGGATCCTGCTATACATCTGCTTTGAAAATGGGTTGTGACAGGGCTTTTATTTATATATAAGGTAGGCATACTTTCCTGGCCTCTGTGACTCTAAAGAAAAATTTCTGTAAGACTTTTGAAATAAACTTTGTCTTCTCCTTTTAATCTGTGGTAATTCATAGGAAAGCCTACTATTCCACTGGAAACATATTTAAGTTTTATGAATTCCCCCTAGTTATACATAGGTGAAATGGGGATAATGGCTTATGTTGTAGCAAAAGTTTAAAACCACTTGTCCTTTTTAAAAAATAAATTATAGTATAACAGTATGTTAAAATGGGACTTTCTGCCTCAGTTTAGGCTAACCTCCAAGAAAATGGGTGGTTAATAGTTTCACATTTCAAAGTGAGGTTCTAGCTCACTTAATCAGAACTTGTACAAAAGATGTTTAAGAAAAGTTTTTGTGAACCCTAGCAGAGCCATTACATCTGGCCAAATAAATGTAGACACTGAAGAATGAGCTGAGAGTTCTAACATCCCCCCATGTTAGGGTGAGGGGAGGATGAGTCATGTTTTCTCCTACTTCAAGTCAGGGGGCAGGAGCCTCCTAGGATCACTCAAAAATCTTGATGGGTTTTGCCATGGGTCAAAGATGAATATTTCCAGTGGACCAAATTGTAGGTTAACTGCTGAAGAAAGACATTCTTCAATCCAAGAGGGACTTTTCTCAAGATGTCCACTGGAACATAAAGGACCCCAAACAGAAGTAGCAGTGGATCCAAGAGTAGTCGACGGGGTTAACTGAAAGTGCCATTTGGATGAGAGGAGCGCTGGTGAGGGGCCCCAGGACATGAGGATGTGTAAAAAAGCCCATAAAGCACCTGACCAAAAAAAACAGCTCTCATTAAAGATCATTCATGTTCTGTCTACATCAAAACTGGATCAACTCGTATCTTTTTCCTCCCCATTTAATTCCCATCTAGGGGATGAGTTAGAACAAAAAGGGAAATGCCCACTATGTCTCCAATTTTCACTTCAGACTTTCAACCTTCAGATATCCTGAGGTAGACGTACAAACAAATTCTTATAATTCCAGCACTTTGGGAGGCCTAGGCGGGTGGGTCACGAGGTCAGAGTTTGAGACCAGCCTGACCAACATGGTGAAATCCCGTCTCTACTAAAAATAAAAAAATTAGCCAGGCATGGTGGTGCGCGCCTGTAATACCAGCCACTCAGGAGGCTGAGGCAGGAGAATCGCTTGAACCCAGGAGGCAGATGATGCAGTGAGCCAAGATTGTGACACCACTCCAGCCTGGGCAACAGAGCAAGATTCTGTCTCAAAAAAAAAAAAAAAAAAGACAAAAAAATTCTACTTTATTTATTTAATTTCTTTACTTTTTTGAGACAGAGTTTAACTCTGTCACCCAGGTCAGAATGCAGTGGCACAATCACAGCTCATTGCATCTTCCAACTCTTGGGTTTAAGTGATCCTCCCACCTCAGTCTCCTCAGTAGCCGCAACTACAGACACACTCTGCCAAACTCTGCTAAGCTTTTAATTTATATTTTGCAGACACAGAGTCTTACTATGTTGCCCAGGCTGGTCTTGAACTCCTGGCCTCAAACAGTCCTTCCACCTCAGCCTTCCAAAGTGCTGGGATTACAATGTGAGCCAACACACGTGGCCTTACTTTTCTTTTTAGAATAGTTTAATTGAGGTAACAGGTTTATTTATACTTTCCTACACATTTCAACAGTTTTATTTACATATCATAAAATTTAACTATTTTAAGTAAATATTTCAGTTATTTTTAGGAGGCTCATAGACTTATACAACCATAACTAAACTTTTAAAACGTTTCCACCAGCTCAAAAAAATTTTTTTATGTTTCTTCTGTCAACCTCAGCCCTAAGGCAACCACTCAATGCCCAGCCTTAAGGCAAACACTCATGTGTTTTCAGTCTCTATGCATGGGCCTTTTCTAGAAACTTCATATCAATTGAGTGATACAATATGTAATCTTTTATGTCTGGCTTATTTCATTAGCGTATCTTTGAAGTTCTTCCACACTGTAACATGTATCACTACTAACTTCTATCACTGTGTCCTGAATTGGTGGGTTTTTGTCTCCCTGACTTCAAGAATGAAGCCAGGTACCCTCACGGTGAGTGTGAGTGTTACAGTTCTTAAAAATGGTGTGTCCGGAGTTTGTTCCTTCAGATGTTCAGATGTGTCCGGAGTTTCTTCCTTCTGGTGGGTTCGTGGTCTCCCTGGCTTTAGGAGTGCAGCTGCAGACCTTCGCGGTGAGTGTTACAGCTCTTAAAGGCGGCGCATCGGGAGTTGTTCGTTCCTTCTGGTGGGCTCGTGGTTTCTCTGGCTTCAGGAGTGAAGCTGCAGACCTTCTCGGTGCTACAGCTCATAAAGGCAGCCCAGACCTAAAGAGTGAACAGCAACAAGATTTATTGCAAAGAGCGAAAGAACAAAGCTTTCACAGCGTGGCAGCCTGCTTTTCTTTCGCTATCTGGCCCCACCCACATCCTGCTGATTGGTCCATTTTACAGAAAGCTGACTGGTCTATTTTACAGAGAGCTGATTGGTCCGTTTTGACAGGGTGCTGATGGGTACCTTTACAAACCTTTAGCTAGACACGGAGTGCTGATTGGTGCTTACAATCCTTTAGCTAGACAGAAAAGTTCTAGAAGTCCCCACCCGACCCGCAAGCCCAGCCGGCTTCACCTCTCACCGAGGCTCTGCGGCACCCAGCCCTGGCGCTCAGGCAGCCCAGAGTGAGCTAGTCCCTGATTAAGTCCAGCAGGCGCCGGCTGGCCCAGCCGAGTGCGCGGCCCGCTGAGCCTGCGCCCACCCAGAGCCCGCGCCTGCCCGCGAACGCGGCGCGCAGTCCGGGCTCCCGCCCGCACCTCTCCCTTCACACCTCCCCGTGAGCAGAGGGAGCTGGCTCCGGCATCGGCCAGCCCCAGAGAGGGGCCCTCATAGCGCAGCGGCAGGCTGAATAGCTCGTGGCGTGTGGCCAGAGCGGAGGCCGAGGAGGCGCTGAGAGCGAGCCAGGGCTGCTAGCAGGTTTTCACCTCTCATCACTACTGTCATATTTGTGAGTATTATTTCATACTATATATATATCTCAGTTTGTTATTCTAGTCACCAGTTAGTGGACACTTAGAATGGTTATAATTTTGGGCTATCATGAATACTGTTTGCTATGAACATTCCATGTATAAGTCTTTGTGTGAACATATGGTTCATGTGTCTTGGGTAGATACCTAGAAGTGGAATTGGTGGATCATATGGTAAGCACTGTTTTCCAAGGTAATTATACCAGTTTACATTCTCATCAGCATTGTATAAGTGTTCTAGTTGCTTCACATCCTAGCCAACTTGATATTGTCAGTTGTTTTGATTGTAGCCATTCTAGTCGGTGGTAATGGTATCGCATTGTGGATTTAGCATACATTTCCCTAAGGGTGAATGGTGTTGAACATTTTATTTTTTTTTAATTTTTTTTATCAACATAAAAGAAGGAACTTTGTTTTGTTTTTGTTAAGTTGTTTGCTTTAAGTTCTTTGCATTCTCATATACATTTTAGAATTAGCTTGTTAATTTCTGTAAAAAAGCCTAAAAGGATTTATTTTGTTTTGTTTTGTTTTGTTTTGAGATAGAGTCTCATTTTGTCACCCAGGCTGGAGCGCAGTGGCACAAATATTGCTTACTGCAGCCTTGACCTTCCCAGCTCAAGCGATCCTCCTCCCTCAGCCTCCTGAGTAGCTGGAACTAAAGGCATGTGCCACCATGTCCAGCTAATTTTTGTATTCTTTGTGGAGACGGGGTTTTCCCTTGTTCCCTGGGCTGATAGTGAACTGAGCTCAAGTGATCCGCCCACCTTGGCCTCCTATAGTGCTGGGATTACAGACCTGAGCCACTGTGTCTGGCTAGCCTGATTGGATTTTAATAGGAATTACATTGAATGTATAGATCAATTTGGAAATAATTGCCACAGAATTTTAAATTGAAGGAAGTTTGGAATTAATAAAAATTGTTACACAAGAATGAACGTTTATTTAATAAACTGAAAGTGTTCTTGTATACAGATGTGACTAGAGAACATTCAGTCTCTGAGTCACCAAAGTCATGGGATTGCCATTGACTTTCAGTCAGGTGCAGAACAGAGCCTGCCTGCCCCACAAAGTGGATTCTAAGAGGCCAGTCATGAAGAAAGATAATGTTGTGGACTGTTTGTACCTATTAGACCTATTCTTTTAGCTTATTAATTGAAGTTTTAGTCAAAGTCATTTGATATAATCAGAAATTCTGCCTTTTACTTTTTCTCAGTTTTATTAAAGCTTTTGACTAATATACCTGTAAAATTATAGAAATTGTAGTAATATAAACACCTCATGTTTGTTTGTATTTTCATCAAATCATTCTTTCATTTATGTGTTTTATTTTTCAAATGAACAATATGCAGAGAGAACAAAAACCACATCTAATCCCCCACGTTCCCTGCCAAATCTTTGTAATACCTTAAGTTTTGTAAAAATCAATCTTTTACAGCCCTTAAGGAATTGCAAATATATATAATTTAAAGCCAAAGAGAAGGGAGTGTAAATGTTCTTTTGTCTACCATTTTATATTCTTCGGCGTGCTCTCTGGATCCTTCACTTCCTTTAGCTGTTTTTATGTAGTATACACAAAGAAAATGTTACTTTTGGGGAAAATTGCATGCGTTATTTACCTACGGGTTATTAAAAAATGCAAGGAAAACATTATTTGGTCTGATAAACTCTCTTAGTGATGACATAAATGATCTAAGAATCTAAGCCTCTGAGTAAAATAGAATGGAGAGACATTGAAAAAAAAAAAACAATAAGACAAAAAATAATCCCCAAACAGGCCTAAAGACACACAGTCTGATCTCCCTGGGGAAATGAGGACTCAGTCACACAACTATTGATAACATAATGAGGGACATTGCTCCTATTTTTATCTTTTCCCATGATTAGTTAAATAAGGAAATTAAATAAGACAAAGAATGAATACTTGAGAAAGAAACACACATCACATAATTACAGCCATTTGTCCACTTCCTGACTTTATTGCTTAATTTTCCTTTAACCTTAAAAATGCCCACATTTTATTTGGTCAACCAGGTGCGGAAGGAAGTTAATGAGGACCTAACAATTCAGAGATGAATAGTGTTTCTTTGAAATCACTTACAGATGACCAGGACTAGCAGATGACCGTTTTGTTCTTTTTTCCTTTTGAAGGGTACCAGACCCAACAGCTGATAGCAGTAAGCACTTTAGATGATTAACTTGGTCTGAATCTTGGCTTTATTTCTTCTAACAGAAGACACTTTGGTGTATAAAAGAAGCACTTAAGATTCTTGTTAAAAATGCAATTTCCTGGGCCCCATTTTCAGAAATTCTGATTTAGTGTCTCCTGGCAACACCCAGGAGAATCTGCACTTTAATATGGATCGTAGGTGTCTCTATTGCTAAAGAACTGGGCCACACTTTGAGAAAACTGCTCTGATGAGTGTGTTTTCTGGCACAATTTTGCAACGGAATCATCTCTCCCAAAGGACTGCTTTGGCTGTACATTTATAGCCAGTTGAAGGTTTGATAAGAACAGCTGAGGAGTTGTGAATAGTGCTTAATTGTAGGAAAACTAATTAGCCTCTCAAAGGACAGAGGTAATAAATTATGGATTGTAACTTATTTTAATAGTCACAGCTTAAGTGGACAGCACAATGAGGCATAAGCAGTTTAACTTGATTAACACACTTCAGAACTCATTAAATCTATCATTTTTCTTTTCTATCCCATTCCTTCCTCCTCGATCTTTATTTTCTCTTTTCATATATCTTTTTTCTTTTTTCTCTTTCAATAGATGATCTCAATCTATATGTCTCCTCCTCATGATTTCTCTCATTTTATGTTGAACCTCCTGTATCTTTTTATTTCTTTCACTTTCCATTAAGCTGTTATTTTTTTTTTTTTTTTTTTTTTTTTTTTGAGACGGAGTCTCGCTTTGTCACCCAGGCTGGAGTGCAGTGGCACGATCTCGGCTCACTGCAAGCTCCGCCTCCCGAGTTCACGCCATTCTCCTGCCTCAGCCTCTCCGAGTAGCTGGGACTACAGGCGCCCACCACCACGCCCGGCTAGTTTTTTGTATTTTTAGTAGAGACGGGGTTTCACCGTGGTCTCGATCTCCTGACCTCGTGATCCGCCCGCCTCGGCCTCCCAAAGTGCTGGGATTACAAGCGTGAGCCACCGCGCCCGGCCTAAGCTGTTATTTTTATACTCCACTCGTATTTATTTCTTTTTCTTATTTCCTTCTCTCCAGTGGGTATCTTTCTATCTTATATGCAGGCTGTTCAATACAACCACTTCTTCCTGATAGCATCCCAATTGAGTTATACTATTCAGAACATTATTGATGATCAAATGAGATAATTTATAGGAAAGTGCTTCGAAAATAAGTAAAGATTTATTAAGCTAAAACATAAAGATTTATTTTGACTTTAAAACTTAGCAAGAATCATTGCTGGAATCTAATTTAAGATTGTTTTCACAAACAGAGGGAAGAAGACACAAGTGACAAGGACACAACACAGTCAGGCTTTCCATATTACTCCTGCAGGAAACTGACGTTTTAGAGTCAGTACACTTGCATGGAGGAAGGAAGTAGCCCAATAGGGTAGGTCAGAGCTGAGGTCCCTGCTCTTCTATCATTGGGAGGGGTAGATGGAAGAACACATCCACACTGAAGAGAAATTAAGAACATTTAGGAAATTTTGATCTTAAAAGAAACTAAGAAAATTCTTCCCAAGGATTTCAAGAAAATTGCTAATCTTACATTTTTACACACTACTGTGTTCTATTTATTGCAACAACATTGGTTTACAGAAGTCTGACCATAGCCTACTTATAGATTTTTCTATTTTGCATTACTTGCTTACTCTAAATATAATACGTGAGATAAAAGCAAGATAAATGCTTAATTATTTTTTCTATTTACTAATTTTCATAACAATGAGTGCGTATTCTAGTAATTTCCAAAAATAATTCTTAAGGTTTTTTTTTAACTTTTAAGTTCAGGGGCACATGTGCAGTTTTGTTACATAGGCAAAGTTGTGTCATGGGGGTTTATTGTACAGATTATTTCATCACCCAGGTATTAAGCCTAGTACCCATTAGTTATTTTTCCTGATCCTCTCCCTCCTCCCACCCTCCACCCTCTAATAGGGCCCAGTGTATGGTTTTTCCCCTCTGTGTGTCCCTGTGTTCTCATCATTTAACTCCCACTTATAAGTAAGAACATGCGGTATTTGGTTTTCTGTTCCTGTGTTAATTTACTAAAGGTAATGGTCTCCTGCTCCATCCATGTCCCTGCAAAGGATATGATTTTGTTCTTTTTTATGGCTGCAAAGTGATAATATTCCTTGGCATATATGTACCACATTTTCTTTAACCAGTCTATGATTTATGGACATTTAGGTTGATTCCATGTCTTTGCTATTGTGAATAGTGTTGCAGTGATCATACGTGTACATGTGTCTTTATAATAGAATGATTTATATTCCTTTGGGTATACATCCAGTAATGGGATTGCTGGGTTGAATAGTATTTCTGTCTTTAGGTCTTTGAAGAATCGCCACATTGTCTTCCACAATGGTTGAACTGGTTTACGTTCCCACCAGCAGTAGATAAGCATTCCTCTTTCTCTACAGCCTCACCATCATCTATTATTTTTGGACTTTTTCTTTTAATTTGTCATTATATACTCAGTAAACATTATTTATTTGACAATTCTGTATGTTGCAGTTGTTATTTGTTATTACTGTTATTCAAACAGTTCTATCTTTGAAAAGTGGGAGCTTGTCTTCAGGTTGGCACTATGTCTTTTAAACACAGTGGTCTTTGTTTTCTGTCAAAATAGGGTATCTCAGATATCTCTTATACATCACTTGATCCATCCTGAAGTCAGCCAAGTCCCCAAGGAGCCTTGGTTTCTTTCAGTAAGGAAAGTATAATTAGAATTCCACAATTTGGAAGTTGCCTGGTGTCTTACTCTCTTGATTAGAAGACAAAAGAACATTGAGAGGAAATGGCAGCATGATCAGAGGACAGTAGTTTGTGTAAATACTTTAAGAAAACAAGAATGCTGGCGATTTTAATAATTAAAATATATCTTTGCAAGCTATCTTTCATTTTTATTCTAGCATAACTTTTTTCCTTATGTTTTGGTTTAACATTTGTTCTGATTTTATAGATACATATTTATTATCCTTTTTTTGTTTTGTGTCTCCTCGGTATTAACTTTATTAACTGTGAAAAACAAAATTGCTACTATGAATGACTTGGGCAAAGAGTTTCAACCAATGTTTTTCTCTTAGCTGGTTTATTAGTGTGCTGAGTAATGTGTGAATATATATTTAGGTTTAATATTTGGTTCATTAATTATCTAGTACTATTTTTCCCCCCTTTCAAATTGTAAAGCTCTTATTAATAAAACTGATGGGTAGCAAAATAACAGCTAATGAATCCTCTAATTTTGCATTAGTGTGTTACACAGCTAAGAGGAATATAGAGAATTACAGTGTTTTAGAGGTATACAATCTGGAAAAAGTTGCTATTTTCTATCTTACAGATGAATAAATAGAGACCAAAAAAGATTAGATAATTTCCTTGATGACACATATAAGGAAATATTGTTAAAAATATGACTTTCAGCATTTTACCCTTGTATACCAATGTTCATTTACATTGATGGCTTCTGCCATCTTAAAATGCTTCCTGTGCTCACTTCCAGCAATGCTGCCTCATCTATCCCCTAGTGTCCTGTGGCTTTAGCCTCTCCAAAGACTCAAGGCAGCTATCTCTGCTCTGAAATATGCATCTCATTTGGCTCTCAGGGCCCTGCCCAGGGTTCTGAATTTGGGAGGTTAGGGACATCTCTACTGTATTCCAAAGATGGAGAAACATCTGTCTCCTTTTCTGTCCCCTAAAGGTTTTACAAAATTGTGAAGCCTCTCCTTGTCTATTTGTATTCTGGGGTATCTGTCTTTCATCTCAAACCTTATGATTGATGGTGGGGAGCATGGTGTTTAGCTTTATTATTTCCATCAGCCAGATTATTTTCTGTCTGAGAAATTCCTTGCCTTTGCATTCAGTATGTAGATTTTATCCTTATTTCTTTTGTGTGTTTTTTTCCCTTCAAAGAATCAAAATCTGAAATCAGAAAAAAAATGTGTTTTTAATTTTATAGTGTCTCTTATGACTTCCATTTTCTTCTTGTCTCTTTACTAAAGCTCATTAATCTTCTGAATTGATGAGATATTTACAGAGATTTTTCTCATATCTATGTTTGGAGTAACAACCTCAAAATCTAAAGATGCTGCTTTTGAGTTTCATCTTGTGACTCTCTGTGTAACTAATTGTTCAGGGTAAGTGTCTATATTTACTGTGAACATTTTAAATATGGCTTAAATCTGGTATGCTTTGTTAATATTAAAAGTAAAACATCAAAGTTATTAATTTTTTTGTCAAAGGTTTAAATTATGCATCAGTTAGCTGAAAATTAACTGTTAAATACATTAGTAACTCAATTTTTCTTTAAAGATAAGTGATTCATGAAAAAATATGGAATAGTGTTTCAGTATGTCTTGCCTTATTTCATGGAGATTTTCAATTAGATGAATGCTTTTGTTATCAATTATCATGGAAAGGTAAGTTAAATACACTCAATTAAATAATCACTTTTGAAGTTTCTAGGTCTAACTTTGACCCATCCTAATTTACTTTAGCTTCCTTTTAAAGGAAGCCAATAATTTACCTAAGGATTTCTTTTTATTAGGTAAATTAGTGAACCCATTTGACTATGTCAAGAAAAGGTAAGAGATATTTTGGAATGAAAAAGCAGTACCTTTTGAGGGACTATAATAATTATTAACATCTCTGTATTCACTTCCTACTGTCATGAAAGATACAGATGCTTCTATTGCTCTCTTTTGAATTCTTTTACAGCTGCCAGTACAGAAAACTATACATGGACTATAAGGAAACACTGCATTTGATTTTATGACATGGACTTACTATTAGTCATCAGATTTCAAACATATTTAGATTTACTCATTTGTTCACTCACTCCAGAATCATACTGAGTCTTTGTTTTAGGTGCTCAGTGTATCCAGTCCCCATCCCTACCCCTCAAAAAATTAAATGTGGCCCTTGACATCAAGGACTCAGAATTAATAGAGGGAGAAGCATGTAATCAATTACAATACAAACCAGAAAATACTGTAATCACAGAAAATGAACTGACAAAATGTATATAGATTTTACAGGAAGACCACATCCAAGACATACTGTGGAGACCCAAGCTGTATTAGCAGGAGATCTGGTAGATGTGAGTTGGAAATTGAGTTGAAGATGAGATAAACAGTTCCAAAAAGGAACAGGATAGATATTTTCTCTTGGTTAAGAATAACAACATGGGCCGGGCGCGGTGGCTCACGCTTGTAATCCCAGCACTTTGGGAGGCCGAGGCGGGCGGATCACGAGGTCAGGAGATCGAGACCACGGTGAAACCCCGTCTCTACTAAAAAAAAAAATACAAAAAATTAGCCGGGCGCGGTGGCGGGCGCCTGTAGTCCCAGCTACTCGGAGGCTGAGGCAGGAGAATGGCGTGAACCCGGGAGGCGGAGCTTGCAGTGAGCCGAGATTGCGCCACTGCACTCCAGCCCGGGCGACAGAGCGAGACTCTGTCTCAAAAAAAAAAAAAAAAAAAAAAAAAAAAAAAAAAAGAATAACAACATGAATAATAACAAGAATAATAACATGATGACTACTTTTAGTCATCATTTTTATATTTAATCTTTGTAGCCAGATTAATTTAAAACTTTCTTTCCATTTTGTATCTCATCTCTTGAGACTCATAGCGGCAGCTAATGTACTCAGTGACACAGCTTGAGTATTTTCTTAGTTATATTACATAATTCCAAATTCTGTAACTTAAGGTAAACTGAGTAAAGAATACATTAATAACTTAGATACTGTGAGTTATATTTGGGAATAATAGCCCTTCCAAAGAGAGCTTATGAATGCTGCTCTCCAAAGGTTAGCAAGAGCATAAAAATTATGTGAGGGTTATTTTAGAAATTTTTACTCCTAAAAATTAACAATATCTTCAAAGATTGGACAAGAAATTGATTTTATTTGGGGAATGTATTACTTTAGAAGGGAATGCGTGTTAGTGAACTATTTGAGTGCCTTGCTCCACTCTGGCCCCGGTCTTTGGCATGTGGGACCTCTGTGGGATAATGAGCTGAGATAACTTTCTTACCTAACACTAAACACATGAGAACTTAGAAGATGTACTGATTCTGGCAGTTCCCAGTAATGTGATATCAGACAATTTACTTACACTTCCTAGAGGAGTAGCAGTTTTTCTACCTGTAAAATCGGTTATGTTATCCTGTGGAGATGTGAAAATAAATTAATGTACACAGCAAAGGGCTCTATATACTACAGAGTGCTTTGCCAAACTCCTGAACATTGAAGAGAATGTACAATGTGTAAGGAACCACTTTAGGATAGAGGAAGAAGCCACATGACACAGTCACACAATGCCAGAGCAGTACCACAGATGCCATCTGATGTCTCTCAATTCAGGATTCATTCTACTACAGCATGTTGGGTTTCCTGTGAGTCTGTATTGAAGAAATGGACCCAGAAATGTTGCTGTGTTAGCAGTTTGCCACTAAAAATGACCACTTAGGAAAAGCATATTTGTGGCCCATCTGCTTTCACTGTGGGAGCTGTAAATGTAGAAGGAGATAAATTACTCCCCATTAATCTGTGCCTAACAGTGCACTTCTTTTAAAATTCTTAGAAGTATCTGTCATTTCATACTTCATACTATACTAATTCATGCTAATGACTTGAGAATTTCTAAGAGATGACTAAATTGTGCAAATGAGTAGCGATGCACATTAGAAAACAACATTATAAAATCAGGCGTGTGAAATCCTGAGATGTACTTGCTTTATTTATTTTGACAAGGGCAGTTTACTTTCTGTAACTCATAATAAAGTACTACTGTAGAATAGAAAATGTACTAAAGTTGTTTTATTAAAGTAATAAAGCCTGAATGGGAGGCTTCACAAAAGCCCACCACCATTAAATTGTTACGAATATTGAGTTAAAGATGCCAGGTTATTGTATTTTTAATTTTCTGTATAAAATTCTATTTAAAATTTTGCACCTTTCAGAGAACATAAGGAATTTATGGCTACTCTTGTTTCCCTTACTTGTCTTTGGAATGAAAATATTTTTTGCAAATATCTGAAAAATTCCAAGCCGACATTTCTTTTCATTTGGCTAAGATGCTTGAGTAATACAACTAAGATTATGACAAAGTTTACAGAGGAGCTCTCTGCTGAGAATATATGCTTGACTCTCGCTAATTGCCGTTTTGCAAGCAGAAACCCAAGGCGCAAGCAACATGAGGTCAATGGATGGTTTCAAGGAGGAACATCCATACTGTGTATATATGCTCTAGCCACTGAGCTCTTCCTGGTTGGTTCTGCCTACTCTTGGAGTTCATGTCTATCCACTCAGCTTTAGCGTGGTTACAAGGTTTTGAAAATCAGAGCACATACCCTTTGCCCCCCCGGGTTATCTCAGGGCTTATGATACATAGAAACGCATAATACATGCTGTTGACCATATGAAGCTTGACTAATTTTATTTATCATGGCTAAAGAGGAGGGGAACCATATTTTTCCTTCCTTTGTACGTTTTCTTTATCCTATAAGTTTTGGTATAATATAAAGCTAGTGGATTACAGTGAGAAAGGAAAGAAGAATCAATACTATTAGTACCTGAGAAAAACACATAGAATCAACATTCTTGCTTACAATTTTAGTAAGGCACCACATGAGCATCACCACTTCTGGAAAAGTAACTTAAAGTGCAACTGACTGGCCATTGTGTTCTTTATTCCACATGATCAGTAACTCGTCGTTAACCGTGTGGAACTTGAAGCTATACATAAATGATATCTGTACTTTGTTTATACACCTTTGCCCTCCTTAAAATCACGTTAAGCTGAATTGTACTACACTATTTTTCACTGAGTGAAAACCCAGTTTGTATAAAGAAGGTTATTGTTAGCTATTCAGAACTTCCCGTAGGCTATAACCCATATAAAATAAATAAATAAAAACAGCAAGTACATAACATATTTGGAGGCCAAATTTTCTTTTATTTATTCTTATTGGCATGGTATACAAGGAAATAGTTGGAATAAAGTAATATATGGCTCACATGTGTGTAGTTTTTTTCATATTACATTTTATTTAACCTCTTTTTATTAAATGGATTGTGTTTTATCAATTGCTAGTGTTAGCTCACCTGTTACAAATTTAGAAATTTATAACATAAAAATATAGCAAGAAAGCATGAAACAGCGTGAAATTATATTGTTCTTATATATTTTCCCCATCTTCTCCTTCCTCTTTGCCCCTCCAATCTCTTATCTGGACTGCTCTGGCTCATTATATATTATGAATTCAAAAGTGGAAGTTGGCAGTTTGTGAATTTTGAACAGAGAGGGAAAACTTAAAACTTGTTTATGCCATGTGAAGTAATACAATATGGCCAACATTAGAATGACAAAATCTACATGAAAGCAAAGTTCCAAGCTCAGCTCAGGTCTAAAATATACAAGATAAGAGTTATTAGGTCTGGAATGTTCTTCTTGATAGTTTTTGGTAGCTCAGAGGCTGAGATTTGTCTGAAAATTCCCAATCTGAGTCAGGTTTTTTCCTTTGCCAACATCCTTATTTCGGGTTTTCTACCCCTACTAACACGGTGTGCAATCCAAGGTGTATTCATTCAAATTTCATCTTCACTATTTAATATTTGTATAATCTTGGATATATTAATGATTTTAAGCCTTGGCTTCCACATTAGCTACGTGGAATTAATAATTGTTCTTTGTCTCTAGGAAATGTGTTGGAGAATACATGGTATATGGTAAATAAAGTCTTAAATTCAGGTGCTGGCATATTTTAATATTAAAAAAATAATGGTATTATTTCTTTCCATACATTGAGAAAGAAAAGTGCTAGGTATTCATCCATTCCTTCACTCAGCCAATCAATTTAAAGTCTGTATTGTAGTCCAGTAGTGTATTAGATATAAGGAATAGAAATCTGGGGGGATCCAATCACTTTCCTAATGAAGCTTGCTGATTAATAGGGGACACAGATATACAGACAACCTATTATAATGTAATGACACAGATGCTGAGAAACATATATATTAATATATATTTTATTGAATATGTTTATTGAATCATTGAATATGTTTATTGAATATGTTTATTGAATCACAGCCATAGTAAAATTATAACTACCTATAAAATATCTACCACTTTTCACAGCAATTAATAGACTTACTGGGACCTATCAGTGTGAAATACAACATAAAATTTTTTTAAATAAAAAAACAAGTTGTATTTAAATTCTTGTCAAAATTCCATCATAAGCTAATAAAAATGGTTTATTTTGTAAAAGCTATGATTAGAGGTAGAAACCATACCTTTTGCCAACATAGCTTTTATTGTCATGGTAAAGAGAAATTGTATTCACCATATGTTTGCTTCATAGAACATAGTTTCTACCCATGTTGACAAGTATTACACATTTTTATGTACATGAAACAAGATAAAATAATTTTAGCTGTTTGTGTCCACCTTAGTGCAATTCCTCAAAGACACAAGAAATAAATAACTTTATACGAGCTAACAACTGGCCCAGCTTATACCTTTGGGAGAAGTTGATTTCTTTGTTGTTTACTCAAATATTGTTAAACAATGGAAATATCATGAAATAGTCCATTTTTAAAGCTATGTCTGTCCTAAAATGATTTCTTTTGGCCATGTGGGAAGTGTTTGGCATTCTCCAAGCTCCAGGCAATTTTAGATAGCAATGGCTTTTGACATTGTATTGTTTTCCAGGAATGTTCAAGACATCACAACCCCTTGTTTACCTGATTCATTCTTCATCAACATTCTAGACAGAAATTAAGCATCATCTTTCCAAGAAGTCTTTCTGTGTTGTTTGTTTATACATCAGCTGACATTTTTCTTCCTCTGGCCATATTCATATATATATATATATATGGTGTGTGTATATATATTTTATATATATATATATATATGGTGTGTGTATATATATATATGGTGTGTATATATATATGGTATGTATATATATGGTGTATATATATATGGTGTATATATAGATATGGTGTGTGTATATATATATGGTGTGTATATATATATGGTGTATATATATATGGTGTATATATATATGGTGTATATATATGGTATAGATACACACACATACATACACACACATATACGTTCATATATATTCATATATATTAATATATATTTTATATATATTAATATATATAATATATATACTAAATATATATTAAATATATATAATATATATACTAAAGTTATAGAAGTTATTTATTTCTTGTGTCTTTGAGGAATTGCACTAAGGTGGACACAAACAGCTAAAATTATTTTATCTTGTTTCATGTACATAAAAATGTGTAATACTTGTCAACATGGGTAGAAACTATGTTCTATGAAGCAAATATATGGTGAATACAATTTCTCTTTACCATGACAATAAAAGCTATGTTGGCAAAAGGTATGGTTTCTACCTCTAATCATAGCTTTTACAAAATAAACCATTTTTATTAGCTTATGATGGAATTTTGACAAGAATTTAAATACAACTTGTTTTTTTATTTAAAAAAATTTTATGTTGTATTTCACACTGATAGGTCCCAGTAAGTCTATTAATTGCTGTGAAAAGTGGTAGATATTTTATAGGTAGTTATAATTTTACTATGGCTGTGATTCAATAAACAAGAAACAAAAACATGTTGACTCTGTTGTTATTGCTGTGAATTTTCTGTGGAGTTTACACTTTCATCGTATGTTCCGTTTTTACTTGGTGGACTTTCTCTGACTTCTTTATGTTATATTTAAGATAAGTAACTTAGAACTGCCAGTGGGGTTTCTAAAAAGGTAGTATTATGGTTTGGGACACTGGAAAAAATCATAGTTCCTATTTTGTCGCATGAATTTTCTAATAATATCTAGCATTTTGATAAAAATTTCTCCATTTGACATTTAATTTTAAAATATTTTCATTTCACAATGACATGTGTAAGCAAATTTGCTTTGAGTCCCTGTGGGGATTAGTTCTGTATTTCCAGAAGTCACATAAATAGAGGGTGGTAGAGGGGTCAAAGTGGTCTCCTTCATAGAACTGATTAAATAAATATTTAACTTACTTAGGAGTAAAAGCTGATTTAAAACAGTATTGTTTAAAACCAGATATATATGTTCTGAAGTTTCTGTAGTTATTTTTATATGTTTATATAATGTAATCACATATTTTCATGAAATTTTTTGAGGTAAATTTTATTTCATCATTTCTTTGCTAACTTTGTCAATATGTTGAAGCAAACGTTATTCTTAAAAGACATTTAAAAACGTATATTTTTATTTTATTTTGATTTTCACAATCCATTTCACGTACTTTTGACTTTACAAAATTAAAATATTCCAAATGATTTCAAAGTGTTTAAAGAAAATTTATTCATCTCCTTTGATCCATTAAAAATACATGTATGTGTTTGTGTATGAATATACATGACAATATATTTTCTCTCACTAATCTATTGTTACATAAGAAAGAATTAAAATTCTCTTGCTAATCTATGTTTACATAAGAAAGAATTAAAACACTTTCTCTTAAAAATACACAGCTAAAAGTTTCTCTTAAAAGTATGCAACCAGTGTTCCAGTCTATGTGTTATTAAGAATTTAGAATTGAATAAACTAGAGTGCAATATTGAGGGCCACTATCTAACAATGTAGATAACTGTTGTACTGCTTCTGATTCTCTAAGTAAATCAAGTGCAAATTTTTCAAATTAATTTTCCAAGTATTCTTTGAAATGCATACATCAAAATAGATTACATATGACAATTACATGGACTCTTGTTATAAAATGGGTACTCTAAACCAAACTCAAATTATGGTTTCTAAAGTAGTAACTGAACTTTATGAATTAGAAGGTAGAGGCAGTTATACCAGTGTTTGGGACAGCAACTCTGAGATTGTCATTTTGCGTAATATGCTGCACGTCATCAGCAGCATAATGCTCGAGCCTCAGGGTCTCTCATTTGTGCAAGACCCTTTGGAGGCCTGTACCTTAATACAGGTACTGGCTTCTGCAATAGTATCTCCTGAGAGTGTGTTAGAAATGCAACGCCACAGGTATCACCCCTAAACTAATCAGATTCTGCCTTTTCACAAGATCTCCATGTGATTCATGTGCACATTAGTGTTTAAGGACTGTTCTAACTGCACTATTATTGATAAAAAATAATGCATAGCAGATAGTTGAAATTCTTAATGAAATGTAAACGTCTTTTGCCAAAACACAAAAGTTTCAAATAACTTTTAGGGAAATCCTTTGGTACATAAACCAATTTATAAAATCTATGATGGAAGAATAATATTTTAAGACATTAAACAATATTTAATGTTTTCGTCTATACTTCCTGTATTTCCTCTTTTTCCATAGCTCTGCTTCAAACAGTAGGTAGATATTATTAATATGTGCATTGCCTTAAGGGTGAAATGTGATATTCTACAAAGCTGAAATTTTATGATCATAGTGTTCCAAAGGCTAAGCCCTCAGGTCAGAGTTCTCAGAATTATGATCTGCAAGCTAAATGCATCCCACAGATGTGTTTTGTCAGTAAAGTGTTTGTCCAGTTTATTTGGACATATGTAGACAAATGGAGTCCACTATACCTGGCTCCAGTGGCATGGAAAGAGGATTGGGGATTCCTTAAAAGGCCAAGGTTAAACTTTCTCATCAAATTAACTGTATGGAAGCCAAAATAAAAATTCAGAGAAATTATAAATATATCAATAGCTAACACATAGCACTTCAAATGTGCCAAGCATTGTTCTAAGCACTTACTAAATTATTTAATCTCCACAACCCCATAAGATAGATGCTATGATTATGACCATCCCAATATGAGGAAACTGAGGTATAGAAAGATGCTTATTTGCCAGAAGTTCCGCAGCTAGTACAATATATGACAGAGTTGAATTTTGAACATAGGTAATATTATGGTGTCAGTCCTTGAAAAACTGTGTGAGACCTAGAGTGATATTTCCTGTACATAAGAAGTTCTGGGCTCATAATTTTTGCATCTGACACATGCTTCTTCTCCTTTATAGTGCAGGGTCTATAGTAGATGAATCCAGGACTATTGTAGTCCTAGTGATTCAATAGAAATGGCACACAGAACACTGGGCTGCAGTAGAAGTTACTTTCTACATGTTGGTAGATCCTTGATGCTGTTGTGTCTTCCCCAGTCTAAAGACACAAAAGGAAGTGAGCTTATAGCCGTGAACTGCTCAGCTTGCTGGAAGTTTGCTTTGTACACAGAGCAAGGCCCTGGAGAGATCCTGGAGAGCTGGGCCTGCTCACTCAGGTACTTACAGAATATTTATCTTCCACAGTATGTATTTTCTGGTTCGTTAGTAAGCACAGTGAGAGTAACCTTGAACCAAGCCCAAGTTGTCATGTTTTCCAGTCTTGCACCGTGCACTGGCCTTTTGCGGTCTGGCCTAGCTTAGCACTCCTTTTATGCATCTGTACAGTTTGCTTCCTATTTCTCATCTAATTTATTTTTTAGATTTTAAATTATTTTATCTCAATTGCTATGCTTCTAATTTGATGTTTCTGTTTCTAAAGTTTTTGGGTTTTTAAGGTATTTTTATTGCTGTATCATGGTTGTACATACCTTTGGAGTACATGTGATATTTTGATATATGTATACATTGTGCAATGATCAAATCAGTATAATTGGGATATCCCTTGTCATAAACATTTATCTTTTTTTTTGCGTTGGGAACATTACAATTCTTCTAGCTATTTTGAAGTATACAGTAAATTATTGTTAACTATAATTTTCTTACGGTACAATCAAATGCTATAACTTATTCCTTCTATCTAACTGTATTTTTGCACACATTAACCAAATTCTCTTCTTCTGTTCTCCTGCCGATTTCCCTTTCCAGCTTTTGGTAACCACTATTCTATCTCTGCTTCCATGCAATCAACTCTTTTTTAAACGTTTGTCTTATGTTTAGGGTACATGTGCAGGATTGTTACATAAGTAAACTGTGCGTTGTCGGGGTTTGGTGTACAGATTACTTCATCACCCAGGTAATAAGTATAGTACCTGATGGGTATTTTTCTTTGATCCTCTCCCTCTTCCCACCCTCCACCCTCAAATAGACCCAGTGTTCTCCTGTTTGGGTCCACGTGTTCTCGCTGTTTACCTCACACTTACAATTTAGAATATATAGTATTTGGTTTTCTGTTCTGCGTCAGTTTGATTAGGATAATGGTCTCTAGCTCCATCCATGTTGCTGCAAAGAACATTATCTCACTTTTTATGGTTGTTTAGTATCCCATGATGTATATGTACCATATTTTCTTTATCCTGTCTATCGTTGATGGGCATTGAGGTTGATTCCATCTTTGCTATCATGAAGAGTGCCGCAATTAACATATGTGTGTATGTGTCTTTACGGTAGAATAAATTATATTCCTTTGGGTATATACTCAGTAATAAGATTGCTAGGTTGAGTGGCAATTATGTTAGGGCACATATGCAGGATTGTTATTTAGGTACACTGCATGTTATGGTTGGTTGGTGTACAGATTTGGGACTGCAGATATCTCTTTGATATATACTGATTTCCTTTCTTTTTCCTCATGCATTTTAGCATGTGAAATCTAATGAAAGAACATTGTACTATAAAACAAGTTATACAGTAAGACTACAGCAAATTTACTGAATCAGAAGGAAAGGCAGAGAAGACTTGTGTAAGGGCAGGTCAGTTTGAGATTTGGTGGTGTCCTGATGAAGTGGCCTTGGACTTTACTGTTACAGTGAACTCCTTCCCACTTCCAGCTGCTGGTCCCGGCATCTCCTTGCCTGAGGGCTTTCTCCAGCTGCTCAAAGATGTTCTGCTTGAATGTGAGGGGCCAGAACTACCTGAGAATTAGGACTCTACAGGAGCAGCCCTTGATTTCTCATTTTATTTGGAGGAACCTGTCTACAAGGACATCTTTATTCCCATTCCATGGGAAGTAGGATGGCTTATCTGACTGGTGATTTTGGATTCAGTCCTGTCCTCTCTTTCCCTTAGGAAGCCATTTGGTCAACAGAAGGTACATAAGCTGGTTTCCTCTGTGGCATTTGGTCAGGCCCTTGGGAAGAGATTTGGTCATGCTAGTGTCTTCAGTGAAAGAAATAATCTAATTCAAGGATGAAATTTGTATCTTTATATCTTGCTTTCTGACTTTTGCCTCTATCTCTCACTTTGTTCTGAACTCATGAAGGAAGAGAGAGGTCATTAACTATTTGGATAAAGCTGTAACATTTGGCATTTCAGAAGATAAGGGGAAAAAGAATAATAAGAAGAGGGTAAAGAAAAGGTTAAAAAATCAGATGAGTGTCAAACTCGCTAAAGTTAAATCCAGTTGACACTTAGAATAAAATAAAATGAAATAGAAATTATTTGCCATAGCCTAAAATGCATATCTACTTCTGCACTTCATCTCCCTTTTCTCTTCATGTTCATACTCTGAGAGTCATAGTGTTTTTTGAACATGCTGAGCTTGTTCCTAACTCATGGTCTTTCTACTTGCTGTTTTCTCTGCTTAAAACTCTTCATTTATTTAACAAATGATTATTGAATACCTATAGCATACCAGTGCTGTTCTAGTTATTGGTCATCTCTCAATAAGCAGAACAAAGATTTCTGCTAAATTTACAAGTTAGCTGAGGGCCTGAGGCAAGAAAATGTAAGAAATTAAAAACATAAATAAATAAATAAATAAGTCATCTAATATATCAGAAGAGCATGCTTTAGAAAAAGAAAAAATGTGCAGCAGGTTAAGAGGATCAGGTACACCTGGGTTTTGGGAAGCATGTTGAGATTTTAAGTAGTGGGAGTTGAGCAGGTCAGGGTAGGCCTCATTGAAATGGTAAGATTTGAAGGAAATGAGAGATCCATAAAGCTGTCGAGGGAAGAGTTCTAGATAGAGAGGACAGTCATTTCAAAGCCAATGCAAAGGCACTAATGTGGCACTTGCCTGCTCTGTGCTAGCCAAGTAGGCCTATGTGACTGGAACAGAGTGAACCAAGAGGAGAGTAAAAGGAGTTGTGGCCACAGAAATGGCAGAGCCCTTTCTTGCTGGAGGACATTCTAAGAGCCATGATGAGTTGTAGCTTTTACTTTGAGTGAATTGAGAGATTTTAGGGCTCTTTTCCTAGGTATTCACAGTTCCTATTATTCCATTCTTAGCCCTGATTTCATCTCTTCTGAAAGCTCTCCCCTGACCACCTTATGTAGTTGCCTTTTCATCCTATTTTTTATTCACTTCCCTTGATTTTTCTTTCATATGTATTTGTTACTAAAATCATTTTATGTATTCATTTACTTTTGTCTGCCTATTTTGTTTATAGATTTTCTTCACTAGAAGGCAAAGTCCAGGAGGGTATTAATTGTGTCTTGTTATTTCTATATACCCAGATCTTAGAACAGTGCCTGACATATAGTAGGCTCTCAGTAAATATTTGCTAAATGAATGGTTGTATTGAAACAGCAATAATCACCTTATATGTGTGTTTTATCCAGGAACATTCAACTTTTCAGAACTAGCCTTAGAAAAGTAAGAAGATAATTAGGCCCACACAAGTTTGGATTTGTGTGTGGAAGAAGACACATGCATAGGAATAAAGGATGTTTTTAAAAGGATGATTTTAATAGGTAACTATGGAATTTAAACTAGTCATGATGGCAAGTGAAGATGAACATAGTGATGGATAATGAAAACTTATGAAAGTCAATGGACTTGCGGTCTTGAGGAGTCAAAGCATTGATGTAAGATTGCTAGAGATGTAAGCTGGAGAGCCTGGTGGTGTTTATAGTGAGCTTTCTGAAATTAAGAGATCTTGTTAATTTTCTCTTGTTAACTATGAAGACACTCTAAGTGGTCTCTCTGCCTGTAGTATTTTCTCCCTTTAATCTGCCCATTCTACCCCAGTGTGTTTACTTCTCTAAAATGCAACTCAGATATACCATCAACTCCTTATAAAATTCCCTTAACGAGTCCTCACATCTCTGATACTGATTCTCTTGACTTGCAAACACCTTCTTGATGTAGACTTTGCCTAATTTCTTCTTCAACGTTATCTCATGGAGTTTCACCCGAGTCACTTAGGTGCAGATAAAAATGACCCGATGTTACATATTGTGCAACATGACTTTGCACATACATTTCTTCTGCGTTTAAAGCATTCTTTCCCGATTTTTTTTTTACCCAATAAACCCTAATTATCCTAAGACTTAAGTGGTTTCTTCTTCCGTGAAGACATCTTTACCATCTGCAGAGTTAATGTCTCTATTCCCTGCTCTACTTTTGCATCTCATCCATTTTTTCTAATTTTTTTTATTATGCATATTGTCATAATATGCCTTCCCCTCTGTAAGGCAGCAATTCTAAGGAAATGGAAAGACTGAATTTTGTTTAAATATCGATGAATTATATTCCCTCAATAAATATTTCTTTGAATGAATGCATGCATAAATGGAAGACTAAACTAATAAACTTGTTAGGTCAGTTAGCAGTGACTTCCAAAGATGCTTTTTGTTTATTTCAGTACAGGCCAGAGACAGATAATTCAATTGTTTGCTGCCAATGGTAGCTTTATTGCTTCTTGCTATTTTGGAATAATTGAATTTTAACATTTCCTTGGAAAATATTGTAGTGTTATGTAAATATAGGCCATTGTCACACAGTATCTTTTATCTCCCTGTCTTTGCTTGTTTCTTTTAGCCAGAATTATCCAACAAAATCTGGCCTTAAAATTGTTTTGTTCAAAAAAACTGGTTTCACAGAACAGAAGTAAAAAATTTAATTAAGGACAAGGCATAATATTAACAACAAATGATTTGGTACTGTTTTGTTATTAGCACAAAAGTTGCTCAATAAACTAGGCAAAAAATGACAATGAAATGAAAGTAGACCTTTTAAAAGCAATTTAAAATAATTAAATTGTCCATAATAAAGTGGAAATTAATTATGATGATGATTAATGAAAAGATTATTCTGTTTTGTGGAGAAGCTGCTTAAGAAGTGATTAGTATATATTTCATTAGTATCTTTCTTTTGGTGTTGGATAGAATTAACAGATGGAAAATATACTTTCAGAATGTCTGCTAAGTTGTGACTATGAGTTTCCTAAATATGTCAAAAAAAGACTGACTGCTGGCAGATGTGCATAAAAACAAAGAAAACCTTTATATAACAAGAAAAGTCCGTATGTTTTAAATGATGTCAAAATACACAGGAACATAAGGCATGTGTGAATATGGTAGCTGGTGGCATTGTCAATAAAATCACCATGTTTTGCATACTTAAGGCATATTTCTCGTGGATAAAATCCTGTAAGTTTATGAAAATGTTCAACACTAATGACACATACAACAATTTAAGTTGAATTCCTCAGAATTTCAAGATTTTTCTCAATCAAATGCAAATGACATTATCTCTTTGAAACATGGCTACTTCTTGTTTTATTCAAATAGTTTTTCAGGCTTTCGGTTAGGCACCATGGCCTGAAACATCTAAGAAGAAACACAGATTTTTTTTTTTTAATGTGTGTCTAACCGAAGATAAAAGAGATTTACTGTTTTTCTAGCTGCAACTATTCGATTTTACTTTTCTTTTTATGGGAAAATTGTTGCTCAGCTTTCTTTGGAAAAATTGCTTTTGAATTGGGATACTGAGACTTGGTACGAAAGGTAGTGTAACATTTTCTTCAAGCTTATCTCTCTGCAATTAAGTAATCAGAAAGCACAGACATTCATAATTTGTTAAAAATAATTTTGTTTACATAGTTTTTAAATTATGAGAATGACTAACAACAGTGAAAAAAAGATTCACCCACAAGCATAATCCATTTCTTATTCATCAAGATGGATCATTTGAAAGCTCAATTTTCTTTGTAAAAGTGAATAAAAATTTAATGAATAAGGAGGACATTAAGGAATGTAAAATACTCACAGCTGTGGATATAGAAAAGAAAAGAAAATACAAGAAGAATAGAGAAATATAGAGAAATAGAACTTTAACAACATGGAAAGTACTGTTTTTCTCCTAAATTTAATAGTTCAATAGATGATTAAAAAAGTTAGTGTTTAGTTTCTTACAGTCCACTGTATAATTTTACATGAAATGTAATACTTTCTTTTCTTTTCTATTCTTTTTCTTTTTGAGACAGGGTCTCACTTTGTCACTCAGGCTGGAGTTCAGTGGTTTGCCCTTGGCTCACTGCAACCTCGACCTCTCAAAGTTCAAGCGGTCTTCCTGTCTCAGCTCCCCCAAGTAACTGGGGCTACAGGCGCAGACAACCACACCAGCGAATTTTTGTTTTTTTTTTTTTGTTTTTTGTAAAAATAGGGTTTTGCTACGTTGCCCAGGGTGATCTTGAACTCTTGAGCTCAAGCAATCTGCCTGCCTTGGCCTCCCAAAGTCATAGGATTACAGGCATGAGCCACCACACCCGGCCCAAATGTAATATTTTCATATAACAATTCATTTTACTGTTATCTTATAGTGATGATTAACTAATAATTAAAATAATTACAATTAATACTATTGATGCTTGGGAAAAAGGGATATCGGCTGACCGATGAAAGCATGTCCAAATTACCATGGCCTGGTCTGCAAGAAGCTTGGGCCCACTAAGTTGCATTCTAATACAAACATATTTTTGCTGAGAAGCCTGGAAAATTTATTTTACCTAGCCCAAACCCTCTAAAAGGCCTAGAGAAAGATAGCTTATATCTCTTTATATGCCTCTTAGGCTCTTGGCATGTGATAGGTACTATCTTGTACCATAAATCTTGGAAAACTGATTATTTAAAACACAATGAATGCACTTTATCTTGTTAAATAACATGTTATTTGATTGCATATTTAGGAATATATTATGCTTCTTTATAAATGATACCATAGTGTTGCTAGAATACTAGAAGTAAATTTTTTTTTTTTTTTTTTGAGACCGAGTCTCGCTCTGTTATCCAGGCTGGAGTTCAGTGGTGCGATCTCAGCTCACTGCAATTTCTGCCTCCTGGGTTCAAGCAATTCTCCTGCCTCAGCCTCCTGAGTAGCTGGGACTACAGGCATGCACCACCACACCCAGCTAATTTTTGTATTTTTAGTAGAGATGGAGTTTCGCCATTTTGGCAAGGCTGGTCTTGAACTCCTGACCTCAGGTGATCCGCCCACTTCGGCCTCCCAAAGTGCTAGGATTACAAGCATGAGCCACTGTGCCTGGCCAGAAGTAAAATTTTAAATAACAGAATACTACAGGTGTTACAGTAATACTTGCATTTACTTTGAGTTACTTGGAGATCTATTTTGGGGGAGGGATTTTGCTTCTACAGAATGGAGTTACAGGTATCAAATTGAGCAAGCGTGGGATAAATGTTGTCCCGTTTTAAGAAAATCTTTAAAAAATATTACTTGCATTATAGAGCAGTGGAGTAGACATTGCTAGTGTTTGCCACACAAGCATATCTGTTGTTGGAAAAGCCTCTTTCTTTCCTACTCCAGTGTGATTTTTCAGTCCATTAATCACAGTTCTCTCATCCTCGAGAATGAAAGGATAGCATTTAGTCCTAGCAAAGCCATCCAAAGTCAGGAATCTAAAACAGACAATCTATGAATTTCTGCCACTTCATTTTCTCTGGCCCTGTTTCCTGTGGCATGGTGTTTCACCTCTTTTGTGATTCCATGAATTAGTCTGTGTTCTTAAACGAATCTTCTTTCAGTACTTCCAGGTTTTCAAATGTTCCTACCCCTGGAAAATTAATGAGAGCCAGGACACCCAGAGGAAGCTGCTGCTCATAAAGCAGGAAGCCAGGGCTGAGGAAAGGGTGAGAAGTTGCCTGTGATACAGAGGCTCACATATAACTTTGCTGAAGCCTCTTCCAAGCTACTTTGGGATTTGCTGTCTGGGTTGCTGGTGCCCAATTTATAGAGCCATTATGACATCTTGGCTTACATGCTTCTGAGAAGGGTACACAGGAATATGTTTTTCTTTACAAAGAATTAGGCTTTCTATATTAGAGCAGGTAGTCTGTTATGCTGAGGTGACATTTTAACCTAAATATGTACAATTCGCTATCATGAGTTTTATATAAGTGTTGAATAAACCAACCTATTCTGAGATATAAACTTTACAGTTGCCAGATACCATAAAAATCCCTGCTGGCTTACCTCCAATATGTTGTAAGTGAGGATTTAGAAATCAAACATCTTGATGAAGAAGAGTAGGTTTAATATCTCACAACTCCACCATGGACACTGTTTCTTCTTACATAAAAGTCAGTAAAGTATAAACTTACTTTCTGTGACTTTTCATTAGCTTTTCATCTCAAAGGCAGGAATTGTTTATGGGCCAGGCTCTATTATCTCAATATTGATCCCCACCTTTTAAGGCTTCTTCAGAGATTTATCAAAACACTTGCACAAGAATCAGAGTGGTCAGAAATTGCTTTCTGAGAGCAAATGTCTATTTTAAGTGCAAAGTTAAAAAAAGAGGGGAGCTATGACATAACCACCTTCCTTTTTCACTTTTACTGGCACCATTAATTACAGCTCTTAGATGTTTTCCTGCCTTAGTAAATAATAAAGTAAACATCTTTTTCTGTGTTTACCCTGTGGTCATCAGGAGCGAGTTAGAGGGCAAAGGGAAGCTAGGTATAACCTGCTGTTGAGGACTGTAATCTCAGGCTTGACTTCTGTAGACATAACTTGCTTTCTATCAGTTGGTGTATTGACTCAGGAAACTGCAATAAAGCAGCTACAGGCCGTGATTCTTAAATTTGACATACCTTGTCTAAGATAAGTAAACTCGTATGGGGTCTACCACTTCCTCTTATCTTTAACATCTGTTGGTCCAAGAGAATTATGAACTTATCTATTGCATTTGCTTAAACTCCCCTTCTAAAGAAATTGGGTTCCAGACCCTGGACTCAGCAAGGCAGACATCCACAAGCCACACAAGTCATGAGGGCTGTGAGACTGGTGGATGATATACAGGACAGGGAGTCTAGGGAAATTAAAAAGGCACCATTAAAGGCTGAACTAAGATTGAATGCTAAGTGAATAGTGCAGTTATCAGGGCCTTTCTGAAGAGAAATGTCAGGGACACTGAAATACATCTCAAGATAAGGGACTGGAATCTGGACATACAATAATAGAGCAAACTGGTCTTCAGTCACCCAGACCTAGACTCTAATGCATCAGGGGATCTTGCCAGTGTCTACAGATCTGGCTATCCTCTGCAGGGAGACCGGTCAGATCCCCTGAAGCATTGGAGCCTAGATCTGGGTAATTTTCACAAGAAACTGTGTAGCTTTTGGTTGGAGATACAGCTGATTAGGGCTGATTTACACAATATTCTCCACACCTTGCCTATGGGTGAATTAAGTGTGGGACTTCACCAGTCTAACCATTCGATTATAATATATTCAGGAGCATTGTAGAGCTGGCAGTTAGACTCCTATGACCATTAGCTTCTCCAAGACAAATCCTTTGTGAACCAGATACTGAATCTGACCCTGACAATTTTATGACTTCTGAACATTCCTTAGAACCTTCCGTTTCCAATATAAAACAGTAGGGCAGGTCCCTGAGGTCCAGGTCAGAAGATAGATTTTCAGTGGCCTAAACATACTAGAGAGGAATAAAGCATAAAAGCCCAGGTGGATTCACATGAATGGTAGTAATTACCAACAAAAAGTCACCAGACCAGCCAGGCACGGTGGCTCACGCCTGTAATCCTAGCATTTTGGAAAGCTGAGGCAGGTGGATTGCTTGAGCTCAGTTTGAGACCCGCCTGGGAAACATGTGAAACCCTGTCTCTACTAAAATACAAAAAATTAGCCAGGCATGGTGGCAGGTGCCTGTAATCACCGCTACATGGGAACCTGAGGCAGGAGAATTGCTTGAACCCAGGAGGTGGAAGTTGCAGTGAGCCGAGATCATGCCACTGTACTCCAGCCTGGGCAACAGAGCGAGACTCTGCCTCAAGAAAAATGAAGCAAAACAAAAGAAAAAAACAAAAAACAAACACCAAAAACGAAAAACCAACGTCACCAAATTGATGTCTTCTACGACTTTTAAGAGCTTTAAGTACTTGTCTTCAAGCTCTTAGCATGAGTTGATGATGCTTATATATTATAAGGGGCATCATATTTTTTGTGGTCTGTGTTTGATTTTTAGAATAGTGGGTAAAATGCATAGGGCATAGAAGTAGTGAGAATGGGGACCATAGTTGCACTAAAAAGTGAGTGAAGGCATGCAATGCTGATTCTGTCATGACATTTAAGCCAAAATAGTCATACTGTCAGTCAAACACAGATATAGCCCATCTAAAAAGAATTATTGGCCAGGCACAGTGGCTCATGCCTGTAATCCCAGCACTTTGGGAGGCCGAGGCGGGTGGATCACCTGAGGCCAGGAGTTGGAGACCAGCCTGGCCAACATAGCAAAACTCCATCTCTACTAAAATACAAAAAATTAGGCGTGATGGTCGGTGCCAGTAATCCCAGCAACTTGGGAGGCTGAAGCAGGAGAATCGCTTGAACCCGGGATGCGAAGGTTGCAGTGAGCTGACCTTGCGCCATTATACTCCAGCCTGGGCAACAAGGGTAAAACTTTGTCTCAAAAAAGAAAAAAAAGAAAAGAAAAGAAAAAGAATTATTTGAGCAAGTAATATTTTGCAAAATGTGCTATTAATATCATTTTTCTCTCTTTGGGAAAGAGAAACTTGACTATAATATTTAGTATAGGATACAAGATTTACCAATTTTAGGCATTTTTATGGAAGTACTTGGATAAATTCTTTAACTGCATGCTTTATAGCAACCAAATTATTTTTTAGACCAAAAATATCTGTATTACAAAATGACAATTTAAATATGGATATTAACATTCATATATCTTAATAAATGTAGTTATAAATATATTTAGTTATCAACTCCAAAGATTATACCATGGATTTATTACATGTACTTTCTGTTTTATAATTTAAAATTTTTATTATTATGGGTAAATGTGTGTAACTATGGGGTACATGTGATGTTTTGATACAGGTATACAATGTGTAATGATCAAATTAGGGTAATTGGAGTATTCTTCATATTGAGCATTTATACTTTGGGTTAGAATTTTTCCATTTCTATTCTTTTAGTTATTTAAAAATATACAATAAGTTATATGGGAAGCTTTAGCCCTTATGACTAAGGTTTTGAATCATTTTTTCCTGAGGTTTTAATGACTTTCTGTGTGTCTTATGGTTGCATTCCACTGGATTTGGTAGGAGAGGATCACTTTCAATAGATGGCACATACTGGTTTTGTGTCTAGTAGGTGTTAGCATTGTGATGAGCATTGGGTGCGTAAGTGAAGAAAAATAAGAGTCAGGTCCTGCACTCATGGAGATTAAAATTTAATTTGAAAAGAACACATTATTTGGATAATCTTTTAAACATCTCTGAAATTGACACTGCAAATAATGCTATGGAAGGGAGTAACGAGATGCTGTCAGGGGGTGACTTGGCCTAGGTAAGGAAATTAGGGGCAGGCCTTCCTGAGAGATGAAGGATCATTTTAGGGAAGTGAATATTTCAGGCAGTAGGAACAGAGCATGCAAAGCCTCATGGCTAAATTGTTTCAAAGGTGTTTCTGCTTCAGTCCTCTCTGCAAAGTGTAATTCTAACTATTCATTAGAGAGGAATGCTCTGTTTTGTGTGATGCTGTGGCTTTCCAATCTTAGCATTCCTGGCTACATCTTTGTTGTCTGTTGTAGTCAGCATTTTGTGCTTTGTACATAAATTATGTCAAATGTTACAGTCAAAACAAAATACAACAGAAATATCTCCTGCTTCTCCTTGAGGGGTTATAACATAAACCATAAAATAAGTGTTGTTAAGGAAAGCGTTGAAGAACCACTCCCCTGACACTTGGACATATCTCTGACCCAGTTGTTTAAACCAGATACTGCCAATTCTACTTTATAACCATGTTGTGTTTTGAAAGATAATTTGTAAACCTATTCCTTAAAACCTGGAACTCATTTTTGCATAGAAACAAGCTTTTCAAAGTTTAATAACAGTTTTCATACCAATTTTGCCCACAAAATTTAAGGCAAAGAGAGAAAAGGAGGAACAAAGTGTTCGTGAATGTTATATCATTGTTACCATGTATTTGACAGAAAGCTGTTTTATCATTTAACCCTCATAATCAAGTGAGGAGGTATTAGAATCCGTATGCTATAGGTTTTTATAGACTAATGCTTTTCCAATTTACATCTTAAAATGTAGGAGTGCATATTCCTTTCTTTAGCTGTATCAGTGAAGTTAGGCAGGAACATTTTTTCTTTTGAAGAGAGGGACTGGGGTGTTTGCTTACTCCTAGTTACAGTTGGTGGCATAACTAGGAAGAAGTAGTGAGATAGGTGTAAACTGACAGGGAGAGTTTTTCAGGACATCAGATCAATCACCATTATCCACACATCCACCATCTCCCAAGAACACCTCCCAAGCCAACCCTATAAATACCTTCACCATTGCAATTATAGCCACTTACTATTGCTAACCACACCACAGCTATCAGGAAAATACCAATACTGCTTCCTCTACCTTGTTATTATCTCAACCATCCTCCTGATATTACTACTGCTTCCTCTACTGTTTACAGTCACCATCATCTTCCTGATGACCCTTTATATAGGTAGGCAACTCCTCACTCCTGTTTGTAAATGTGCCTAGATTTAAACACAAAGAATTCTGATCATAGTTTTAAAGTTCTCTGCAGTCCACCCATAGCCCCTTGAATTTGAGAAGAAAACCATGAATATGTAGGTGAAAAACTATACATGTGTTCCCCAGAGAAAAACACTTCACCATGGGAATAAAGAGGTAGACGGAGGTAATATTAACTGAATGAGAAAAAGCTACCACAGAAGAGATTAAAGATCAAATCAGTCAACAAAGTCAAAGGAGGCTGGTTATAACTAGAGAAATTGAAGGAGAAATAAATGAGAGAGCTTGGAGATACTTTAAAAGGGAGAAAAGATGAAAAATATCACTCTGATAAAAGCTCTTCCTTACCACCAGTGGTAAATTATTGTCAAAATTTGGGGGGGGGGGGAAATTAGCAAAATTTGCCATTTTGTTTTAATGTGACTGGTAGAAATACATGAGATAATCTAGATAATAATTATTCAGAACAAGATATAAAAGTAAAACTAAACAGGGATAGAAATAAGAAAAACTACAGTGGTTGTGGGTAATACCCTATCATGTTCTCCTCCGTCACTGTTAATGTATAGCAATATTGGTCAAACCCCATAATTTCTGCCAATTTATTGTTTCTCCTCTAGCTGGTAGGGAGAAGGGAAAAGCTTCTGGGTAGTCCTCTGATATTGCTTGTCCCTGCCCATATCTCATGTTTAATGGTAATCTCCAGTGTTGGAAGTAGGGCCTAGTGGGGGATCATCAGATCGTGGGGGTGGATTTCTCATGAATGGCTTAGCACCACCCCCTTGATACTGTCCTCACCATAGTGAGTGACTTTTCATGACATCTGGCTGTTTAAAACTGTATGGCCTCTCTCTCTCTCTCTCGCTCTCTCTCTCTCTCTCCCTCTCCCCTCCCTGCTTTTGCCCATGTGATGTGCAAGGTCTTGCTTTGCCTTTCATCATGATTGTGTTTTCAGGGGTCTCCCCAGAAGCAGATGCCGGCACTATGTTTCCTGTACAGCCTGCACATCTGTGATTCATCTAACGCCCTGCCTTTGTAAATAATTACCCAGTCTCAGGTATTTCTTTATATAAATGCAAGAACAGCCAAATACACTCTCAGATAAGTTTCTTTGATTGATCATTTCTATTTGAAATGAAGCCTCAGAAACTTGCCCTTTTGAGAAACAAGGTAAAACTTGAAGGCATTTACCAAAAGAACAAGTTGAACTACTGTTAGGCAGAGTGCATTCTGGCCCAGTTTCTTTAACAAATTATAGGGAAAACACAAACTTCAGGTCAAATGCACAATTGTGAGTGCTTAAACGTAAGCCTCTGTTGACTAAAGAAAAAAACAAAACACAGAGTCTCACTCTATTGCACTAGCTGGAGTGCAGTGGTGTAATCATGGCTCATTGTAACCTTCTCTCCCTCCTTTCCTCAAGTAATCCTCCCACCTCAGCCTTCTGAGTAGCTGGAACTATAGGTGAGAGCCACCAGGCTTAGCTCATTTTTATTTTTATTTTTTGTAGAGAGAAAGTCTCACTATATTGCCCCAGCTTGTCTCAAATTCCTGGGATCAAGTGATCCTTCTGCCTTGGCCTCCCAAACTTCTGGGATTACAGGCGTGAGCCACTGCTACCAGCCAAAATCAACTTTTTGAAAGAATTAAAGTTGATTTTATTCAGAAATCTTACCAAGGACTATAGCCTGAGGTCTATTGCCCAGAAGCAGCCCTCTGTAAAGAGCCTACCAGACTTCTCTGGCACAGCATTTCAGTGTATTGTTAGTGTATTGATTCTTTGAGCATTAGAAATAATTTTTAATATTAATATATGTATATTGAATGTATGTGCGTGAATATTTATAGAAACATAGTTGCAGTGCTTATAAAATTCAGCCTAATTAAGGGTAAAGGGAGATTGGATACTTTTACAGATTGTAACCAATTTAATTTCCTTACATTTCTTATCCTTTTGCCATTCCTGTCTTTTGAAAATGTGTGGGCCCAATACGAAGCAGTGAGCAAATAAGCAGTGTAAGTATGCGGGAAACCTGCTTTTTGTTAAAGAAAGTCTACTTGAATTTTGATTGAAAAAGGTATTTTCTTCCAGTGGAGATGGTTGATCAAATATGTAAGTCAGGGAAGCAGAAAAAAATGTTTAAAATGAACCATCACAAGGAAAGAAAAAGAAAGTTAAAAAAAAAAGGAGTTAGAAAGAGCAAGAAGGAAGTAAGAACACTTTATATTCAGAAAAATTGTCTTGCTATTTCAAGTAATATTCTTATTTTACTTTGCCGGTGAATATATTAAGGTAGGAAGGATTTTTTTTAGTCTTATCAGAATATTATAAATGTGTATACTATTTTAAATAAACAGTACTTTGTTGTACATATTCTTTTATAACCTATCTACTTTAGCAGCTTCCGTTCATACTGCTCTCTCCCTTTGACTCTCTGATCTAGCCACAGTGGATTTCTAATGGTACCTTATTTGTACATATTATCTCACACAGATCTTTCTACCTGGGATGTTTTTCCCTCCATTCTTCCCCAAGTTAGCATATATGGCAACTTCATATGTCAGGTTACATTGCCATTTTCTCAAAGAAACCTTTTTATCCCCTCTTTCTAGACAAATTCGTCATAGTATATAGTCTTATAGCACCATCTCTCCTTCTTAGTAGCTAAAGCAGATATAATGTTTCATTTTTCTTAGATTTAATAATGTTTTTCTCCAGGAAAAATAAGCTTTCCATATGGGAATGGTCAAAACGTTTGCTTGCCGTTTCTGAAATATTTATTAGTACTCTATTCTAATTCTTCTGTGTTGTCTGCATAACAAGGATCCTGAAGCCTGAAAATTATATTTTCTAAACTCCCTTGCAGCTGGGTGTTGCAAGGATTGGATAGGTTCTGCCAATAGTAGTCTCTGGAAAGAATTAAGATTCCTGTTGGGAGGGAAAAGGCATTCTGCCTCTGTTTCTAGCGTAAGCCTTGGTGGTAACTACAGGTGATTTTGTGCCTGAGGCAGTAGCATCAGTACTTTCAGTAACGAAAGCAGGAAAGCTCCTGCCTGATCTCATCTCCCTAATTCCATCACATGTGTAACAGATTTCCTGCATTGAATCCCTCACTGCCTTGCTTAGATTGGTTTGATTTCCTAACTGGATCCTGACCAGTAAACCTACTTCCTAGTGTGTATTATAGAAAAATAAATATACCTCTTTTCCCACTCAATATGCCGTAGATATGTTTTATGCAATTAAATACAGGTCTAAATCAGTATTGATTTTCCAGATCCATTTAAATTACTCCCTTCTAGCTAAGCTATAAAATAGAAATAAGATTCTTTTAAATCCTTTCTATCTTAGTGGAAGGTACACTTAATGTTTAACTTTCTATTTGTTTATTTTATCAGGCCTTAGCCACAAATGATAAGGAGTTGTAATTACGACTTTTGAATTAAATGGATTTACTGCGAATGCATATGGTTCTTTTTAAGCTTAATTTTTATTAATAATTTAGATTTATGAAAACTAGTTAATTTGATCACACTAATAAAGTATCTTTCAAAATGTATTTTAATATATTCTATGTAAATAAAAATTATTTAAAAATAAACTGGTCATAAATAATAGCTATATTTGGTATCCTATTTGACTGATATTTTTCTTCCTTGTGATATTAGAAAAAAGTTATCCTAGAGTTCTATGTAGTCCTAATGACATTTCTAAATCTTCAAGAGAGTAACATAAAAGTTTCAAACTTGAAGATTAGTATATAATTGAACAGATCCTGGTTCACCCTAACTTTGAGTGATTTTGGAGGCAGAATAGTGTATCCTTTGGGTGAAGAATATAACAAATTAAAAATGTCACTGTTTTTAAATTTAAAATAGTTATAATAAAATGAAAACCATGAAACTATCTTTGTATTAAAAATCATTTGTTACATTTAAAAAAGTATCTCAGTATGTACAGAAATGAAAACAGAAATGACAGGCATTTGAACTAAACAAAGAACTGATTAATTTCCAATTGATTAATCAAAATGAAGTTAAAGTTTCCTGGAAGATTTATTTTGACTTACATTTTTTCTCTAGTAAAAAATAACATATTTTTCTATTATGTGTTCTTGCCAAACAATATAAACAGCTAAGGCTTTTAGTTAAATATTTTAATGAAAGAGCCGGTTTTTGTACATCTAAAGTTTTATATTTGAGTAGAAGTCCATGTAGTTTGTTTGAAATAATCAAGAAAATTGAAAAATGACTTTGGAAGGATATAAACTTATGTTTAAAGTAATTATTATGTGAACATTCTGAATTTTTAAATATTATTTTTTCACTCTGTGGATCTTTAATTTCTAAGAAGTATTAAAAAACTGGTTTAGCTTATAGTTTGTGGGATAGATATTAAAATTTGATGTCTCTAGTCTGAAGAAATTTACAACAAACTTGCATTAACAAGTTATTAGACGATATCTAAACCTAAACGCATGAAGGATCTTAGTTTATGCATCATTTCAATATCTGGTTCATGACTTAAGAGAAGAAGCAGGTATTTCCTTTGTAGTTGTGAATTATTGTAAGTTTTTTAACTGTTGAATTTTTTTAAAAACATAAGTATAAGAGTACTCTTACTTATTTCTCTTCTACAAGATTATGTGCCAGATAAAAGGAAAGGGGAAAAAACTAAAATATGTTGTCTACAAAGATCCTTTGTAGATCCTTTTAGTGGGCAACTAAAAGAAAAAAGAAAAAAAAAGGGAGAATAGGGTGAAGAAAATATACAACAAAATTAGATTTAAAATTTTCTTTTTATTATTATTATACTTTAAGTTTTAGGGTACGTGTGCACAACGTGCAGGTTAGTTACATATGTATACATGTGCCATGTTGGTGTGCTGCACCCATTAACTCGTCATTTAACATTAGGTATTTCTCCTAATGCTATCCCTCCCCCATCCCCCCACCCCACAACAGTGCCCAGTGTGTGATTTTCCCCTTCCTGTGTCCATGTGTTCTCATTGTTCAATTCCCAAAATTTTCTAATGTTTTCCTAAAATTATACTAATCACTGAGCAGGAACAAGATAGACATCCACAAATACAGGCACACATACACAATCACACCCTGGCAATTTTTAACTTTTTTATTTTGAAATACTTATAGATTCATAGAAGGTTGGAAAGATAGGGACAGACAGGTTCTGTGTATCAATTTCTTATTTATCTCCCAATGGATACATATTAAATAATTATAGTATAATATCTAAACAAGGAAACTAACATTGATAAAATGTTATTTTACTGATGTGTCATTGTTCTATGTCATTTAATCACAAGTGTAGATTTTTGTAACCACCCCTGCAATCAGGATACAGACCTAGTTCATAAATATAAAAATCTGCCTCCTATTGACCTTTAATAATCACACCCACCATTCCGTCACCTATCCCTGAACACTGGCAACGATTACTTTGAACTTTAAAGTGTAAATGCAAACTTCAAATCCTTCTAACAATGAATAAAAAACAAAAAAACAGGCCACTTAGAAGGAGGTGACAGGCAGGCTGATAAAAAACTTCTTATTAGTAATCTGGACCTCATCTCTGAAAATTAGAGAAATTTTTCTGGAACAAAATACGGTTGAAATATTTATTTGAAGTAAAGTGAGAAGATTATGTGTTTAGTGCTTCTTCTCTGCAGAGAAGTGCCAAACTTTTTTGGTTAACTTATATCTTCTGAAAAATTTAGTTTTCAACCAAACAATAAATAGAAGAGGTAAGGTTTTTTAAAATATAAAGAAAGTTTATAAAAGAGGTCCATCTAACGTGTGACTTTTCTCTTTCCATTAAACTATTATGGAATTTTCACTGATAAAAAGTTTCTTCAGACCGGGCATGGTGGCTCACGCCTGTAATCTAGCACTTTGGGAGGCAGAGATGGGTGGATCACCTGAGGTCAGGAGTTCGAGACCAGCCTGACCAACATGGAGAAACCCTGTCTCTACCAAAAAAACAAAATTAGCCGGGTGTGGTGGTGCATGCCTGCAATCCCAGTTATTTGGGAGGCTGAGGCAGGAGAATCGCTTGAACCCAGGAGGCAGAGGTTGCAGTGAGCCGAGATGGAGCCATTGCACTGGATATTATAATATTACATGTAATGTGTTATATATAATAGATAATGTATTCTTTTATCGAGAATTGTATACATACTATACTTAAATATACATACATAGTTGATATATATATATGTAGCCAGGCATGGTGGCTCATGCCTGTAATCTCAGCACTTTGGGAGGCTGAGATGGGAGGATAACATGGGGGCAGGAGTTCAAGACCAGCCTGACTAACTGAAACTCCATCTCTATTACAAATACAAAAATTAGCTGGATTTGGTGGCACATGCGTGTAATCTCAGCTACTCAGGAGGCTGAGGCAGGAGAATCACTGAAACCTGGGAGGTGGAGGTTGCAATGAGCTGGGATCATGTCACTGCACTCCAGCCTGGTTGACAGAATGAGACTCCATTTCAAAAAAAATTATATATAATTTACATAATCACTTATTCTCACATGGAACTTAGATTAGTTCCCCAGCTAAGCCCTGGCTAAATACCAACACATAGTATTGTGGGCAAAGAAATAGTGATTATTTTAAGCAAATAAATTTTGAATCACTTAGTTTTGCATCAAATAGATAATTAAAATACTGCCTTTCAAATATTTTCTGCAGCTCTGCTGTCTACGCATCTAAATGCTACCTCTAATCACAGACTTCTAATATTGAAAAAGTCCTGTGCTTGTTTTATGACAGAGTACAACACAAAAGGAGAGAGTAGAAAACGAAGGAGTGCTTGGACCATGTAGCTCTCAAAACATTAACTCAAAGAGCCCCTTGTATAAAACTACCTTTGAAATCCTCTGGATCCAACTTTGTGCTAAGGTTCTTTTAAACAGGGATCAGAACAGTCTGGATTCTTTCTGGGTAAATTCTGACTTACTTTTTTCCTCCCAAGTCCCTCCTCCGTCATTTGGGGAAGATAAGAAGGGATTCTAATTGTTAAGTTATGCGTACATATCTACCTGTGTTTCTTGTTTTCTCACATGTTATTAGTGGGGATATTAGCAAGTCATTATGGCACATACTAGCCCTCTCACCTGCTCCATCAATCTCTGCAAATACTAATGATGTTCTCTCTTCACAAGTAGACTTAAAGAACAACAAAAAATTAACCTGAAGCTTATTTCTCAAGATTGTCATTTTTATAAAGTAACTGGTTTTTAAGGAATTCAATTTATCTTTTGTTGTCATTAGTTCATTTTCTGTGCCTCTCGTTTCAGTTTCACCCTAATATTGAGAAATTCAATTTTTATGATGGAGGAGTATCGGACTCGTGTTTCAAGTACCTTTTTGGGGTCATAATTATATTAAAATAATAGGCTAGGCACTGTGAGAGATTAAAGAAAAGTATAACAGATTATCCCTGATATAAAATTAGAGTCCACTTAATAGAATGCTTTATGTATTCCATTTCATCTGAGATGTGGGTGAGAAGATAATTATTGTTGGTATTTTAAGCCTCTTAACAATGAAACAATCATATTTTCCCTAAACATAAAACAAAATAGCTTATATATTTTTATTATTATAAAAGTAATGTGTGTTATTTCAAAAAACGTGGAAAACAATGAAAAACAAATAAAAATGTTTAAAAGTTACCTGTATTTTAGACTACTTACTTGTATCTTTATATGTATAAATAAATCAATAGGTAGAATGCACACGAGAGAGAGCCTAAGAGAGTCATCAGAATGAGGGTGAAAGCAAAGACAAGGAGATTATCCAGACTACAGTATAAAGCTGGTTTTATTTCTTATTATGTACTTAAATTTATATTGTAGGCATTTACCTATGAATTTAATAGGCTTTAAATATTTAATTTTTATAATTGCATAGCATTTTATTTTGTGGATATAACATAAAATACTTACCATTCCTCTACTGTTACATCTCCCTCTCTCATTTTATCACATAGGCAATGTTTTAGTATATTAAAAATCTTTCCGTTTCTTAAATGGAAAAAGTTATTTAACAAGTTTAGCCTATTATTTATGCTATTTTTAATGTCTTAGATACTTCCCCACCTCCTCGTGCTACCCCTCTCTACTAGTTTACCAATTTAACTCCTGCCTAGATATCTAACAATTGTGTAAGCAAAAGCATTTTTACAATTGGAAGCCCACCTATGTCTAAATATTTAAAAGATATATATCAAACTAATAGACTTTACATAAAATATGTTCTGTTTACTTACTCATACAAATATACTTTCATAAATACAAACTTGAAAAAGTATGATTTTTATATTACTAAACACTGGCAAAAAATCACGATAAAATGACTCAATTTAATTAATATTGCCCATGTCTGGCATTCTTTGATGTGTTGAAGATACTTGGATTAAACTCGTCATTTACAAATTATTGATTTATAAAATTTATTTCCTTCATTTTGGCAAAATCACTAGTCATGTTGTTATAATAAATATTCTCTCATAATTTGTATTCCAAACTAAGCAACTTCTCTTTAATCTCTGTAGTCTTATATATCATTTTCTGAATTTAAGTTTTAGGGTATTTATCTTTGCCAACATAATAGCAGATGGAATTGTCAATAAATTTCTTAAAACAACATCTAAATTGGAAAAATAAATATACATTTCAATATATAATTTTCAAATATGTGGTTGCATATTATGGATTATCATTATATAAATAGTGCAACATATTTTAACATTCTCATATAAATCATTATCATTTATAATCATAGTATTCATAATATAGTAAAATGTAGACCCATACATTTTTTCTCAAGTCCTTCTTTCAAATATTTTAATGCTGGAATGTTAGGAAATACAGTATCATCTTTTAAAAAGCAGTATTATGTTTCTCAATATGTCATCTCTGCTTAATTAAGACTATCTTAGTCTATAATGACTAGGAAATAGACCATATGAAGTAGTTCATTGCTTTTTGTAAGTGGATCTTTTCCTGTAGACAAACATTTTTGCTTCTGAGTTGTATTTTACTGGATTGCTACCCTTTTTTTTTTTTTTTTTTTTTTTTTGCTAATTTCACATGAAGTTTCTTTTAATAGAAAAAAAGAAACTTCTTCATCCTTTAAAAAATGAAACAGCCAAACTTAGATTTGTCTAGTTTTTTAAAGGATGTTAACATTAGTATTAGCAGAAAAATTTCATGTAGTATGTAGCTATTGACGTACTCAAATTTAAGTTTTTGTTAGATCATGCTTTGCTCATTATGTGGGATTTTTTTCATAACTCTTCTGATACATTGTATCTTGGCTAAATGAAATCTAATTGGTTTAGCAACATGTAGTTATATTTTCATTATGTGTTTGAGAGAGGTTGTTGAGTCAAAATTTGATATATGTCTTATCAAGATATCTCTGGTGATCTACTGCACAGCATGTTGATTATAGTTACAATAATGTATTATATATTTCAAAATTGCTGAAAGCATGGATTTTAAATGTTCTTACCACAAAGAAATGATAAATATATGGGGCGATGGATGTGTTAATTAGCCTGATTTGATCATTCCACAATAGATACACATACCAAGACATCACATTCTACCTTATAATATATAAAATCATTATATGTCAATTAAAAATAAAATGAAAATTTAAAAATTTTATCTTGGCAAGAGCTGGAAAATGTGAAATATTACACCTAATTGTTCCATATGATGTCATCAATCTCAGTGTATTTGAGGCTGTTTCTCCCAGTTACACATATCATCATTGGCTAAGGAACACTGATAGATTTTTCAGCCAGACTTCTGTCTTACATACTTCTTCACCATCAGTGTTAGCAGTGTAATCATAGACTTGTTCTCAGTATCAAAAATCAGTTCACAATTGAAAGATTTTGTTTGTTTGTTACTTCTTAAGTAAAACCTGAAGTGTAACTTTTACAGCTGGTCTAAAACAAATAATTATTTTCTAATTGTCCAACAATACTAGTAATAAATATTAGTGTTCAGCATAGTTTTTGTCTTTTGTTATTATCACTTTAAATTGTTAAACATATTATGGGTACTTTATTAACACGTTATGGATGTTTTATTCTCTTTGTTTTTTTTTCCATTAATCTCATTTTGAAGTTACTATTTTAGTTGTCATTTAATTATTTTTAAACTTTATTTTCATGTTTCGTTGTTCTACCATTAGATTTTGAAATCGTTTCTCTTACATCTAGAAAATAACCATTATCTTGTATAAAAATTATGAAGTTAGTGTCACAGAAAACATCTTATCTAAAATATACTTTTAACAGTAAGAACCCTTTAAGAATATTACAAAATATTTAATGTCAGAGATCAGTTTTTTGTTAAAAACTATTGATTTGGTTTCTATTCACCTTTTTATAATCCATTCTAATAAATGCATACTTCCTTTTGGGTGCAAATTATTTTTTGAAGTGAACAATTAAATTTTCATTAATATGAAATTATAGAAACAGCATATGATCTGTTCAAGTTGTGAAATTGTAATGTTCTATTCATAAATGTCATGTAGGTTATGCTTGACAGAATACTTCCATTATTTTTAGATTTAAAAATTTAATCAGATTGAAAATTTTCAGTTTATTACATGTTTTTATTTTTCTGTTTTGAGCTCTTCTTATTTTTTGTTACAATTTCTACTTCTCACTTTTCAAAAAGACTCAAAAGTAAAATGTAGTTATTTTCAAAGTGTACATATTCAAATATATTATTACAAAAAAAGAAAGTTAATGTAAGTGGAAAATGTTAACATCTACAATTATCGTTAATGTTTTGAAACATACATTTGAAAATTTCTTATAAAATTTTGAAATCCATCTCCTAAAATTAAATAAGATAAAATTATAAATAATATATAAATTGAAATAAAACTTATTTTAAAATATAAAAAAGTTATTTAATTTTTGGCCATTTAATCAATTCTTACTGAAAAATTTTTGACATAGTAAAACTATTTTGCAATTCTAGCTTTCCATTTGCATCTAGTTGCCAATTTAATAAATTGGTATCACCTTTCATGCTTGTGAAATCCAGTTCCATATATACATATACATATATATATGTGTGTAATAGTACTATGAATAGTTTTTATTTCAAAATATTCTTCAGTTGTCAAGTACAACTCTTGCAAATACAGTGTTTATTGCTGAGTACCCCTGGGACCAGAAATTAGGACCCCAAAGAAGTAAGAAAACAGATGCTTGGGTGGCTAAGTAATGCTACTTTGTTATGCAAAAATAGATTGTATAACATTCATGCTCTCTGATTTAAATTTTTATGTAAAGTGTTTCTCAAGTATATTAATATGTCTTTTCTCATACTTAGGCACTTCTGTCACTCAAATTCTCTTTACACTGTAAAGTTGCCCACCTCTGACAATGACAAGCATACAACCCATGTACATTCACAGCATTTGGAAGCCCATAACCTTTGCTTCAGGGACACAGAGCAACACACATGGCCCTGAGGCTTGAATGCTGTTGTTCATGAGAGTGAGTGTTTAGGGTTACAAGTCTCTTTGTACCAAATCCCAAGTGACAGAGGAGTTCATGTGTTATGTAACAGAACATATGTTGATCTAAGGAATAGTGATCTAAGGAGCAGAGCCTAGTCAGGAACCCCTTATGCCTGAGTTTGAGGCTAGTGGTGTTTTGTCAAACATCAGGGTTTGTTTTAAACGTCATTTCCTCAGGAGCTTTCATTAGCGCTCAGATAGCTCAAATCCTTTGTATACTTTTATAGCACACTAATATTTCCTGTTTATTGCAATAGTTGTGCTCATAATTATTGGTTTAATGTCCATATTGGCTGCTAATGCATACACTTCATATCCTGTTCACTGCTGTACCATATTGTCAAACATGGTAGGTCCTCAAAAAGTATTTGTTGAGTTGTACTAAAATGGAATGATGTGTATGTCTTGTACACAATTATTAATGTGCATTTCTGATTACTGTTTTATTCTTTCTAGTTGAAATTACTGATTCAGAAAGCACAAACATTTAAAGGTTCTTGCTCAAGAACCCTTGTACCTATTTGCATTTAATCAGTATATATAATAGTGTCTATTTCATTGTAACTCTTACTCCTCTACTTTTTTTTTTTTTTTAGTTTTTGTCAATTTGATAGAAAAAGTGTTTTTGTTTTATTTATTTATTTTTTAGGGATGGAGTTTCCTTATGTTGCTTAGGTTGGTCTTGAAGTCCTGGACTCAAGGAATCCTCCCTCCTTAGCCTCTGAAAGTGCTGGATTACAGGACTGAGCCACTGCACCTGGCTCCATGAAAAGTGTTTTTAAATTGCAGCTCTTGGCTGGGCGCGGTGGCTCAAGCCTGTAATCCTAGCACTTTGGGAGGCCGAGGTGGGTGGATCGTGAGGTCAGGAGTTCGAGACCATCCTGGCCAACATAGTGAAACCCTGTCTCTACTAAAAATACAAAAAAATTAGCAGGGCGTGGTGGCGGGTGCCTGTAGTCCCAGCTACTCGGGAGGCTGAGGCAGGAGAATGATGTGAACCTGGGAGGCGGAGCTTGCAGTGAGCCGAGATGGTGCCACTGCACTCCAGCCTGGGGGACAGAGCCAGACTCTGTCTCAAAAAAATAAATAAATAAATAAATAAATAAATTGCAGCTCTTGTTTGCATTCATTTACCTAATGAGTCCATGAACTATGAAACTATGAAGCTGGGTATTTTTCATTTCATATAGCTACTCACTATGTATCTTAATTATTTTTTAAATTGTGTCCTTTCTGTATTTATCCTATTATGATTTTTTTTTGTAAAAAGTTAAATAATATGGGTTTATAAGAATTATTTGTACTATATTGTGTATATAAACTATATACAATCTTTTCCTGTTAAAGATTGTGAAAATATCTTTTCAAGTTTTCTTTTTGCTTTTCAACTTGTGCTTTTGAGTTTTTGATGAGAATAAATTTTAAAATATGAGTAAATACTTCCTTTTTTTCATAGTTTTAAAGAGTTTTAAACATAGAATATTCAACTAAATCAGAATAATCACCTTATTTTTGGTGCCTTTACTATATTTAACATTTTTCTAATTTTGAATTATTTTTACGTATACTGTGAGGATTATTAGTATTTCCTTTTTTCTCCAAAAAATTGTGCATTCTTTTTTGAGACAGAGTTTCGCTCTTGTCACTCAGGCTGGAGTGCAATAGCATGATCTCAGCTCACTGCAACCTCCACCTCCCGGGTTCTAGTGATTCTCCTGCCTCAGCCTCCTGAGTAGCTGGGATTACAGGTGTCCACCACCACGCCCTGCTAATTTTTGTAAAATGGTGCAATTTTCTTATCACCAATTTGTAACATTCTTCCTTGACACCCTGTGTTTTGGAGAAAGTCATAGTCTTTTTAATCATGACCTACAGGAAAGTTAGAATCAATTTAATATGACAAATTATGTATTGCTTAGATTGTTATAACCTTTTAATACAATATTTTTTATCTCATCCTATAATTATTTTAAAATTGAAATATAGTTTCCAAATACTAATATCTTAATTATACAGTGAGTGTTTATGAATGCATATGAGATTTTAACAAACACCCAGATCAATTAATCTTTCCAGCCTTCTAGTCCTCTTGAACCTCTCAGTCATTACTGCTATCTCAAATGAATTTTTTTTTTCTCACTACAATCGTCAGAGTTCAGCTTTTCCTGGTTTTGAACATTATGGTACCATGTAGTGTACTATTTTGTGTCAAGGTTCTTTTACTCAATTTTATGTCTAAAAAATTCATAGTTATCCTTTTTTTGTTGCTGGATAGCGTTTCATTGTATGACTCTACCAAAATCGATTATCCATTTTAATCTTTTCTTTGATGCATAATGGATGTACATAGTTTCAGGGCACATGTGGTAATTTAATACAGTCATGTAGTTTGTGAAAATAAATTCAGTGTACTTGGGATATCCATCACTGTAAATATTTGTCTTTTCTTTATTATAGGGGAATTTGAATTCTTCTCTTACAGTTATTTTGAAGTATATAAAGGATTATTATAAACTATAGGTATCCTGCTCATCTATCTAACACTAGGTCTTATTTCTATCAACCATATATTTGTACCCATTAATCAACTATCCATTTTATACTTTATGAACTATTGGTCTGCTTTGAGCTTTAGGCTATTATAAATAAAGCTGGTATTAATGTGCATATGTATGTTTTTTAGTGGGCATGTAGACATTTCTCTTGGGTATATATCCAGCAGAAGAATTGCTGGTAACAGGGTACAAACATGTTTAGCTTTAGTAAAACTACCAAACTGCTTCCCAAACTGTTTGTACCAATTTACCCCCACTCCAGCAGTGAATGAAAACAACTGCTTTTTCTTTCCTTAGTCATTGTATTAGTCAGGGCTTTTCAGAGAAACAGAGCCATTAGAATATACAGCAGGTCCTCAAATAACATTGTTTCAGTCAACATTGTTTTTTTATCATGTTGATGAGAAAAAAATTAATTTCTGGCTGGGGCCTCTGTCTTCTATGTGGAGTTTGCATGTCTTCCCATGTCCATGTGGGTTTTCTCTGGGTACTTTCATTTCCGTCCACATCCCAAAGATGTGCATGTTAGGTGAACTGGTGTGTCTAGATGGTCCCAGTGTGAAGCTGGGTATGTATGTGAGGATGCCCTGCAATGGGATGCTGTCCTGTCTAGGGCTGGTTTCTGCCTGGAGATTGGAGTTGCCGGGAGAGGCATGGGCCACCTATGGCCCTGAACTGGAATAAGCATGTTAGAAAATGAATGAATGAATAAAAATTATTATAAAATCAAAATTTGTAAAGTATATGATAATCATACAAATGAACACAGTGCTTAGCAACCCCACTCTATTTGTGATTCTTGGTTTTTGAACAGTGTGGTGGCAAAAGTGCTCCTGATAATTTTCACTTTGCAAATATTTATCCCTTGATTTAACCCACCAACACTATAACAACCGTCAATTGCAGATTTACCAAAAATGGGTAAATAATTATCTTATTTTTAAAAATTAATCTCCCTTAAATGTCTGTATAGCTCACATTTATTTCAATGTTTACCATTAGAAGTGTTTTAGGTCTTTATTTAGAAATTTGGTGCTGTTTTTGTGACCAGAAATATGCCATAGGAACTTTATTCTTCTTTATATCAATTAGCTTATGGTAAAATTGATTTCATTATACATTATTTTGCTTAAAGTTGTGAATGAAAACATATCTGAGACAAGTCTCAACTAATTTAGTGATTTTTGCCAAGGTTAAGGACGCACTTGTCACACAGCCTCAGCAAGTCCTGATGACATGTGCCCAAGGTAATTGGGGCACAGCTTGGTTTTGTACATTTTAAGGTACAAATGTACCTTAACAACGTCAGTCAATACCAGTAAGATGTACATTGGTTCAGTTTGGAAAGGCAGTACAGCTTGAAGTAGTGGGTCAGGGGCTTCCAGGTAATAGGTAGATTTAAAGATTTTCTGATTGGCAACTGGTTGAAAGAGTTATTATCTGAAGACTTGGAATCAGTAGAAAGGAATGTCTAGGTTACAATAAGAGGCTGTGGAGAGCAAGGTTTTATGCAGATGAAGCCTCCAGGTAGCAGGCTTCAGAGATAATATATTGTAAATGTTTCTTATCAGACTTAGAGAGTTTGAGTCTGTTCTATCAGTCTTATGTTCTGTGTTGATGTTAATGGTAATGAGGCATGTCCGATCTCCACTTCCCACCATGATCTGAACTAGTTTTTCAGGTTAACTCTGGAATGTCCTTGGCCAAGAGGAGGAGTCCATTCAGGTGTTTTTAGGGCTTAGAATTCTATTTTTTGTTTACAAAGTCACAGTTTCCAAGAACTCATGGATGATGTTAAGCAAGGACTTACTGTACGTATATACAGTTGAAGAATTGGCTCATGTGATTGTGGTGGTTGAGAAGTCCCACAAACTGATCTGCTGTCTGCAAGGTGGAGACCCAGAAAAGCAGGTGGCATAATTCTGTCTGAGTTTGATGGCCTGACAATCAGGAGAGCCAAGGATAAAAATCCCAGTCTGAGGAGGAAAGAAGAAGATGAGATGAGAAACTTCAGCTCAAGCAGTGAGGCAGGACCAAAAAAGGTCAAATTTCTCCTTACTTTGTCTTTTGTTTTATTCAGGCCCAGAGCAGATTGGATGATGCCCAGTCACCTTGGGGTGGAAAATCTACATTGGAATCGGCCAATAAAAATGTTAGTCTTATCTAGAAACCCTCATGGACACACCCAGAAACCCTCATAAACATATGCAGAAACAATGTTTAACCTGAGTACTCTTGATCCACTAAAGCAGGTACATAAAATTAACCATCTCAGGTATACTTTTAAAGTCAAAATGAAGACTATTTCTTTAAAGCTCTTACTAGAAGTCATCCACAAAATTTATTTTCTTTTTTATAGTTTTAGGAGAGTGAAGTTCGTGCTTCTTAGGACAAACAGCATAATCGCTAAACATATCAGCCTTGAAGTCATCAAATAATCAATTTCTAATTTGAGCTCTTTCACTTACTTCATATGTGACCTGGAGTAAGCTACTTAAATTATGTTTAGTTTTCTCATTTGTAAATCAGTTTGCAAATACTCTGGAAATATTCATTGAAAAAATAATTTTTAAGCTCCAATGAGAAGTGAGATATCATATTAGATTCATGCAGTGCTCAAAAGATAAGTATCACTCAAAACATTGACTAGGAAGAATTTGTTATGTTTAAAATAGCAACCCACAAGATCTTGAAAACATAGATACTAATCTGTTCTCATGCTGCTAATAAAGACATAGTTAAGACTGGGTAATTTATAAAAGAAAGAGGCTTAATTGACTCACAGTTGTACATGACTGGGGAGGCCTCACAATCATGGTGGAAGGCATATTAGGAGCAAAGTCATGTCTTACATGGGGGCAGGCAAGAGAACTCATGCAGGGGAACTCACATGTATAAAACCATCAGATCTCATGAGACTTATTCACTGCCACAAGAATGGTATGGGGAAAAATGCCAGCATTATTCAATTATATTCATATGGACCTGCTCTTGACATGTGGAGATTATTACAATTCAAGATGAGATTTGCATGGGGACACAGAGCCAAAACATATCATTCCACACATGGCCCCTCCCAAATCTCATGTCTTCACATTTCAAAACCAATTATGCCTCCCCAACAGCCCCTGAAAGTCTTAACTCACTTAAGCATTAACTCAAAAGTCCATAGTCTAAAGTCTCATCTGAGACAAGGCAAGTCCCTTCCATCTATGAGCCTGTAAAATCAAAAGCAAGTTAGTTACTTCCTAGGTACAATGGGGTATAAGCATTGAGTAAATACACTTACCCCGAATGGGAGAAATTTGACAAAACAAAGGTTCTGCAGGTCCCATGCAAGTCTGAAATCCAGAGGGGCAGTTAAATCTTAAAGCTACAGAATGATCACTTTTGACTCCATTTCTCACATCCAGGTTGTGCTGATGCAAGATGTTGGCTCCCATAGCCTTGGGCAACTCTGCCTCTGTGGCTTTGCAGGGTACACCCCCGCCTCCCAGCTGCTTTTATGGGCTGGCATTGAGTGTCTGCAGCTTTTCCAGGAGCAATGTGCAACCTGTCAGTGGATCTACCATTTTGGAGTCTGGAGGATGATGGCCCTCTTCTCACAGCTCCACTAGGCAGCACCCCAGTGGGGAATCTCTGTGGGGGCTCTGACCCCACATTTTCTTTCTGCACTGCCTTAGCAGGGATTCTCTGGCTTTGCAGCAAACTTCTGCCTAAACATCCAGGCATTTCCATACATCCTCTGAAATCTAGGCATAAGTTCCCAAACCTCAATTCTTGACTTCTGTGCATCCACAGGCCCAACATCATGTGGAAGCTGCCAAGGCTTGGGGCTTGCACCCTCTGAAGCAATGGACTGAACTTTAGATTGGCCCCTTTTAGCCATGGTTGGGATGCAAGGCACTAAGTCCTGAGACTTCACAAAGCAGGAAGGCTTTGGGCTCAGCTCATGAAACCATTTTTTCCTCCTAGGCCTCCTGGCCTGTGATGGGAGGGGATGCCTTGAACACCTTTGACATGCCTTGGAGACATTTTCCTTATTGTCTTGGATATTAACATTTGTGTCTTTGTTGCTTATGGAAATTTCTGCAGCTGTCTTGAATTTCTCCCCAGAAAATGGGTTTTTCATTTCTATTGCATCATTAGGCTGAAAATTTTTCAAACTTTTTTGCTCTACTTCCTCTTGAGTGCTTCGCCACTTAGAAATTTCTCCCCTCAGATACCAAAATCATCTCTCTAAAGTTCAAAGTTCCACAAATCTCTAGGGCAGGGACAAAATGCCACCAGTACAATTCCAAACAAGTTCCTCATCTCCATCTGAGACCACCTCAGCCTTATTGTCCATATAGCCATCAGAATTTTGGTCAAAGCCATTCAACAAGTCTTTAGGAAGTACCAAACTTTCACACATTTTCTTACCTTATTCTAAGCCCTCCAAACTGTTCCAACCTTTGTCTGTTACCCAGTTCCAAGGCACTTCCACATTTATGGGTATCTTTACAGCAGCACCCCACTCCTGGTACCAGTTTACTGTAAAGATATATACCCAAGACTGAGTAATTTATAAAGAAAAGAGATTTAATTGACTCACAGTTCCACATGACTGGGGAGGCATTACAATCATGGTGGAAGACAAATTAGGAGCAAAGTCATGTCTTACATGGTGGCAGGCAGGATAATTTGTGGAGATGAACCCCCATTTATAAAACCATTAGATCTTGTGAGACTTATTCACTACCATGAGAACAGTATGAGGGAAACTGCCCCCATGATTCATTTATCGCCACCTGGCCGCATCCTAGACATATGGATAATATTACAATTCAAGGTGAGATTTGGGTGGGGACACAGCCAAACCATATCATCTGTCACTCAGGCAGAGTGCAGTGGCACAATTTCAGCTCACTGTAACCTCTGCCTCCTGGGTTCAAGCAATTACCCTGCTTCAGCCTCCCGAGTAGCTGGGATTACAGGTGCATGTCGTCACACCTGGCTAATTTTTTGTGTTTTAGTACAGATAGGGTTTCACCATGTTGACCAAGCTGGTTTTGAACTCCTGAGCTCAGGCAATCTGCCCGCCTCGGCCTCCTAAAGTACTGGGATTACAGGGGTCAGCCACTGTGCCTGGCCTCTCTTTCTTTTCTTTACCCTATAATTAATATTAAACAATAGTATGGTCTCCAAAACCTTTGACATTTAAGATAAGTTTGATTGGCTCCAAATTATTCAAACTGTTCACATGAGCATTGAAATATTTGATTTGGATTGACTATGAATAATTCATTACATTTAAATTAGTAATCCACAAGATCTTGAAAACATACATATTGAGTACTTTATCTAAAAAAGAACTGTGACCAAACATTTAAATTTTGTTTGATTATTATGTTAAATTCTTATGTCAAGAGAACTTCTGCGTACGCAGGCCCTGTGAGTAGAGATAGATCTCAGAGGCAGAAGAAGATTACAAAGCCAGGATAAATAAAGCAAACCAAAATATTGGGTTGGAGCCAGGTGCAGTGGTACGCACCTGTAGTCCCACCTCCTCAAGAGGCTTAGACAGAAGCATCCTTTAAGCCAAGGAGCTCAAGGTTATAATATGTTATTATTGCATCTGTGAATAGCCAGTGCACTCCGGCTTGGGCAACATAACAAGACCCCATCTCTAAAATGTGTGTGTGTGTGTGTCTGTGTGTGTGTGTGTGTGTGTATATATATATATGTAAATATGCATGAATATATACACACATGTATATATCTCCACACATATATATGTATTAGGAATTTGTATTTTAGTAAACCATGCAAATCTAAGAAGGACACAGAGTTCAGAGAGCACTACAAATCAAAGTGCAATAGTCAGGAACTAGATAATGTATAGAATTCAATGAACTTTTCATCGATTCAAAGCCAAGCAAAAAGTTAATAGTTGGGGAATATCTAAACCTTTTCTTGGGCGATGGATAGACTGAGACAGAGCTGCTTCTCTTTTTCATTGCAAGTACAAGAACCAGAGGCTCTTGCCTAGGGTCAGAGATAAAAATAAGAGAGAAGTTTATAGTAGATAGGTGCCTGGAAATAACAGTACACATACTTCATGAGAAAAATTATAAATGAGTTCTATTTTTTCCTTCCTTCATTTTTGATGTCATAGCTCAGCCAAACCAAGCTTTCCTTCTTGAAAATGGCCTCTATAAAATTTGCTGTTTTGACAAATATCATTAAGGATTTTATCAAGCCAATTAAAGTGAAGCCCCTTTACTTTGTCAAACATTTCAAGTTGAATAAGTGTAGTAGCAGCTGAAGAAGTTTCTTAGGTACTCAGTGCTGAAAGACAGTTTTATAAATCAATGATTCTGGAATACTTTTCCTTTCATTTCATCTGTCTTTAATCTACCTCTTCACAGGTCTATTTGACTTATAGAAAAATAAAATGAATCCATCCTCACAAGGTGCAAGAAGATAATTTTAGAACCTCTAGAACTCACTACCCCTATAGCTATCCCCCCACCACCCCATGATTTGTATTGTTTAATTTCTCTTAATGGATAGATTTAATAAATGAATACGAAACTGGGTCCCTTTACAGGACAATTAAGTTATACCAATATGTTTATTGACTTTGTTGATAGACAGCTAGCCAAGACCCCCCAGACCCATACCCCCACATATTTACTGACACCCCCTTGGGTATAAAATGTAGCAAAATTGATTCATTTACTTTTAACACCAAGGTTATCCACTTGAAGGATTCATAAAGATTAAATGAAAGCAGAGTTAAGATTCTTTACATTTACATCTTGATCTATTGATTTGCTGGCTTTATTTTTGAAGAATCACATTATTTCACAACTTTAATTTATTCTTTTAAAGTTGATGCCTTATAAACAAGGATCCTGGATGAATTTTATTTCAAATATTATTGCAGTTTGGACAGCCATATGCTGCCACTTATTTATTATATGGAAAAAGAATAACATGACAAAGTCAAATTATGGGCAGTGTGTATTGGGAAGAGCTGGAAACTGGAAAACTAGAAATCAATCAACTGCTATAACTAGTTAGAGAAACTTGAATAAATCACTTAACGTCCCTGAGTCTGTTTTCTTATTTATTAGAGGAGGGAATTTGTACTAGATAACCTTTGGACCCTTTCGGCTAGAAATTAATTTTTCTATTTACCGTTATTCATTTCCAAGTCTCTTTAATCAATAGTTTCCTTGAGAATAGAGACCAAAAAAAGACATTTATATTAGGTAGGATTTTTGGTTTGTTTGCTTGTTTTCCTCTCTTATTCTTATATAATAGCATATATAAACAATTTAATTCTCAACAGGTGAACAGCAAGGGGAAAAGAGAGGTAAAAACGTGAACAATTATTAAATTGTATAATGCAAATTTATTATAAGACAATTGTTCTCTTTCTAGACTCAACTGTTTATTCTAAAATAAAGTGTAAAATTCATTTTTAATACCTGTATTGAATAAAAATGTTTTGTTTTCATAGTTGGAAGATCATCTCTAAAATTTTGAAAAAAAAAATTCACATAGAAATATGTTTATTTTGTCTCAGTACTATGCAATATATTCATTGTCTCCCTCTTCCAAATTATATTACATGCTTAATATTAGAATGTTATTTATTCAAGCTGCAGTTGATTGCATATGCTGGATTTTATTTTTAACCTTTTGACATTGTTTCAGAAGAATATATTGTTTTTGCATTTATTTGCAAGTAACTTACTATGCTGTAAAGTTGAGAATATAATAGAAAGGCTATTTATATTTATTTACTGTATTCAAGTTTAATATATCTCACTTTCAAGGTAGTTCAAAACTCTTTACATGAGATTTGAAAAACACACATACAACATCATTTGTGATTTGGATGGTTAATAAACATGACAGAATCAAAAAAGGAATCAGGAAATTACAACTATACATATTTTATTCAAATGTTATCATAGCAAAAACTTTGGAAGAGCTATACTTGTTGAACTTTAGATGGAAGGATATGCTTATGCTGCTATTCCTGCTCTAGTCCCTGCCTAATTCTGAGGTCATTAAACAGGACTGTTCCTTTGTCCCCCATTTATGCAACCCAGGAACATGAACCATTTTAAGTCTCATAAATGCACATGATCCTTCTTACTTCAGGATCTCTCTCCGTGTTTTATCCTCTTCTTGTAAGCATCTTCTGCTCACTTTTTCCTGACCAATTCCTTCTTAGGCTTATAAGTTCCTCTCAGTGATCATTTCCACAAAAGACTCTTATCCCCTTCTCTCTTTGGTCTCAAGATATTTCCCTTGATAACAATCTCAATATTATCTTGGATATGTTTCTTTATGATGAAGTGAAGAGTTAAGTAATTAAATATTTAATAGCTGTATTTTTCTGCTGAACATAAGCTTTAAAGGGGCAGGGACTCTCTTGTTTTCTCTCAATTTTCAATACCTAATACGGTATCAACATCTAATACTGAATAGGCATGAAATAAATATTTACTAAATGAATAAATGCAGTGCAATTTTAGCTTCCTACCATATTAAAAAATCATGATCCCATGTAGTTAAACCTACAGATTTAAGTAGGTGACTCTCATTACATGGGGAAAAGCCCACTATTGTTTTAAAGTTTCTATGTATATGTTTTATTTAAATACAAGTTTTCTTTTTTGGCTGGGCCTTATCAATTCATTTCTAATCTATAGGTATATTTAAACATTTTCTTTTTTAATCTCAAATCAGATATATTGTAATTCTTTCAACTGAATTTTTCATTTTCTGAATATCATACTAATATAGGTATAGGCAATAAATAATTTATTCCAGTTATCTAATTCATACTTTTCATTGAATTAAATAATTTCTATGTCATTTTAATTATTAAACCTAGTGGCCCGTTAGCTAAGTTAGGGGCTCTATTAAAGTTAGGGGCCCAGTCAGGCATGGTGGTGGTGGCCCAAGTCTATAATCACAGCACTCTGGGAGGCATAAGGCGGGAGGGTTGCTTGAGTCGAGGAGTTCAAGACCAGCCAGGGCATCATATCTACAAAAATAAAAATAAAAATAAAAAGGTTAGCCAATCATGGAAGTGCTGTCCTGTAATCCTAGCTATTCAGGAGGCTAAGGTGGAGAATCACTCGAGCCTAGGAGTTTGAGGTTACAGTGAGGCTAGAGCTGCATTGTCTCCATACAGCAAGACCCTGTCTGTAAAATAGTAATAATGATGATGATGATGATGATAAAAAATAAAGTTAGAGGTCCATTTGCTCCCATTTTTTATATTTTTATTTCATTATACCTTTACTTCTAAGAACTTATTAACACCAACACATGCTTTAAACTCTAAATAAAAACATCACTAAGAGATAACTTTTCTAAAAAGAATGCTCAACTTCAAACATAATGAATTAGCACCTACCCTGAGCCACTCATGTTTTCTAAAGATATATACAGAATTTTTCAAATTTATTAGTTAAAGTGCTATAGCCAGAAGAGTTAAAATAAAAGGTGCAAAAGAGGAACATAACAGCTTATTAGCCTATTAGCAGTAGATTTAAACATGATTTTGTAATATCCATGCCTATGAGATGGGCTATGAAGGGAAGATAGTATCTCAAAGCCAGAGTTCTCCTTAGAGGCCATCTAATCCCAACATGATGAAGGGTGCTTTCTCCACAATTATCTCTCATCTCATAAGTACTGGAACAATTATAAGGATAAGGTTTTCACTATCTTTTCAGCATCTCTTTACATTTTTGAACATCCAATATTACTAGAAAGTTTTCTTTTACATTGACATAGAATATGTGATAACTTCCACACATCCTTACCTGTTTGTTTTGAATTCAAACAAAAAACAACATATTTAGTCTACATTTATATTAAACATCTTGAAAGCACATTTTTACTATTGCACCAATATTGATGTTGGTAGTTCTGAGATCTCTGAAGTTTGACTTACTACTCCAGAATGTAGTTAATTTAGACTAAGAGGACTAGTCTCATGGGTAAAGCTTAGGTTTACACTTTAGTTTATCTTTACCATCTTGTTCTTTAATTTGTTCTCATCTAAGTTTAGCATATTCTTTCATATCTGAAGAGTATTCCCTCTCTCTCTCTCTTTTTTTTTTTTTTTTTTTTTTTTTGAGACAGGCTGGAATGCAGTGGTGCAATATCGGCTCACTGTAACCTCTGCCTTCTGAGTTCAAGTGATTCTCCTGCCTCAGCTTCCCAAGTAGCTAGGATTATAGGCACCCACCACAGCGCCTGGCTAATTTTTGTATTTTTATTAGAGATGGGATTTCACCATATTGTCCAGGCTGGTCTCAAATTCCTGACCTCATGTGATCCACCCGCCTTGGCCTCCCAAAGGACTGGGATTACAGAAGTGAGCCACCAGCCCCGGCTCATCTGAAGAGTATTCTCTTTGATAAAGACAGAAGAAAAATAGGAGAGGAGCGATATCACAATGTCATTCATTCTTATTGTGATAGTCATTGCTGGTTGATGCTCTGGAATGAAGAAATATATGGACAAATCCAGTCTTCTTCCATGCTCAAAGTAAACTAAAAAAAAATCCTTTATGTGACCTTATTATTAAACATAAATCTAAGTTTATTGAGATGTCATCTTTGATACTATTGATATACTTACAAACCCAGGCCAAATTTTATATTTCTTCTTGATTATGTGTTATACTGAAAACCGACAATTTGGACATGCACAACTCTTGGACTCTTCTTGGTAAATATGACTAGTTTCCAATAATTACAGTTGGGGAAGGCGACTGTTGTCACCCTGACGAAACTCTGACATATGTTCTGCTGCTAACTGGCAAGTAAACATGAACAATTATATAACTTTTGTGATCTGGATGACTTCTGATACTCTATCCTTTTGGTGCTTCAATAGCATGTGTCATGCAGATCTAAAGGAAATGTAACATTATTTTAGCAATAGGATTTGGCTGTGCAGACTAAGATAGCAAACAGTCCTCTGAATCAGTGTATGGGTATCAGTGCACTTAAAAATCAAGGATAAAATATATGTAAATAAGGGAAACTATGTTTTTCACTGTCGGAGTGGAAAATTTCAAATTAGCAATAGGGAAGGCTAGAATGACCCATGTGGTATTGAGCTAGCATTAGCGACATCAGTAGGTGCTAATGTTTTAACCTAATATAGACAATAATGATAGATACATAGATAATTATAGACATGTCTATTTACAGAGATTATGTTCATTTATTTCTTGTTTCTGTCTGCTTATAAGACCTGGAAGCAATGGCACTTTAATAGCAATGAGAACAGTTCATAATCACATCTTGGTTTTTAATGTATTATCTAATAAAAGGAACCAGTGTTCCTTGGAGAAATGACTAATTCTATCTAGTACTGGGGCAGGAAATACACAAGGTGAGCCTGGAGCATTTTTTAGAGCCATAAAAAAGGAAGTGCTCATAAAACAAAACAATGGAGTATGTCAAGGAGATGCGGGTGACAACTGAAAGAGCTTCCAATGGCCAAAGTCCGAACAATTTGGGCAACAAAATAATAATATAGTAACGTATTATAACCCAAATTATAAAATAACTATATATGAGTCCATGGCAATATATAACTGATTAAATTAAATAACTAGATAGGAAAGCAAATACACATATTTATGTGTATACACTTATCAGATTTTATACATTATTTATTTAAGATAAGAAAAATATCAACCACTTCCTTTTTTAGAACCATTTCTCCTTTTTTATTCTAGTCAATCAACAAATTTTGAAAGACAAATTTTACCAATAAAATTTTTATTAATTATCATAATGCTAGTTTCATAACTTGTTAAAGCTATCTCTAGAGAAATATATACCCTTGGGGTATGTATTTCCAATTATGTTTACTAAATGTCCCTTAAGTATGAATTAGGGCTGTGGACACACACACACACACACACACACACACACACACACACACAGAGAGAGAGAGAGAGAGACAGAGAGAGAGAGAGAGAGAGAGAGTCTATGTTGAAGTATTTTAGAGCAAATTATTGATACCATAATAGTCTTTTTTCCACTTTTTTTAACTTGTCTTTTTCATATATGACTTTTCCATAGAGCTTTCTGTTCAGCCCTGTCTATTTCTTTAGGCACATACCTCTTGTTTTATTAGATGCAGTTACTCATGATTTTCAGTCAGTGCTTCATTGTGGAGACTTTCCTAACTGGTTTTCTGTCTTTCTACATCTGAATGCTGACTTTTGCCCACATTAGTCACTTTGCTGTCATTAACTATAAGAAAACAAGGTGTCTCTGGCTGAAGTTTCCTGTAATTACTTCTTTTCCAACTGGAACTTGCTGGCACATTCATGTTATGCCCAGAGAAGCAGCTGTGTCTGTTACTTTTCAACATTTTTTTCAGATATAATTTTCAACCTGTCAAGTTTTTCAGATGTTTTAATATTTATCCAAATAAAATATTCTTCTAGGAATTCTTTCATCAGAATTTTTGAGATACATATATATGGCAAACACAAACAAGATACATTCTCTGCTACCAAAAGATTGCTGTTAAAGTGCGGGATGCAACAGATAAACAGATAGTAATTATACTGCGTAAAAGCCTTTAGGATAAAGGTGGGCACAGGTGTTTATTAAAATCCATTGAAGGAGTTTCCAAAACAGCCTTTTTGGGAGTGTTTGGTTAGAGAAGGCTTCCTAGAGGAGGTGTCTTCTGAAATGAATCCTAAAACACAAAGGATGATGTATAGGGATACAGAAATGAAAGAAGACAGGGTGAGCTGAAGCTCAGTTTGGAGAAAGAGAAGTTCATATTCTTGGGATGCAAGTAGCTCAGGAGATGAAGGTGGAGGTAATTGAGGAGTAGCAAAAGATGAGTCTACAACAGTAAGCAGAGAATATATCACAATGGGTCTTCTATGTCATGCTACAGAGTTTGAATATGTTAGAGACTTCACATAATCACGTTTGTGTATTACAAAGATCATTCCAGCAATAATAAAGAGACAAGATTGAAAAGGCCATAATTAGAATCAAGCAGAACACAGCTGCTACTGCTAAGATTTAGCTGAAAAATTATGAGGTAATGAATTAAAACAGTGGAAATATGAACGGAGAGGACATAAATCTCCAGCACCACTCATAGTACCTATCAAAATCGCATTTCATAAATATATTTGAATAAATGAATCAATAGATAAAATTAAGAAGTTTACACTAGGATTTGAAGGGGTGTCCAGCTTGAGCAGCAGAATTGAAAACTATAATAATGAGAGTTAGCATAAGGAAAACTTTGACTCAAAGACAGGCAGAGGCTGGGCGCGGTGGTTCGTGCCTGTAATCCCAGCACTTTGGGAGGCCGAGGTGGGCAGATCACGAGGTCAGGAGATCGAGACCATCCTGGCGAACACTGTGAAATCCTGTCTCTACTAAAAATATAAAAAAATTAGCCGGGTGTGGTGGCGGGCGCCTGTAGTCCCAGCTACTCAGGAGGCTGAGGCAGGAGAATGGCATGAACCTGGGGGGTGGAGCTTGCAGTGAGCAGAGATCGCACCACTGCACTCTATCCTGGGCAACAGAGTGAGACTCCGTCTCAAAAACAACAACAACAACAACAAAAAAGACAGGCAGAAATTGGAACTCCAGATGGCAAGAGACTTAAAAAAGGCAGATTTCAAGTGAATAAGTATCTTACCATTATTATATTGTTAGTATCCCAGAAATAATTTTTAATACAAAAATCTTACATTTTTGACATCTGATTGGATCATTCATAATATACTGCCAAAATAATATAAATTTTATGTTCTCTGTGTTATCTCCACCAAAATGTGTATGTCTTCTGGTTTATGAACTTTAATGTAAACATTGTATTACTGCTTAACTACAGTGCCCCTCTGCTGTCTGTCTAGCCTTTCTCTAGCTCTTTTCCTTTCTTACTTAAACCCGTACACACTTACCATGTGTTCTATGGTCTATCTTGAACATAACTTGCAGTATTTTAATCTGTGCCTATATCTTCTAACCTGTCGGGATTATTGGTAAAGAAGAACCACATCATTTTTTCAACTCTGTTCTCGTTTTCTGAGCTGCCAAGCCAGTTATAGCATTTTACAATATTTGATAATGTGGGTCAACACAGGCTGGAAAGACCTGTGCTCAGTAAGTACTACCCCATACCTATGTTCCTAAGCATGTCTCACAAAAAGGCAAATTCACCCAGAAAAATCCTCAAAGAACCCTAGTCTCACCCCTGGTTGGAAGGAGGATCCAATTGTGGATTTGTAAGCAATTCATCATGTTTAGCCTCTGCAAACTCAGCAGACATATTCAAAAGGAACATTAGGAAGACAAGTTCTTAGACTTCCCATAGTGTTCATGTACTTCCTATTTTTACAACGTGTGCTTCAGGCTCTCTGGATTTACATCTGCTCTTCTGTTTTTGTTTTTTTGTTTTGTTTTGTTTTGTTTTTTTGTACCTTACTGATTTGACTCACTCCAAGATTTTGTTTTCTGATTTAAGGCTGGTCTTCTCCATCATCCTTAGTTACGACCTGAACAGTCAGTTCATCTCTCTTAGGCCAGCTTCCATTTCTGCAGCTGCCTGCTGGAGGACAATGTATGACAGAGGCACCATGGAGTGATGAAGGGAGAGGTCGTTTACTTACAGGGAATGTTAACAAATTCCATCCAGATGCCAATGATTGTCTGAAAAGGAATGAAAGCTGATGAAATAAAAATACCTATTCTTATAGGCATCAGACAACTCACATTTCATTTGAATTAGCCAAATTTAAATAATATATTTGATGTTAACATAAAGATCTAGAACTAGAAATACCATTTGATGCAGCAATCCCATCACTAGGTATATACCCAAAGGATTATAAATCATTCTACTATAAAGACACATGCACACACACGCTTATTGCGGCATTGTTCACAATAGCAAAGACTTGGAACCAACCCAAATGCCCATCAGTGATAGACTTGATAAAGAAAATGTGGCATATATACACCATGGAATACTATGCAGCCATAAAAAAGGATGAGATCATGTCCTTTGCAGGGACATGGATGAAGCTGGAAACCATCATTCTCAGCAAACTCACACAAGAACAGAAAACCAAACACCGCATGTTCTCACTCATAAGTGGGAGTTGAACAATGAGAACACATGGACACAGGAAGGGGAACATCACACATTGGGGCCTGTCTGGGGGCTGGGGGGCTAGGGGAGGGTTAAAATCAGGAAAAATACCTAATGTAGATGATGGGTTGGTGGGTGCAGCAAACCACCATGGCACATGTATACCTATGTAACAAACCTGCACATTCCGCACATGTACCCCAGAATTTAAAGTATAATAAAAAATATATATTAGCCAATTCACAGATTAATTTGAAAAAAATATTTTCAATCATGTAGTTATTGTCTCATTGACATAGCCTGCTCTGTATAGCTTATATTTTTTAACATCCCCATTTATAGATAGGAAAATGATTCCTATAGTGATACCAATTTGATTAAGTTTGTTCAATATTTATGTGGTTTAGACTTCCCTAAATTGGAAATATATTGATATGAATCCAAGTTTCCAAATCACATACAATATTTTATCATGCTACTTAGGACTGCTTGGAAATACAATGTTAACTATCAAATATATTTTATTTTATTTTATTTTATTTTATTTATTTATTTATTTTTTTTTTTTGGAGACAGAGTTTTGCTCTTGTTGCCCAGGCTGGAGTGCAATGGCACAATCTCCGCTCACCGCAACCTCCACCTCCTAGGTTCAAGTGATTCTCCTGCCTCAGCCTCCGGAGTAGCTGGGATTACAGGCATGCACCACCACACCTGGCTAATTTTGTATTTTTAGTAGAGACAGGGTTTCTCCATGTTGGTCAGGCTGGTCTCGAACTCCTGACCTCAAGTGATCCGCCTGCCTCAGCCTCCCAAAGTGCTGGGATTACAGGCGTGAGCCACCGCACCCAGCCCAAATATATTTTAATATTTATAAATAATTTCTTAATTTAAAACTGATAATCTATTTTAAACAAGTGACTTATCTTATGGAAATATGTTTGATTAAATTTATTTCAAAACCTTAAAATCATAAGTGGATTATAAATTTACTCTTAGCATTGCAAAGCCCAAAGCATAATGATTAAAAACAGCCTGGAACTGAATTGCCTGGGTCAGTTCTCAAGATTGCTACCTGCTAGCTGTTTGTCTGTGGGAAAGTCACCTAAACTCTGTGTGTCTAATTTTCTTCATCTATAAATTAGGAGTAATTGTAGTATCTTTCTTACAGGGTTGTGGTAAATATAAAATGAGTTACAACTAGCAAAAATCAAAGAACTGGCACAGACGATTATATCTATAATGTGTTTGTTAAATGTTTTAAATGTTCTGTCAGTACAGTGTTGCATAAAATTAAGAATTATAGATGTTATATCATAGAATTTACTTAAACTTGGAATAATACCTTAAGTTTTCTAAGATTCTCAGAGGCACAAAAACCAGGCATTTCAATAGAATGAGAATTCTAATGTTATTTTCTTTCTACAGATACCAAATTTATGTCTCTATTAAAATGAGTCTTTCTAATATTTTATTGTCTGTCTAAAAATGTATTGTGAATTTTTCAAAAACGAATAAAATGTTGATTATATGGTCAGCAAAATCAATAAGTCTGGCATTTCATATTCATAAAGTTTGATTTATTGTGATTATTACTGGTATTGTTCAATTTCCTATGTGCTGTCTTACCAACAAATAGTATGACTCCTGAAGGTCAAAAATGAAATAAAAAATATTTTGTGCATCTGCTAGTTCAGTCTATTTTGAATGGCAAAGTGGTTGGCAATTGCCTCATTGAAAATTTAATTTTCCTTTCATATCTTTCATCCTCTGTGGTTATATAAATGACTATATTTGCAATCATGCTTTTCCACAGATAAAAGCCCTGTGGGTTCAGTCATTGGTTAAACTTTAAAAATAAATACTGATAAAAGAATTCTTTATATCATATTTTCCTATTTACTTATTCTAGTTAAGACCAAATTCTTTGCTATTTTAAACTTTATTTTCTCTATTAAGTTCTCTTATATTGCTGCTATTCAAAATTTGTTTTCCCTACTTCATTGTGCTTCATATTTATGACAGCACAACTCACAATTGCAAAGTTATGGAATCAACCTAAGTGCCCATCAATTGAAGTGAATAAAGAAAATGTGATATGTGTGTGTGTGTGTGTGTGTGTATACATATATATACCATAAACACTACTTAACCATATAAAAGAGTGAAATAATGTATTCTTGCTACAACTTGGGTGGAATCGGAGGCTGTTATCTTATGTGAAGTAACTCAGGAATGAAATAACAAATACCACATACTCTTACTTATAAGTGGGAGCTAAGTTGTGGGTATGCAGAGACATAGAGTGTGGTAAAATGGACATTGAAAACTCAGAAAGGAGAAGGATGCGATGGAGGTGAGGAATGAAATATTAGCTGTTGGGTACAATGTACACTATTTGGTTGACAGGTACAATAAAAGCCCAGACTTCACTGTTACACAATTCATCCATGTAATCAGAAGCCATTTTTTTTCTTTTTTTCTTTTTTTTTTACTTTTTAAACCCTGATTGGTTCATTTATTTATTTATTATTTTTTATTATTATACTTTAGGTTTTAGGGTACATGTGCACAATGTGCAGGTTTGTTACATATGTATCTATGGGCCATGTTGGTTTGCTGCACCCATTAACTCGTCATTTAGCATTAGGTGTATCTCCTAATGCTGTCCCTCCCCCCTCCCCCCACCCCACAACAGTCCCCGGAGCGTGATGTTCCCCTTCCTGTGTCCATGAGTTCTCATTGTTCAGTTCCCACCTATGAGTGAGAACATGCGGTGTTTGGTTTTTTGTCTTTGCGATAGTTTACTGAGAATGATGGTTTCCAGTTTCATCCATGTCCCTACAAAGGACATGAACTCATCATTTTTTATGGCTGCATAGTATTCCATGGTGTATATGTGCCACATTTTCTTAATCCAGTCTATCGTTGTTGGACATTTGGGTTGGTTCCAAGTCTTTGCTGTTGTGAATAGTGCCACAATAAACATACGTGTGCATGTGTCTTTATAGCAGCATGGTTTATAGTCCTTTGGGTATATACCCAGTAATGGGATGGCTGGGTCAAATGGTATTTCTAGTTCTAGATCCCTGAGGAATCGCCACACTGACTTCCACAATGGTTGAACTAGTTTACAGTCCCACCAACAGTGTAAAAGTGTTCCTATTTCTCCACATCCTCTCCAGCACCTGCTGTTTCCTGACTTTTTAATGATGGCCATTCTAACTGGTGTGAGATGGTATCTCATTGTGGCTTTGATTTGCATTTCTCTGATGGCCAATGATGATGAGCGTTTTTTCATGTGTTTTTTGGCTGCATAAATGTCTTCTTTTGCAGAAGTGTCTGTTCATGTCCTTTGCCCACTTTTTGATGGGATTGTTTTTTTTTTTCTTGTAAATTTGTTTGAGTTCATTGTAGATTCTGGATATTAGCCCTTTGTCAGATGAGTAGGTTGCCAAAATTTTCTCCCATTCTGTAGGTTGCCTGTTCACTCTGATGGTAGTTTCTTTTGCTGTGCAGAAGCTCTTTAGTTTAATTAGATCTCATTTGTCAATTTTGGCTTTTGTTACCATTGCTTTTGGTGTTTTAGATGTGAAGCCCTTGCCCATGCCTATGTCCTGAATGGTGTTGCCTAGGTTTTCTTCTAGGGTTTTTATGGTTTTAGGTCTAACATTTAAGTCTTTAATCCATCTTGAATTAATTTTTGTATAAGGTGTAAGGAACGGATCCAGTTTCAGCTTTCTACGTATGGCTGGCCAGTTTTCCCAGCACCGTTTATTAAATAGGGAATCCTTTCCCCATTTCTTGTTTTTGTCAGGTTTGTCAAAGATCAGATAGTTGTAGATATGCGGCATTGTTTCTGAAGGCTCTGTTCTGTTCCATTGTTCTATATCTCTGTTTTGGTACCAGTACCATGCTGTTTTGGTTACTGTAGCCTTGTAATATAGTTTGAAGTCAGGTATCGTGATGCCTCCAGCTTTGTTCTTTTGGCTTAGGATTGACTTGGCCATGCGGGCTCTTTTTTGGTTCCATATGAACTTTAAAGTAGTTTTTTCCAATTCTGTGAAGAAAGTCATTGGTAGCTTGATGGGGATGGCATTGAATCTATAAATTACCTTGGGCAGTATGGCCATTTTCACGATATTGATTCTTCCAACCCATGAGCATGGAATGTTCTTCCGTTTGTTTGTATCCTCTTTTATTTCTTTGAGCAGTGGTTTGTAGTTCTCCTTGAAGAGGTCCTTCACATCCCTTGTAAGCTGGATCCTAGGTATTTTATTCTCTTTGAAGCAATTGTGAATGGGAGTTCACTCATGAATTGGCTCTCTGTTTGTCTGTGATTGGTGTACAAGAATGCGTGTGATTTTCGTACATTGATTTTGTATCCTGAGACTTTGCTGAAGTTGCTAATCAGCTTAGGGAGATTTTGGGCTGAGACAGTGGGGTTTTCTAGGTATACAATCATGTCATCTGCAAACAGGGACAATTTGACTTCCTCTTTTCCTAATTGAATACCCTTTATTTCCTTCTCCTGCCTGATTGCCCTGGCCAGAACTTCCAGCACTATGTTGAATAGGAGTGGTGAGAGAGGGCATCCCTGTCTTGTGCCAGTTTTCAAAGGGAATGCTTCCAGTTTTTGCCCATTTAGTATGATATTGGCTGTGGGTTTGTCATAGATAGCTTTTATTATTTTGAGATACGTCCCATCAATACCTAATTTATTGAGAGTTTTTAGCATGAAGGGTTGTTGAATTTTGTGAAAGGCCTTTTCTGCATCTATTGAGATAATCATGTGGTTTTTGTCTTTGGTTCTGTTTATATGCTGGATGACATTTATTGATTTGCATATGTTGAACCAGCCTTGCATCCCAGGGATGAAGCCCACTTGATCATGTTGTATAAGCTTTTTGATGTGCTGCTGGAGTTGGTTTGCCAGTATTTTATTGAGGATTTTTGCATCAAAGTTCATCAAGGATATTGGTCTGAAATTCTCTTTTTTGGTTATGCCTCTGCCAGGCTTTGGTATCAGGACGATGCTGGCCTCATAAAATGTGTTAGGGAGGATTCCCTCTTTTTCTATCGATTGGAATAGTTTCAGAAGGAATGGTATTGAAATTATTAGGTATGGTTATAAGTAAGTGCTGTAAAAAGTATAATTGGAAAATGTTGTGATTTCTTTAGTTCTGATAATGCTGTTATTAATACTACCAAGATACTTGCAACACCACAACCAAGTGAGTTAAAGTTCTCTCCATGACCACTTTGCAAAAAATGCCTGTTGCAGCTGCCTGGAAATGAATATCATTCCTTTGTTTTCAGCAGTGGTGGATAGTTGTGTAAACCACCTTGACTTTGGAACAGAATGAATTTTAGAGTAAGTAACACTTCACTGACTCTTCTTTGCTTAATCAAAAGAATTATTTTGGTTACTTTAGTTCATACTTAATTTGTGTTACTTTATAGATACTACAATTCCCTAAAACATGCCATTAGTTTGATGCATTAAGTGATTCAAAGCTTGAGTTAGAATATTAAAAAGTGAGGTTGCCAGTGCAATATTAAAAAATAGAAACTATTTAAGAGACAACTCCTACAAATAGGTGACCAACTGTGCTGCTTTCCTGGGAACTGTCCTAGTTTTTGCACTGCAAATCCCACATCCCAAGAAACAGCGCAGTCTCTGGCAAACTAGGACTAAACAAATGCTTGAAGATTAAAATGCCTGTAGTTTCAGAGGTAGTTTTTTTTTTTTCCCTCAAGAAGCCTTTTATCTTAAGCATCCTCTAACATAGGTAGTGTTTTCTCAATTTCAAGACACTACTGTAGGTCCATCTGTTTAGACAGGTTTTCCTCCATTGATAGGGGAGATAAACTACTGTTATTCCTCCTTTGCATTTATGAGGCTCTTTTCTCTGTATGCATAAAATGCTTTCTAAATATCTCATTAATCTTCACAACATTTCTGTTGGTAGGGGAGCAAGCATTATAACTTCAGGTAGTGAAGATTCTTGTCACTCTAATAATGGCATTTTATTACTTAGCTTAATGTGATTTTATTGCAGATGCCTGGAGTAGCTTTTGCAAATGGAAATAGTAAACAAAAAACATCATCTTGGACATAAATGACTTAGGTTAAATGTTAAAGTTTGACGAAGTTTGTGAGAACACATAGTGCCTTCTTTTCCATTTTTGATTTACATTCAGCTTTTCTATTTTGTTGGTTTAGTTAGATAGCTTAACATTGCTTGTTTTCTATGGAAATGCTTAAGACTTCTCACATCTTTAGTATGCTTTAATGTGGAAACATGCAATTTTAGAGCTGGAAGGGATTCTAGAGATCATCCAATAGTCTATATTAATAATTCAAATTGTCAGTTCCTTTTTTAAGTTAGGAGGGGCAGTATGTTACAGTGGCAAGATTTCTGGAGTGAGTTTCCACATTGTTTATGCCCCTGCCAGGCTGTGAGACTGTCAGAAAGTCCCTTACTCACTCTCAGACTAGGATTTTACATCTTGAAGATGAAGGGGTTGAACAAAGTAATTGCTGGGGTTGTCTCCAGTTCTGAAATGATAAAGACCAGATGCTTTGGTAGTTTGTAACTCACCTGGGGTCACAGAGTCAAGACTCTCATCCACGTCTCTGAATCCCTGTTCCAATCCACCTCCCACAAACAATCTATTCTCGTGATTTTTAAAATTCTTTACATAATAATCCTTCTGTTTCACCTCCACTGAAATAAAACCATGTTGAATATTTTCCCTGTGTGTTTTTGCTGGTGTCTCCTGAGATTGGAAACACAATCAAACTTGTTTAGTAGGCCACCTGTGTTCATAGAACACCTGCCTAAACAAATTTGCCAAGCACCGATTATATTTCCTAGAGGTGCACTGCATCTGGTGGCCACCTGCTTTATGGGTCTGTGAGGAGCTCATCAAGTGCATTAGGTGGGAAAGTCAATTTTTAGGAGGAGAGTAATAAAAACCACAATCCCCCAAATTTGTAGAAAATTAAAGCTTTAAAATGACAAATATTTGTTGATTGCAAAAAATTCACTTAGCCTAACTTGTAGCTTCAGAAATTCACAAATCAAATTGCAGATAGTAATTCTGACCTCCTTATACTGAGTTTTCTCCTTTTACTTGTATTGGAGTAAACTTTTCCTTCCAAGTAGCAAAAATTGCTGTACATTTTGATTGTTTTATTTGTGTGTTATTTCACAGAGATTGAAAACATAATTATTTCCATTTACGGCTGAAGGAGTGTTGGTTGTGTGAGGAACTAATGAAGATACATTAAATAGAAATAGTTTCCGGAGTCCCACCTTAATGTTTTATCCATTGACATGGTTCTCACTTCAGTACTTCATCTCCTTCTCTGGCAGGTTTTACAGCAAGCATTCTATCTTGGGCAGTGGTACCATTTCATTCTGCTACAGAATTAAGATAGAATGGTCGCACAAGTGATTTGCAGTGGTTCTAGAAATAGTAATTAAGGTTTCTACCGTCACACTGTCAGGCATTTTTTTTTTTTCCCTCAAACATTAAATGAAACAAACTGTTTAATTACTTGAGCAGCTATACCTGTCTCTTGGGAATTAAAGTGTGCATCCAAGTAGAGGTGAAAAGAGCCATTTTAAACATTGCTGGGCAAGCACATAGCTCACTGAGGAATGGTTGCACCACTGATCTTGTGGCTGACAATCCTGTATAATAACTTCTTGATTCTCATCAGAATTTATTCATTTTTTTGCACTCTATATTACAATTCTTCTTTGGGTCACACATTCCAAGATACGTTGGGGATTTATTGCTAGATATTATCAGTCTTACTGTATTTCCTCAAATCTATGACAGACTGTATTTGGTGAACAACCGACAAGGCAAAAACACTTCCATTCGTGAATTCAGAGATTTCAAAGTGTGAAAAAGTGCGTGCTAGAGTGAATGCAATGTGATCGTTTTTAAAATTTTATTATCTATTGACCCAGGTCTGTGCCAGGACTTTGAGGGCTTATAAATAGTAAATAAAGCTATGACCTTTTAGTCTCGACAAGATCCAATATAAAGTACCCTTTAAAAGGACTGTTGTTTCAGAGAGAAAAGTGGGAGATACAATATTAGAGATAGCAATTTTTATTTTCTAATACTATAAGTCTAGAAAGTCATTTTCTACAGACAGTTCAAACAGCTTCCAAGGGATTTACTTTCTTTTGAATAACTCATTTTAGACCTGAAAATACTTTATGATATTCCAAGGGGGACAACATCACTATTATAACTAAAGCAAAAAAATCTTTCATTCCTATTTTATTTTTCCTGGTTCACAGAAGCTGTGGGTAGAGAATATACAAAGCATTGCTGCATTATTTGGTGCTGACATTTTTATGTGAATAACAGCAACATTTATTATTTTCTTCAAATATCAACCAAATGCTTTCTGACATTGTACTCTAATTTTGCAGGATACAGAACCAGGTGTCATAATGACAGTGGAGGTGAGCTGCAAGACTCAGTTTAATGTCTCACTTTTCTCATTTTTCAGAGGTTGAGATAGAAACTTTCTGAAAAAGTCACTTCTATGCATATGAATCTTCATAAATGCAAATTCTATTGACTTTAACATTCAATTTGGTAGCAAGCTCAGAGGGTTTGAAATTGTACTTAAAAATGTTTTCTTTTTGGTAGTCAACAACAAATATTTTCTGAACAGTCGATGACATTAAGATTAAGTCGCAGTAAAACCACAATTCAATGCATAAACATTAAAATGTAGATTTCTATTTTCAGTTGGCAATGTTATCATCTTTCTTATGTGGCAAATAAGGAAATTTTGACATAATTTTTACTGCCTGTCTCTAGCACAAAACTCAATTCCTAATACGTTGTGTGCACTGTATATTCGTTGAATTAAACTTATTGTCATGCAATAAATTACTAATTAGTTCATTCAATAAATATCTTTTGATCAACTTATTTTTGCCAGTTCCCTGAGGAAACATTACAGCTGCTTTCTACTTTTTAGTCCCTGTTCTTTCACTTTCCTCTGTGTTTTTTTTCTTACTATAAAATAGACTCAATTATCGTTAGCTTGGCTGCTAGTACTTCATTTTCACTTGATTTTCCATTTTCAGGATAGAGTACATTTCATCTCTCTAGCTATTATTGTCAAAGCTGCATTCTTCATCTGTCACACTGACCCATCTTTCCCTATCCGAAGTCCTTTATCAATTTTCCATTGCATTGAACACCAAGTCTGCAATATTCTCATTATTCCCTAAAGCCTATCACCAGGAAGATCAAAATACTTTTCCTTTTGCCAGTCACCACCTCTCCCAATTTCTTTTGTTTGCCTCAAATTTGTCTCCTTGGGTGTGGCTCATTTAAACTGTCAACATTTTTTAAATTGTTACTTATTAATTATACATATTTATGGAGTACAAAGTGATGTTTTAATGCCTACATTGTATAGTACTCAAATCAGCATAATTAGCATATCCATCACCTCAAACCTTTATCATTTCTTGTATTAGGAATATTCAGAATTCTCTCTTCTGGCTATTTGAAAATAGATAATAAATTATTGTTGACTATAGTTAGGCTAAAGTGCTGTAGAACACCAGAACTTATGCCTCCTATCTAGCTGTAATTTTGTATTCTTTAGCCAAGGTTGTATCTATCCTATTCCTATCACACTCTTCCCAGCCTTTAGTAACTGCTGCTTTACTCTCTACTTCTTTGAGATCAACTTTTGTAGCTTCCACACATGAACGAGAGCATGCAGTATTTTTCTTTATGTTCCTGGCTTATTTCATTTAACATAATGTCCTCCAGGTCAGGCTTATTCATGATGCTGCAAATGACAGGATTCCATTCTTTCTTATGGCTGAATAGTATTCCATAGTGTTTGTGTGTGTGTGTATAATGTGTGTATATATACACACATTATATATGTATGTGATATATATGTACATATACGTGTGTGTATATATATGTACATGTACGTGTGTGTGTGTATATATATATATATGATTTTTCTTTATACATTAATCCATTGATGGACACTGAGACTGATTCCAAATCATGGCTATTGTGAATAGTGCTGCAGTAAACATGGGAGTGAAGATATCTCTTGGATATTCTGATTTCCTTGCCTTTGGATATATACCCACTAGTTGGATTTTTGAGTCATATGATAGTTCTATTTTTAGAGTTTTTTTCTAACTTTTATTTTAGGTTCAATGGGTACATGTGCAGTTTGTTACATGGGTAAATTGTATGTCATAGAGGTTTGGTATACAGATAATTTTGTCAACTAGGTAGTCAGCATACTGCCCAATAAGTAGCTTTTCAATTCTCATCCTTCTTTCACCCTCCAACCTCAAGTAGACCACAGCGTCTATTGTTCTCTTCTTTGTGTCCTTGTGTATTCATTGTTTAGCTTCCACTTATAAGTGAGAACATGTGATATTTGGTTTTCTTTTCCTGGTTAGTTTGCTTGGGATAATGACCTCTGGCTCCATCCACGTTGCTGCAAGTGACGTGATCTTATTCTTCTTTAGGGTTGTGTAGTATTCCGTGATGTATATGTACTACATTTTCTATACCCAGTCCACCATTGATGGGCATTTAGGTTGATTCCGTGTCTTTAGTATTGTGAATAGTGCTGTGATAAACATACATGTGCATATGTCTTTAGAATGGTAGAATGATTTGTATACCTTTGGTTATTATACACAGTAATGGGGTTGTTGGTTTGAATGATAGTTCTATTTTAAGTTCTTTGAGAAATCTTCAGATTGTTTTCACAGTTGCTCAATTAATTTACATTCTCACCAACAGCATATAAGCCTCCCTTTTTCTCCCTAACCTTTCTAGTATCTCTTATTTTTTTTATTTTTTAGTAGTAACAGTTCTGACCGTGTGAGATGGTATCTCATTGTGGTTTTGATTTGCATTTCCCTAATGATTACCAATATTGAGCATTTTTATATGCTTTTTGGCTGTGTGTGTATCTTCTTTTGAGAAGTGTCTGTTCTTGCTCTTTTCACATTTTTTAATGAGGTTGTGTGTTTATTTGTTGGCTGTGTAAGTTCCTTATAGATTCTGGATATTAGAATTTGTTGTTTGAAAATATTTTCTCACATTGTGTAGGTTGTCTGTTTATTAATAGTAGAAGCTCTTTAGTTTAATTAGGTCCCAATTATCAATTTTTGTTTTTGTTGCAATTGCTTTTGGAGTCTTTGTCATGAAATCTTTGCCAGGGCTTATGGCCAGAATGATATTTCCTAGGTTATCTTCCAGGGTTTTTATAGTTTTAAGTTTTACATTTACATCTTTAATCCATCTTGAGTTGATTTTTGTATATGGTAATAAAAAGGGGTCCAGTTTTAATCTTCTGTATATGGCTAGCCAGTTATCCCAGGACCATTTGTTGAATAGAATGTCCTTTTCCCATTGCTTTTTTTGTCTGCTTTGTCAAAGGTTGGGTGATTGTAGGTGTGTGGCTTTATTTCTGGAGTCCCTAACCAATTCCATTGGTCTATGTATCTATTTTTGTATGAGTACATGCTGTTTTTGTTACTGTAGCCTTGTAGTACCGTCTGAAATCAGGTAGTGTAATGATTTCAACTTTGTTCTTTTTGCTTAGAATTGTCTTGGCTATCTGGGCTCTTTTTTTGGCTTCATATGAATTCTAAGATACTTTTTTTCTAATTCTGTGAAAAATGTCATTGGTAGTTTGATAGGAATGGCATTACAATCTGTAAATTGCTTTGGGCAATATGGAAATTTTAACAATATTGATTTTTCCTATTCATGAGCATGAAATGTTCTTTTGTTTCTTTGTGTCATTTCTGATTCCTTTCAGCAGTGTAATTCTCATTTTAGATATCTTTCACCTCTTTAGTTAGTCGTATTCCTAAGTATTTCATTCACTTTGTGGCGATTGTGAAAGAAATTGTGTTCTTGATTTGGGTCAGCTTGGATGTTATTGGTGTATAGAAATGCTACTGACTGTTTTTAGTTTCATTTTGAATGCTGAAACCTTGCTGAAGTTATCAGATCCAGGAGTCTTTGTGCAGAGACTATGGGGTTTTCTAGGTATAGAATCATATCATCTGCAAGAGAGGAAGTAGTTTGACTTCCTCTCTTTCTATGTGGATGGCTTTTATTTGTTTCTCTTTCTTTATTGCTCTGACTAGGACTTCTCTATTTTCAGTTTTTTGAGTAACCTTCATACTGTTCTCCATAATGGCTGTGCTAGTTTACATTACCACCAACAATGTATATGAGTTTCTTTTTCTTGCATCCTCACCTGCACGTGTTATTTTTTGTCTTTTAGGTAATAGTCATTGTAACTGGGGTGAGATGATAACTCATTTGGTTTTGATTTTCAAGTTATTGACAATTAGTGATGGTGAGCATTTTTTTCACATACTGTTGGCCATCTATATGTCATCTTTCAAGAAATATCTATACAGATCATTTGCCCATTTTAAAATGGGATCGTTTAGTTTTTGCTGTTGAGTTGTTTGAGTTCCTTATATATTCTGGATATTAATACCCTGTTGGATGAATGGTTTGCAAATATTTTCTTCAGTTCTCCCGTTTTGCCTTTGTTGCCTGGGCTTTTAAGGTCTTATTCATGAAGTCTTTTTCCAAACCAATGTCTTGAAGCATTTCCTCTGTTTTCTTATAGTAGTTTTATAGCTCCAGGTCTTACAGTTATTTTGAATTTATTTTTGTATATGGCAAGAGATATGGGTCTAGTTTCATTCTTCTGCATATGAATATCAATTTAATTTTAATTTTAATGATGTTGTACCCTATAAAAATTGTCAACATTTTCATTCTTTTGCGAACCACAATTTATCGTGGTATACCCTCCTATTCTAGCATGCAAAACATTATATAAGTAATTAAAACAGCTTCTGAAAGTCATTCTGCCCACTAAATCTTCCTAGACTATTCAAATTAGTACAAGCTTACAGTCATCCTAACTAATAAAGATAATGCGATTTCCTTTTATTATTCCTGTAGTAATGGAGAGTAATGTTTGTCTTTGAAACACTTCTTAAATTTATTCACCAGAAATTATGTACATAGAATATCTTACATTTTATTCAGTTCTTGATGTATGAATTTGTTCCATTGTTGGTATACCTTATAAATATTTTCCAATGTCTCTGCTACCTCTTTGATGTCAGGAACTGTTTAAATAATTTTCTCTGAAAATATAAAAAATACTCTATATCCAATTAAGTGCTTAATTTTGGGTTGCCTCTGTTATTTATTAGTTATTCTTAGAACAAAAAATATGATGTTCAGATACGCAAAATGTACTGAAAAGAAATATAAACTAGTGTGATGAGAATTTATTAAAAAAGAAATGGTCTTTTTCTTTGGGCGGGAGGAAAGCCTACATTTTATACATAAACAGTACAATTAATTTTATTACACTTAAGAGTTTTTATTTTTACCATGGGAAGTTATGGTTCTTGTAATTCAATATGCATGAGAAAAATCTAGATAAGGTTATTAAAATTATAAACTATAAGATCCTGGCAGTAGCAATTTAAACTTATCCTAGAATGAGTTCCAGGAGTCCACAATTTCAGATTTTAAAATGTAGCTTATTACTATGCTCCTTGATAATTTTGTATTTTCATTGTATTAGGCCATGTCAGCAGGTTGATTTATCCCATTATATGCCTGAAAAAAAGATTCCTTGAAATTAGAATTATTATACCTATTTATTATTACCTTACATTACTATTGCCATTTGAATAGCAAATTCATATAATATCATTTTACATTTTTACTGGAATTTTTGTCAAAAATATAAGGCATTCAAATTTTCTGCTTCATATACTCTGTGGGAGACATCAGTCACCTGTAATAGAGTGCATTGCGCTGACCTTTTTGCAATTTTGCAGTGCAATTGACTGTTAATACTGCTGTATCATTTTATAGATTCCAAATAGTCTTCGAAAAGGAGTTATCAGGGCCACTTGTGACAAGAATGTGATGTGCAACAAATAAAAACTTCAGAAGTAACTAGTTTTTCTTCATACCGGACAGCAGACAGGGGTGTGAAGCTATGTAGAAAATAAACATTGTTTTAGTAGGAAGATAACACCAGAGGAGGGAGAGTTCTTTAAAAAATTGAACACAGTTTATGGAAAGATTCTCTCCTCCTCCTCTGACTCTTTTTTCCCACTCATACCTAACATATGAGCCAACTGTCTTGTTCAGTTTCCTATAAGGTAATATCCCTTTCTTAACAATAACACTGTACCATTTGCCCATTTTACCATTTTCAATAACTTGTACACTACCCCTTTCTATTTCAATTCCCATAATTTTATCCATTTCCTAGGACCAGAGGATTGTATTATAAACACATGGTTATCAGAATTAAGTCTTGCTTTCTACTTAGAACTTTTTTCTTTTTTTAAATTTCTAATACTTTTCTATATTTAATACTTTTTATTACACTTTAAGTTCTGGGATACATGTGCAGAACGTGCGGGTTTGTTACATAGATATTCACGTGCCATAGTGGTTTGCTGCACCCATCAACCTGTCACCTACATTAGGTATTTCTCCTAATGCTATCCCTCCCCTAGTCCCCCTACCCCTTGACAGACGCTGGTGTGTCATGTTCCCCTCCCTGTGTCCGTGTGTTCTCATTGTTCAACTCTCACTTATGAGTAAGAACATGCGGTATTTGGTTTTCCATTCCTGTGTTAGTTTGCTGAGAATGATGGTTTCCAGCTTCGTCCATGTCCCTGCAAAGACATGAACTTATCCTTTTTATGGCTGCATAGTATTCCATGGGGTATATGTGCTACATTTTCTTTATCCAGAATATCACTGATGGGCATTTGGGTTGGTTCCAAGTCTTTGCTATTGTGAACAGTGCTGCTGCAATAAACATACATGTTCATGTATCTTTATAGTAGAATGATTTCAGATCCTTTGGGTATATACCCAGTAATGGGATTGCTGGGTCAAATGGTGTTTCTGATTCTAGATCCTTGAGGAATCACCACATTGTCTTCCACAATGGTTGAACCAATTTACACTGCCACCAACAGTGTAAAAGCGTTCCTATTTGTCCACATCCTCTCCACATCTGTTAAAATCTGCCTTTTTTTTTCTTTATTTTTTTTGAGATGGTGCCTCACTCTGTCACCAGGCTGGAGTGCAGCGGCACCATCTTGGCTCACTGCAACCTCTGCCTACTGGGTTCAAGCAATTCTACTGCCTCAGTTTCCAGAGTAGCTGGGACTACAGGCACACACTACCACGCCCAGCTATTTTTTAAATGTATTTATTTTTGTATTTTCATAGAGGTGGGATTTCACCATGTTGCCCATGCTGGTCTCCAACTCCTGAGCTCAGGCAATCCGCCTGCCTCGGCCTCCCAAAGTACTAGGATTATAGGCGTGAGCCACTGCGACTGGCCGTTTCTCACTTTTTAATGATCATCATTCTAATTGGCATGAGATGTATCTCATCGTGGTTTTGATTTGGATTTCTCTAATGCCCAATGACGATGAGCTTTTTTTCATATGTTTGTTGGCCGCATAAATGTCTTCTTTCGAGAAGTGTCTGTTCACATCCTTTACCCACTTTTTGCTGGGGTTTTTTTTTCTTCTTGTAAACTTTTTAAAGTTTTTTGTGGTTCTGGATATTAGCCCTTTGTCAGATGGATAGATTGCAAAAACTTTCTCCCATTTTGTAGGTTGCTTGTTCACTCTGATGATAGTTTCTTTTTCTGTGCAGAAGCTCTTTAGTTTAATTGGATCCCATTTCTCTATTTTGGCTTTTGTTGCCATTACTTTTGGTGTTGTAGTCATGAAATCTTTGCCTACGTCTATGTCTTGAATGGTATTACCTATGTTTTCTTCTAGGGTTTTTATGGTTTTAGGTCTTATGTTTAAGTCTTTAATCCATCTTGAGTTAATTTTTGTATAAAGTGTAAGGAAGGGGTCCAGTTTCAGCTTTCTACATATGGCTAGCCAGTTTTCCCAACACCATTTATTAAATAGGAAATCCTTTCCCCATTGCTTGTTTTTGTCAGGTTTGTCAAAGATCAGGTGGTTGTAGATGTGTGTGGCATTATTTCTGAGGCTTCTGTTCTGTTCCATTGGTCTGTAGCTCTGTCTTGGTACCAGTACCATGCTGTTTGGTTACTGTAGCCTTGTAGTATATTTCGAAGTCAGGTAGCATGATGCCTCCAGCTTTCTTATTTTTGCTTAAGATTGTCTTGGCTATAAGGGCTCTTTTTTGTTTCCATATGAAATTTAAAGTTGGTTTTTTCTAACTCTGTGAAGAAAGTCAATGGTAGCTTTCTGGGGATAGCATTGACTCTATAAATTACTTTGGGTAGTATGGCCATTTTCATTTTATTGTTTCTTCCTACCCAGGAGCATGGAATATTTTTCCATTTGTTTGTGTCCTCCCTTATTTCCTTGAGCAGTGGTTTGTAGTTCTCCTTGAAGAAAGAACTTTTCTCTTTATACTGGATTTGCACATGTGTTTATATAAACTTATATGGGTATATTTTTAGAAGGAAAATGTAATAAATTTGTATTTGGCTCTAAACAGTATTTCTTTATAAAAATATTTAGTGAGAACAAAAATGACTATTTTATTTTGTTTATAATGTTATCTTTGCTTAAATACCACCTTACATGCTTTAGTTTTATTTAGCACACTTAAGAAGGCAGAAGCCTTATTAAGTCACACATCTTGCTTAATAAGGAACTAAGAGAGAGCTAGTTTGTGTAGGTAGAACTGAGGTTTCAGAAATTTAGTCACCAGTAGTCATCTGCAGACATTGGCCATTTATCTATTATAACTTGAAAGTACTGAAAGGGTTTATATATGACTTGAGAAAGAAAACATAAATATAGAAAACAAATGAATGGACATTGCTATGATTTTGCTTTGTGTCCCCATCCAAATCTCATCTTGAATTGTACTCTCATAATTCCCACGTGTTATGGGAAAGTCCTGGTGGGAGATAATTTGAATCACCGTGCGGGAGGAGGGTTACCCCATACTGTTCTCATGGTAGTGAATAAGTCTTATGAGATCTGATGGTTTTATCAGGAGTTTCTCCTTCTCTATCTTCCCCATTTTCTCTTGCTGTAGATATGTAAGAAGTGCCTTTTGCCTCCTGCCATAATTCTGAAGCCTCCCCAGCCACGTGGAAATGTAAGTCCAATTGAACCTCTTTTTCTTCCTGGTCTTGGATATGTCTTTATCAGCAGCATGAAAACAGACATAATAAAGCACGAATACAGGTATAAAAATTACATGTAGTTTTCATAAAGTTAACGTATACTTAATTATGTGCAACAAACTAAACATTTCAGTGGAATTCTGATAGATGTTGTCAATTCCAACTTCTTGTACACTGGTGAAAACTCATAGCCAACTATTTCTTGGAAAGTACATTAGTGTGATTTGGTTCCAGTATAACTTTATCTGCATTCATATAGAAAGATTCTACAGAACTTTTATAGGTAGGTACTACACTAAATGAAAAGACTAGCAAGTTTGGCAGCAGGGAAACCTAGCCTTCACTGTATTCTCGTTTACAGTATTCATCCCCTTCTGACCCGTCATTTCTTTATATGTTTAATGCTACTAAGGCTAATTTATAGATAGACGAGTTTTACATAAAATGGCATAACATGTAAAGTAGTTATTGAAATGCCTGATGCATAGCTGATTCTTAGCAAATGATAGCTGGTACTATGATGAAATTAGTGATGATGACCTATAATTACAAAAATGTTTGTTTCTTTAAATCGTCTTAACCTCAGAAAAATTATTGAATATTCAATTGGAGGGTTTATTTTTAATCTTTGTCAACTGTTTTAAAGAGATTTTTACCCTCTAATGTTCTCTGCTAAATAACTATTACACAGTCTTTTTACTAAAGGTATCATTTCTTTGCTCCTGATACTTTTGTGACCCAACTTTTGGCTCAATAATTGGGGAAGGTGAATTACCCTGCTCTGATTTTTATGAAAAATGTCTTCCTCTGGTTGGGGCTGAGATGAAAAATATGCTGTATATATACAGACATGCCTCCCATGACATTTCCTAAGTTGCTTGATTTAATACACTGTGGGTACAGCCACCACTATTGATGGCAGACTGTAGAAGAGGCAACAAAGGAAAGATCGACTTGCTCTGGAGGGATATCATTAAATTTCAACTCTTTAGTAATGTTTGTTGTTGTTGTTGCCGTCTTTTAATCAGGCATTCAGAGGGTCTGAGCTGATTTTGGTGGGGCAATTTCAGAGACAGAACTCTGGCCTGTGAATAACTTACATTTAAATGGGTCATATATATTCCTCCTTTACAAAGAGTGGAAAAATCACAAAATATTATTCAGATGAAATGAGCTAATCTTCCTTTAGTTAGGATATTGGTTTTTAAATAATATTCTGCGATTCAAATTTTCATTCCCCTTTAGAAATATCTACTACTTGTTTCCAAAAGTCTAAGTGCCTGTTAAAACTTCCATTGCAATTTATAAACCAAGTTTCTAAGCAATGCAAGTCATTTTATGTATTTATCTCTCTTTGGCAGTTCTAACAGCTGAAGACTTAGTATTAGCTATGAATTTCATTACTGTAATTTTACTCCCATTCCAAATTATTAATATTGATGCTAAATAAATGATAGTGTTAGCCAAACTCAATAATATTATTCTACACTGCTTAGAAAAGGAAGTACACTCTCAGAATTTTTCTCATTGCCTTTGCAAATTGAGGATGAACTGAAATATGACAGCAGAGCTTTACCTAGAAGTTGTAATGTTGCCATTCTGGTTCCCCACATCCCTAATACCTGTCACATTTATAAAAACTAGAAAACTATGGTCTTATCACTCAAGGCTCATTTTATTGAAAAATAGTTAAGCCAGAATAGCATCGATCTTTATGCTTTTCTGTCCACTTAAAGTAAATTTTATATATTGGGAGAAATTTGATCTGATGATGCTATTAGATAATGTAGTATATACATTTGATTTTTAAAAATGTATCCATATTCAGACCAAAGACTCGAATTAAAACATCTTACCTGCATCTTTCCCTGACACCATTTACCCTGCATCATACATAATTTTTATCTATGCTCTAAACATTTTCTTAGATGTGTTTACTTTGAACCACAGGGAAAATATATGAAAAGATTCAGTTTGGTAGGAGAATGACTTACCATGAAGAGTACGTTATGATTCTCTCTCTCTGTCTCTCTTTCTCTCTATATATGTACATATACTGCTTCTTGGTTTTTTATGATGTACGTATTTTTCTTCTTTGCTTCTTGGCCCTCAGAATCTTTACTGACTGACTTCTTGGTTTAACATTCTCATTAATTTCTTTTGAGCAAGGTAATTTAGAAAGAATTTGGACTTGGTGACTGTTATACTTGCATTCTCATTCTAGTTCTGTGACATACTAAGTTAGAGAGTTTGAACAATTTGAAGATTATTTGCTTTCTTTGGATTTTATTCATTTTATACAATAGAAAGAGATAATAATTATTGTACTGTGGAGAATTTTTGGCAAATAATAGATTTGCTACAATATTAGTTCATCACCTTACTTTCATATTTTCTTTTTGCTGGAATGTGAGTCATTTGTCTTATTTATGTGTGTATATTTATGGCCTAGTCCAATATCTGAGACATTATTGCTGCCTACTAAATGTCTGTTAAATATAAATGGTACCCTACTCCACTTTGGGTCATTTTTATACCCCAAATTCCAAGAGTTTCCTCAGACAAGTTCCTATTAAATGCAGTTGGGTCACTGTTAAACAATCACAGGCCTATGCAGGCATCTTTCCTGGGAATGTTAGATATGACTCACACCTCATTAGGCTTGCAGAGATAAATGTTAAAGTGATGAAGTTTCTAAGATAAAAAATCTAGAATGAAATTATGGCAAATTATATATGTAGTTTTATAGGCAAAAAGAGAACGTTTTAAAATGAAAATAACAATTATTATAGTGTCTAAATGCAAAGGAGTGAGAAAATATCATGAAGAAAACTGAGTGGTCAATAATATCCAATATTGGAAGGATGATATGTGAACTAAAATAATGGCCTTAAATGTATTAATTTGGAGTTGATTAATTACAATAAGGGAATACTAATTATCATACCTATAAAAATAATTATGGTATAAATAAAAACATACTGCTTTGTATAGATAATAAGAAATGTATAGAACTTTTTAGGAAGTGACACAGAATATCAGTATGGATCTAAGTATTTAAAGTATTGCATGATATAGCCATATGGAATATTTTAACATGTGACCCTTCTATGAAAACATTTTTTAAATAATTCAGTTTTTAAAAAGAAAAATCTTCTCAGCCTTCCTTAATGCCCAAAAGGAAAAAAAAAAGGAAAATCCTCTTTATAAAATTCAAATTTAAAACACAAATTATTTGGGCTGTCTGAATCTTCAAACTTTTTTTAATCTTCAAATTTTTAATCTTTTTTTGAAGATTAATCTTCAAATCTTTTATTAAAATCTTCAAATTTTTTATTGAAATTACTTTATTTTAAAGGACTGTTTAAGAGTGAGAGACTATGTGTTTAAACTTTCCCACTAACAGATTTCTCTGTAACTAAGCATTATAGTTACATGATTTATTTGTTAATTAACTCATTTCTTTGTTTTCCCCAATTGAACTTTATACTCTATTTAAAGCAAATTTGTTTGAGGTTTCCTGACACATCATTTTTTTCTGCCCCCACTCCCTTGCTGTATATTCTTTTCATTCTCTGGACATTAGTTTTGTTCTAGACTCATCTTCTTCAAGATTCACTCTATAGTAATCCAGGATAATTAGGTTACGTCTAACTCTGTCTACAAACTATGTAGACACAAAGAGATGCATGGGATAGAAACCCATGGTTGTCAATTATACTTTACATTTAAGTAGAGACGGACAGAATTTCCAATTTGTGACTCAAATCTGTAACTGATCATCTTCATTCACATTATTGCAATTGATAACTTTTCAGTCTATTGTCCAGTTTCTGTTGAACCCATATGTTGTCAAAGAAAAAATGCACTAGACAAAATTAAACAGGCAGGAAAGAATTCATTCAAGACTATTTTGATAGGGGAGATTCAACTCAACTCCAATGAAACAAAACATGGAAGAGTTTCCACTTGATGGGGTAGCTAGTGAAAAAGTGCTGGAGGAAGTTACTGGGGAGGTTAGACAATATGATTAGGCCATCTATATTTACTAATTGGTGCTTATAGAAGTTAGAAGTTAGGCTCCTACCCTCTCACACAGCCTGAAAGATAGGACACTATCTCCTTAAATGATCACATTTCGAAGAGATGGCTCCCAAGTCCTTGAGGAAGGGTTGTAAAACTAACAAGAGGCTTGGAGAAGATTTCTGTACATTTCAGAGGGGCAGAGAAAGAATTTGCAGTTACAGATTCTCTAAAGTAAATAAAATGGAAATCAAGAGCTTATAGTTGGGAATAAGTCAGTCTAAAATTTAGTCAAACAGAAGGAAATATTAAGGTCATTAGGCCATCTTTGTTAAGGCTGTGACAGTCCTCCATTGTAAAACTCGTTTAGTATAGTGACAATAACATACTTCTGATAGTATGATGCACTATATCTCACAAAAGGAGAGGAGGAGTAAATATTCATCAAGTACAATTGTTCATTATTTCTTTTTCTGTTATATGCACAGATTGATTATAAACAGCTCTTCCCCACCTCCCCAAAGAATCATAAATTCTGGGAAAGGTTTTCGAAAGTTGTTATTATGCATCATGTAATATGATTTGGGATATTATTATTTTTCTGAAAGATTTAAAGCTGATAGGCATTAGGCTTATTTTCCCTTATGACCAGGCTGAAGTACAGTGTCTACAGGTCAAAGGTTTAGACTATACAGGACCCAGTGTTTAATTATGCTCTGCTCTTACCTCGGGTTTTTTTTTTTTGCTTTGGTTTACTCTCACCTGGGACAATCTGCTTAACTGCTTAGAATCTCACTTTTCATAGCTCTCGGCAGAGTAACAGCTTCTTCTGTTTTCCCAAAAGTGGCATGTTGAGAATTAGTCATGGTTATAGAATGCCTCAGGCTTTTAGGAGAAAGATGCCACATTAATGCTACAGTACCAAAGGAAATCTGTAGAAATCTTTGTTTTTAGGCTATATTGACCCATCTATATATAAATCATTTTTACACACTTCTGAAATTTAATATAATTTGTTACTACTCCTTTTATATTTCTGCTTTTAATATTATTTGTAAAGGTTGACATTCCCATGACTCCTGCTCAGGAATACTATTTGATATCCCCCCTGAATTATAGGGAGTGTGTGAATGGAGGGATGAGGGAAAAACCAACAGAAAACAATTAAACTGTGTTATTGTTGCTGGGTAAAATCTATGTATTTGAGAAAAATATATTTCAAAGCCTTTTCATCTTTAAATGTTATTCAGTAGTTGAAGGCTAGCCATGAAACTCTACAATTTCAGTAGCAACTGAAAAATCCACCTCAGACCTTTGCTTTTTTTTCATGCAAAAAAACAGCTGCAGGCACAAAAAGCAATCCCAAGGATGCAATTACACTCAATTGCTTTCTAATGTATTATTCACTCTTTACAACTATTACATTTCCACAGTAATATATTACTTACAGTAACAATTATCCTGTGATTTGGATTGTTTTACACAAAATTTTACAGTGGCAAGAATACTATTTATATATAAACTATAAGATATGAGTGTTCAGTTGAAAAGTTTAGAAAAAAATAAATTTAAATTTGGCTTTGCTTTAGCCACAGTTTTAGAAAGTAAACTTAACTTTCACTTTTGAGACTGGGAAAAATATGCCAATTCTTTCCAAGGACATTGTATTAAGTGAAACAGAAATACAGGAAAGCATTCTGCTATTTGGACAGGTTATGGACAGCTCTGTGTTGTGTGTGCTGGAGAATGTTCTGGAGATTTTATCTTTGCAGCTCTATAGCAAGTAACTACAGACATTTTTCCTTGTTGATAAATGAGTGAAGGGCCAGGGGAAGGAAGTTAGAACAAAAATTACTTTTAGAATTCTTCTACTTTAAGAACAATAATACCTAACATACAGGTCTTGCCGTGTACTTGGTTTTACAGACATTTAATTCTCAGCATAACCTTGTTATTTAGGGATATCCATATCCTACTTACAGTTGTGGAAATCTAGACTCTAAGAGGTGAGCATTCAGCCCAAGATCATGTAGTTGATAATTTATAGCTGGAAATCAAATGCAGACCTTTCTAGTTCCAAAACCTATGTTCAAATTTGTTGGCCTCTACTCTGTTTGTTTAAAATCCAGCGTACTGTTTCATGTAGATGCATTTTGTAAGATTTTTGTGTGTGTCTGTTTTTGTTGCTGTTAGTATCATAGGTCAGCACGTTTTTGTTTGTTTAAAAATTCAGTCAATATAAAATTTAAAAATTACATATGAATGTAATTGTAATAGTATATGAATGTAATTGTAATAGTAACAAAATTAATATGGGGGACACCTCAATAGTACATATTTTGAAAGACATATATCAAAAAATCCTATGGCTTGGAAGTTCCTGGATTGATTTTATAAATTTAAAAAGAAAAACAATAAGAAAACTAACTACTAATAGATTTTATGGGTTTTCTGGGTTTTCACAGTGAAAACCCAGAAAACCCTTCTAGTGCTATACTTTACTCAAATACAATTTTGTTCAGATGAAACCTTACCTGCAGTAGGGTTTGTTTAGAGGTGGCAAATTTAACATCCAGTGAGATTTATCATGAGGAGGTGAATCTCATCAGTGGAATCTTGCCATTTGTGATGCAAAGAAAGACATATTAAAATCAAGGGAGCTCAGAAGGGTTGAGTCCAGCTCCAGAATACAGCATCTCAGGTCCCATTTCAAACCTGCTGAAATATAATCCACATTTTAGGAAGATCTCAGCCATTCTTATTCATATTAAAAGTTGAGAATCACTGTCGTAAAACAAGATTGCTGGGGAACTTTTAATTTATTCTTATAACGTTTTGGTCCTCAATATATGTTGTTTATTAAAATCAACTATGGGACTTAAAAAAAATGAAGTAGCTGTTGGGTTTATTGCAGACCTGTTGAATCATAAAATACATGGTGTGGGACATTGGCACATGGCATAGATAATTTGAGAAAAATTAATACACCAGCCCAAGACATATACATAAACACATACACACTTAATGTGCTCTCTACCCCCCAACATAAATACATTAAAATGTATGTGGGTGATTCTAACATGACCACAGTTTGAGAAAACTGAGTTAAGTCTCTTTGATGCAGAGCAAGTCATCTTCAAATCTTCTCTCTGGAAAAAGCAGCATTTTGTCCTAACATTTACTCTATTCCCGTTGATTCTAAATGCATTGGATCTTTAAAATTTGGTAAAATGTTACATTATCCTTAAAGTACATTTTCCATGCCCATTTCATCCAAAGGAGTTTTTCTTTTGTAAATCCCAATTCCTGTTTATCTGTATCTCTCAAAAGAAAAACCTCAGATCCTATTTTATACTATTGTGTGCATTGTTGTTAATAGTATACATTTTTATTATCATTATATTTCCCACATTACCTAAAAAGTTACTTCGAATATCACACTGTTGGCATTCAATGATGTAAAACCAGCATAATGTATTAGAATACTAACTGAAACAGGAGTTAAGAGATTTAGCTCAAGCCTCTTTTCTGCTGTTAAGTCAAGTATGACCTTGAATTAATTTCTCCTTTATACCAACTATTTTTATATGATTATTGGATGAGATATTTTAAGACTCTATACATATAAAGTTTGAAACAAAATAATTAGCTATTTTTTGACTAAATTATCTTATAGCTTCGAGCAGTACTTTTCTGTGTCTCAGGTTCCATTTCTACCTAATTAATCAAGTCTTGATGTTATAGATAGTTCTCATCAATAACTGTTGGTATTTTAATACAAAGATATCACAGGGCATTTAGTATCCACATTCTCTATATCTGGCTGAATTTTATTACATGACTATACTTGCTATCTGTGCTACATCAAAATTTTCAAAAAAATTCACTGACTTAAAATACTGACAGATTTATTATCTCACAGTTACTATAGGATAGAAGTCTGGGTACAGTTTAGCTAGGTTTTCTGCTTTCGGGTGCAAGCCCCAATTCAGATATTGGCTTGGGTTTCAGTCACATCAGGGTTTTGATTGGGAAAAGATCTGCTTCCAAGTATCCTCTGATTGTTGGGGCAGAGTGTTGGCAGAGTCCATCTTTTGTTGTTGTAGAATAGAGTTTCATGTTACCTAGTGGACTGTTGGCTGGAGATGACTCTCAGCACCCAGAAACTACCCAGAATCCAGAATTTCTTACTATGTGGCCATTTTTCATAAGTCCTTATCAAACACAGCAGCTTACTCCTTCAAAGCCAGAAATGGAGGGTTCCCTAATATGCTGAGAGTCTTATATACCAACATAATCATGGAAATGACATCCCATCACCTTTGCTATCATCTGTTGGTTAGAGATAAGTCATGGTTCTCAGTCACATTTAAGAAGAGGGAATTATGCAAGGGTATGGATTGTTGGGGCTCACTTCCGTAGTTCACCTTCTGGCTTCCATGAATTCATGTCCCTCTCTCCTGAAAAATATATTTTCTCCCGCTTCAAGGTCCCTCAAATGTTTGTGAGTCTTCCATGGGTTTTATGAAGATTTACTTCACTAGATGAAAGACACATCCATAGATATTTTAGATATTATCTCTTCTCAACTTTTGGTTCCTCCTAAGATAGCTGAGGAACAACACCCTTTAGCTTCCTAGAGGTCTATTGGTATGGTTAAGAAGATCTGTGAGGCTCTCTTTTAATCTTTTGAAAAAGGCCATGGCATGACTTTTAATTTTTCTGAAGTTTTCACAAAAGATTACACAATTTACAACCTCAGCTCTTTCTCTAGAATATAGATTACTATTTGTGAATCTTATAAATTTAAGTTTGTTTTTCATTTAGAGTCTGAGAATTTTCAAAACAAATTCTGGTTCCTTTTGTTTAACTGTTCTTTCCTCAACTTATCTCTTTCCTCTTGCATTGTACTATAAGCAGCAGGATTGCACTTCTAAAACGTTGCTTGGGAATATACTGGGCATACAGTTGGCCCTTGAACAACATGGGTTTGAACTGTGTGGTTCCACTTCCATGAGGATTTTTTTTTAACTAAATGAGATTCTACAGGGCCAACTATAGAAATTGAGTATGCGTGGATTTTAATATACTGAGCTCCTTGAACCAATCTCCATGGACACCGTATACTCATGTTCGTCACTTACTGGTTGTACTTTCCACATAACTGGAGACAATTTCACGTGGCTTTCTCTTACTACATTACTGGAATCTCACTTCCTCAATTTCCCAATTTCATATTCCTCATTTCCTCTGAGCCGTAACTGTCAGCTTTCTCATCTGTATTTCTATAACAGCGTGTTCAAGGTGATTGAGGCTCTATTGTGCTCATTAAAATTCTTCCGGCTTCTTCTAACTTCCTGATTCAAAAAGCACTCTCACATTTTAGTCATTTATTAAATTATCACCCACTTATGATACTGAAATTTGTATTAATTTTCTATTGCACAAACTTAGAAGTTTAAAAAACATGCTTATTATCTTATAATTTCTGTGGGTCAGGATCCTAGGCATGTCCTAACTGGATCCTCTACTCAGGATTTCACAAGCCTGCAATCAATTCTTCAGTTGGGCTGCATTCTTACTGGAAACTCCACTAGGGGATAATCCCCTTCCAAGCTCATTCTCTTTCAATTGTATGGCTGAAAGCCCTGGTATTTTTTTTTTTTTTTTTCTGACTACAAAGAGAGCTAGGAGGCAGAGGACTGTGGTCAGCCTCTAGAGGCTTACAAGCCCCAGGTGACAGCCAGGAATAAAATGGAGACCTGAGTCCTATGGTCACAAGGAGATGAGTTCTGCCAACAGTCTGAGGAAGCCTAAAAAGAAACGATTCCCCATTTGATCTTCTGATGAGAGCTTAGATGTGGCTAATACCTGAACCAGCCTGCTTTGTCTGAAAGAATGATGTAATTTCCTTTCATTTTTACATCACCTCTAATTTCCTACATAAGCATAAATCAGTCATTAATTCTTCATTTTTTATCTTCTCATACATACAATGATGTAACATGTTACTTAACCGCACAGACCTTGTAACCAGAATCCCTGGGTGCACATCCCAGCATTGTTCTATATTAGTTATCAACATCTCTAAGCCTCAGTTCCTTTACTATTATATATAATGCTGCTGTATCATAGGGCTGTTGTGGGGATTAAATGAGATACATGTGTAAAGCCTTTAACTAGGCATCTGGTATATGTAAATTGTTTAAATGTGTATATATTTTTAAAATGGAGACAATTTTATGATACTTCTTACCTACGTAAAAGTAACTAGGTGTAAAGTACTTTCCAGGAACCAACATTATAAATGACAGTATTTGACATATTACTAAATTTCACAAATATCTGCTCAATCTGAGGATACAGTTATTTTTTCTTAATATCAAGGAAGCAGGTGATTTTTCAATATATTGGTGAATGGGTTATATTAATTACAGAAGCTAAATTAAATTAACAAACCCTATGAATTCCATAGATCTTAAGATTGATACCCTGTCAGAATGACAGCTCCTTAATCTATTTATTATTTTCACAATTATAAATCCCAAAAATTGAAGTCCTTAGGAAATGAGAAAAAAAGGACAGTCAGCAGGGTTTGCCATACTTATGCATCAGCTGAAAGTATAATCCTTGGTAGTATCTTGCTGGCACTATCTTTTTATCAACTTCTTTGTTAATGTGATTTTTTATTTTTTATTTTTTTTGAGACAGAGTCTCACTCTGTTGGCCAGGCTGGAATGCAGTGACGCGATCTTGGCTCACTGCAGCCTCTGCCTCTTGGGCTCAAGCAATTCTCCCGTCTCAGCCTCCCAAGTAGCTGGGACTACAGGCACACGCCACCACACCCAGCTAATCTTTGTATTTTTAGTAGAGACAGGGTTTCACCATGTTGGTCAGGTTGGTCTCAAACTGCTGACCTCAGGTGATCCACCCGCCTTGGCCTTCCAAAGTGCTGGGATTACAGACGTGAGCCACCCACGCCTGGCCATTAATGTGATTTTTATCCCAATCACTGTAGTGTCTATAATTTCAGTTATGCTCTCTTTTTCATTTTTCTTTCTTAATCCTTCTCCGTGTCACTTTTAAATAAGTATCTCAACACTTGTCTTCCATCCATTTGGACTACCAAAAAAACTACATACAAGTCAGTAAAATCTCTTATCTGGGAAGGCTTTTAAGAGCCATATTTCTCATTTTGATGTAATAATAGGAACCTTAAACTAGGAATCAGAAGATAAGGGGTCCCAACTAATATCTTTCTATGTTAAGAAATATTTAAGACAAAGGTTCTTTCATCTTGTGTGAAAATTGAGTTGGAGACTAATTTCCTTTAAACCACCAAAACTACATTTCTATATATTTTAGAGTATATTTAATAGCTGAAAATAATTGTTGGAGCCAGAAATAAAGATGGGATGAGAAAGCTTTTTTGGATGACAGTAAGTAACTTTATTATCTGGTGGCCTTTGGAACTTCATGAGGCAGCTTAGAATAAATTTCTTCAGAATGGCAGAGACTCTCTCACCCTCCAGCTCTGTTCTGGAGTTAATACTCCATTCTTCAATTAGGATATGAAGATTGGAAAGGATGGCTTTTCTCCATTCACAAATTTGGGAAACAAGTTTTTAAAATCAGATGCTGAATAACTGAATTTTTGAGACATCTTTTAAAAGCAGGTAATCTTCAAATTCTTGTTATTTTAAATATATAAATCCCTCATTTCATGCCTAGATTCTCATCAGTATTAAAGAAAAGGGATTTTTTATTTGCTTAGTCTTTAAGGCATAGACAATGTATGTTTAAGGCTGCAATATTTCATGATTATGCAAAGTTAATTACTCCCTATTATCCATAGACTTAAACAAATGAAGCACACTTGGGTCTTATTTTTAAACCATTGACTTTTAAAATTTTATAAACACATAAAATGTCATTATGCAAGGCTCCACAATATAAGTTAATAACTTCCAATATGAAATAATTAGATGGTCCAAATTTGAATCACACCATCTTTCATTATCCCTGATGAAAAAGGAAGTAGAAATCAAGAGTAAGAGTGATGAGAAATAAAAGAAACACTCATTCTGAAGTTTTCCCACCTAGTGAATCACAGTGCTCAAGGTAGAATCCATTTCCGGAATGCCAGTGTTCAAGGAGGATTGATAATACTTTAGAACCAAAAAGCCAGCATCCAGTGAAAGAACAACTTCAGTTGGGAGAGAAATATAAAATCAAGCCTTTCCTCCCTCAATGTTATATATTTTCATATATATAGAGAGAGTTGAGAAAGAAGATTTAGAGTTAAGAAAAGAAAATTGTATTGGAAAATAGGCACATTGTTATTTGGTAATTATGATGGCTCATTTAAGTTGAAATACACGGTTGATTACTTATAACATTTCTGAGATCTCAGTATATTTTTATGCTGGAATTAAAAAAAATGAAATGCCTTCAAAATATATATTAGATAAAAAAGAATAAAAAATCTTTAATTTCCTCTTGTCATTTTTAATGAGTAAACATTTATTTATTCTCATATTTGTTAGGTTGCTGGAAATCATGTACTTTATATAGATATTATGGCAGAAAAGCTATATTCATCTATAATTTAAAAAATATTTTAATATTCTCGTATATTCTCATATTCCCTACACTTTCTGCTATTTCTCTTCACTTTTCTACAGAGAGAGTCTCTATCCATGCTCTGCTTGCTCTGTCAGTAGTAGACTATTTTTGCGTGTTATTTCTTTCTAGGCTTATGGTAAAGGCCTTTGCACAAGGCTTCTCTTGTTCTTGTCCACCTAAATCTGACACAAACCTTGTGCTCCAGGGTATTAGGGTGGGGCTATCTCAGAAAAAGTGTTCTTTTCTGTCTTAGGTAGTAGGGAGTTTACTAACTCTTCTCCTGTGGTTATAAACCTCTGCTCAAAATCAGCATAGAATCTTATGCCCAGGATGCTTTCCTGACCCTCTATCCAGGCAGAGTTTCTGCATCTGCTCCGACCTCAGCATCAATGTATTATTGCTTGTGTCTAGGACACGAGTAGTTTCTCTACATTTTCTTCAGAAGCAAATATCTTCTTCTACTCCCTTTACATAAGAAATCATTGCTGCCTGTGCCCTTGTAGCAAGAGTATTTGTTGCTCTTTCCTCAATAGCTGAATGTTTTTGCTTCATAGGAAACAAAGGTCTTGGGAAGAGGGCAGGTATTTGTGCCTGTCCTCAGGAAACTAATTATCTAGTGGACGTTTTGACTACCAAGGTGGGTTCTTTCAAGTGTCCTGTCTTGCTCCTAATCTTTCTCATGATTACACTGTAAAGACTTGCAGAAAAGAGTAAATGAATGTTAATTCCCTTTGTGTGTAGAGTCCCCAGATCTTACCAACTGATATAGTAGCCCATATTTAGCCTTTAAGAATGTATAAACATTTTAGCTAATTTTGTCATATGCACTTTTATGGTAGCCATCTCTATTCTGTGGTCTGGCAAAAGAGAAATAGTTCATGTGTCCCTTCTTTTGGTGGGCAGGGTAGCTACTCTTTGGAATTCACTTTCACTGATGCCTTGGAGACCTCAGCTCTCTAATGAGTTCAAGAAAAGTTATGGTTATAGATTACCTGTATTATTCTAATTATTATAGTAGAGGAAACATTTTCCTCTTAGTTCTGGAATTAGAAGACCATAACACTTCCTTCATATAATTTATACAAACAATTAAGAACAATAAAATGTATGTTACTATTCAATTTAATAAGAAGGAAAAGATCAGTGAATGTAATTCCTTAACATGTAATCTAAATACATAAAATCACTTTCTAAATTAATGTTTTATCTTATAAGGATGCCTTTAACTGCTTTGTTTTCATAGTGGACATAGTAGAGATGTGCTACTGAATGTCTTGCAGTAGGGTTTTAGCTGGATAATGTGGTGCATCCTTATAACAGAACACTCTGCAGCTAATTAATACCAATGATACGGTTGTTTTCTTTGATGAATTTTGCCATTTCATTAAAGTTGCTGTATTTATTGGCATAAAGTATTCTGTTATAAGCTCTTATGCCTGAACAGACATTGTTTCTAGGCCTATAGTAAAGGCCTTTACCTCACTGTCTGTTTGCTGTAACCTGCTATGTTCTCTTTATATATTCCTGATACTGGTATTTTGTGTTTTCTCTCTTTTTTTGCATAAGCTTTGCTAGAGGATTACAAGTTTTAAAAGAATAAAAAGTAGAAAATCTAAATAGCATATATATCCATCTGTTTTTATATCAAACTATCAATTATAGATAAATGAATAACTATAGATCTACAGATACATCTCTTTGTCTCTCTCTTTCCATATATACATACATAACACACACACACACACACACACACACACACACACACAGAGAGATTTTCCTCAGCTTGTGATGGGATTAAATAATAAGTTGAAAGTATCACAAGTCAAAAATGCATTTAATAAGCTAACCTACTGAACATTAAATTAACCTAGCTTACCTTAAATGTTCTCCAAACATGTATATTAGCCTTGAGTTGTGAAAAATCATCTAACACAAAATCTATTTTATAACAAAGTGTTGAATAGCTCATATAATTTACTATTCAGAAAATACAGGAAGAAAGAATGCTTTCAAACTCATTATTGAGGTCAGCATAGCCCTGATAACAAAATTGACAAAGATTTAGAAGAATATAAGTTTACACACAAAAAATCTCTCTTGAACACAGCCACCAAAATCATTAATATATTAAATTCTAAAACATATATAAAAGGGTATAATACACCCTTATAAAGTAGGGTTTGTCCCAGAAAGGCGTGTTTGCTTTAACATTTTTTTAAAAAAGCAATGAAGGTAGTATATTAGATGAGATTGGGTGCATTCAGGGTGATATGGCCACAGACAAGCTAGTATATGAACCTAACAATAAAGCCTAAAAATCCTATAATTATCTCAATAGATTCAGAAAACCAATTTGATAAACACTTATTGATCATAGAAGAATCTCAACAAACTGAGAATTAAAGGAACGTCTTTAAGCTGATAAAGGGTACCTACTAAGAAATTATAAATAGCATCTTTATGTATGGAAAGCCTAAACTCTTTCCCCTAACAATAATAAAATGCCAATATCTGATCTTACCACCTCTTTTGAAAAATCTACTAGAAGTGATATTAATTGCAGAAAGATAAGAAAAAAGCCAAAATGATTATAAAGGAAACAATAAAACCCTCTGTATTTGTCAGTGACATTTTTGTGTATCTAGAAACTGCTAGTGTAATTAATAAGTAATCTGAACAAGATTGAAGAGTAGAAAATCGGTATGCAGAGATAAGTTATATTTTCCTATACTGATAATGGAATGTTGGACACTGAAATAGAAAAATACCAATTATCATAGTATCAACATCAAAAAATAATATATATTATAAAAAATGTTCATCATGTCTATACTGCAAATGACAAAGCTATGCAGAGAAAAATTAAGGGTTTAAATAAATGGAGAAATATACAATATTTATTGACTGAATAACTCAATTTTTTAAATGTTAGTTATTCCTAAATTAGTCTATAGATTTGACAAAAATCCTAACTAAAATGGAGCAGATTTTTAAAGAAATCGAGAAACTCGTTCTTCAGGCATTGAAAAGACTTAAAGAAGGTGAAGCATTATTGAATAATGCTGTGAACTAAATGTTTATGTCCCTTCAAAACTGTGTTGAGATCCAAATTCCCAATATGATGGTATTTGGAGGTGGGGCTTTTGGGAGGTAATTAGGATGAGGCCCTTCTGGTGGGATTCATCACCTTATAAAGGAGGAACAAAATAAAAGATCTGTCTGTCTCTGCCATCTGAGGATATAGCTAAAAGGCAGCCTTCCGTAAATCAGGATAATGACAATAACACAGACTGTACTCATGGACACTACCAAATGCTGGCAATATTTTGAAATACTGAAAATACTCACATGTGGCTGATGTAAAGGTAAAATGGTACAATCTGTATGAAGAACTGTTCAGAAGTTTCTTATAAAATTAGCTGTGAATTTATCCTATGATCTAGAAGTTCCACTCCGAGGTAATTACCTAAGAGATATAAGTCTACAAACTAACTTCTACAAGAATATTTATAGAAGTCTTTTTTCATAAAATTTCAATAATGAGGATAACAGAAATATCCATTAAAAATGGATGAGCAAATTATGCTATATTCACTCAGAAATAAAGAGGAATGAGCTACTGACACATTCAAGAAACGTACATGAATCTTAAAAAGTATTTATGTTGTAGAAAACAACACATACAACACACTGTATGATCTTATTTATTGGAAGTCCAAGTAGAAGCAAAACTAACCCATGGTAGTAGAAATCAGAAAGTGGTTGCCTCTGATAAAGTTGGGATTGATTGGAGAAAGGGATAGGGGGGTATTTTTTAGAAAGTGGATATATTCTATATCTTACTTTGGATGGTCATTTTATGAACATATGTAATTCTCAAACCTCATCAAATTAATCACATACTTTGTTTCTTACAATGTCATAAATTTTATCTCAACTGAAAACTAAGATTAAAGAGATGTTGTAAAAATGCATCTTCATGCTTTATTATTACATAAAATCAGATTAAAAATTAGTTATTGAATAGTGGCAGTGGAGCAAGATGGCAGATAAGCTCCACTTATCATACACTCGCCTCCCCTCCCCAGACAAGGTCACCAAGTTAACAACTATCTACCTTTAAAAGCGCCAGAAAACCAGGTGAGCACTTACAGCACTTGGTTTTACCTTTATATCACCGAAAGAGACACAGAAGAGATAGTAAATGCAGTCTTCAATAATGGAAGCCCCCCACAACACCACCCTCAGCATGCTGCCAAGAGCATCTCTGGGTGCTGGGAGGAGGAGAACACAGTAGTTGTGAGGCATTGAACTCATTGCTGTCCTGTTAGAGCAGGAAGAAAAACTAGATAGAACTTAGCGACACTCCCACAGAGGGAGCATTTAAACCAGCCCTAGCCAGAGGGGAATCTCTGATCCCAGCAGTCTGAACTTGAGTGGCTGCTACAGTACTCTGTGTCTCCAAGTAAACTTGAAAGGCAGTCAAGGCCATAAGGACTGCAGCTCTTAGGCAAGTCCTGGTGCTGAACTAGGTCGAGAGACAGTAAACTTGGGGTTGGTGGGGGGCAGGGGACATTATGAGACACCAGCTGGAGCAGACAACAGCATGCTATAATCATCCCTTCCCTAACCCCAGGTTGTATAGCTCACAGTTACAAAAGAGATCCCTTCTTTCCTTTTGAAAAAAGGAGAGGGAAGAGTGGGGAAGACTTTGTCTTGAATCTAGATACCATCTGCCTCTGCAGGATAGGATGCCAGTTAGAGTCATGAGGCCCCCATTCCAGGCCCTAGCTCCCGGATGACATTTCTAGACATACCCTGGATCAGAAGGGAACCCTCTGCCTTGAAAGAAAGAACCCATTCCCAGCAGTATTGATCACCTGCTAACTGAAGAACTCGTGGGCTCTGAATAACCAGCAGCTATACCCAGGTACTACATCAAAAACCTTGGGTTATCCTCTGAGACTTGCTGGCTTCAGGTACCAGCATGACCACAGGGGAGCAGAGCACCAAGAGGGCTCTTGGAGTCTCTGATTCCAGGACGTGACTCTTGGATGGCATTTCTGGACCAACCCTGGGCCAGAAGGGAGCCCACTTCCATGAAGAGTGAGTCCCAGGCCAGGCAGTATTCATGACAAGCTTACTTAACAGACCTTGAAATTTAAGGTAATATTGATGATAATCTGGAAGTATTTCTCATGGCTTGGGATGGCAGTGAATATGGGGTGAGGCTCCTCTGCCTTTGGAAAGAGGAGGGAAGAATAGGAAAGACTATGCACTGTGGCTTGAGTGCCAGTTCAGCTGCAGTACAATAGAAACCGGGTAAACTCCTAATTTTTGACTCTAGTACCTGACTTCCAGATGGCACTTCTGGACCCATGTCTGGGAGACCTTGCTGCTCTGAAGGGAAAAACACAGGCTGGCTGGCTTTGCCACTGTGTGATTTAGAGCCCCTGGACCTTGAGTGTACATAGGCTGTAGCCAGGGAGTAGTTACAGCAAGCTTTGTGTGAGACCCAGCACTGTGTGCTGGCTTCAGGTCTAACCTGGCACAATCATAATGGTGGTGGTGACAGGGGTGCTCTTGCCACTTTATCTTCAGCTTTAGGTGGATCAGAGCAGAAAGAGAGAGACTCTGTATGCTTGGGATAAAGTAAGGAGAAAGAACAAAAGTCTCTGCCTGGTAATCCAAAGAATTCTCCTGAATCTTGTCCAAGATTATCAAGGCAGGGCCTCTATGAATAATCTGCAAGAACCACAGCATAGCTGGGCTTGGGGTGCCCCCTAAAGCAGATACAGCTTAGATCACAACAGCTAAGTTCTTTCAAATATCTGGAAAGCCTTCCCAAGAAGAATGGCTATAACCCCAGACAGTGAAGACTATAATAAATACCTAACTTTTTAATGCCCAGATACCAAAGAAGATCTACTAGCATTAACACCATCTAGGAAAACATGACCTCATCAAATGAACTAAATTAGGCACCAGGGACCGAACCTGGAGAATCAGAGACATTTGACTTTTCCAACATAGAATTCAACATAGCTGTGTTGAGGAAAGGCAAAGAAATTTAAGATAACACAGAGAAGGAATTCAGAATTCTATTTAATAGTGAGATTGAAATAATTAAAAAGAATCAAGCAGAAAATCTGGAACTAAAAAAATGCATTTGTCATACTGAAAAATGCATCAGTGTACTTTTGTAGCAGAATTAGTCACGCAGAAGAAAGAATTAGTGATCTCGAAGACAGGATATTTGAAGATACACAATCAGAGGAGACAAAAGACAAAAGAATAAAAAGCAATGAAGCATGCCAATGGGATCTAGAAAAAGCCTCTAATGGGCAAATCAAAGAGTTACTGGCCTTAAAGAGGAGACACATAAATAAGCAGGAGGAGACAGTTTATTCAAGGGGATAATAGCAGAGAACTTCCCAAACCTAGAGAAAGGTATCAATCTTTTTTTTTTATTCTACTTTAAGTTCTGGGGTACATGTGCACAATGTGCAGGTTTGTTACATATGTATACATGTGGTATGTTGGTGTGCTGCACCTGTTAACTCATCATTTAGCATTAGGTATATCTCCTAATGCTATCCCTCCCCCCTCCCCCTAGCCCACAACAGGCCCTGGTGTGTGATGTTCCCCACCTTGTGTCCAAGTGTTCTCATTGTTCAGTTCCCACCTGTGAGTGAGAAGATGTGGTGTTTGGTTTTCCGTCCTTGCAATAGTTTGCTGAGAATGATAGTTTCCAGCTTCATCCATGTCCCTACGAAGGACATGAACTCATCCTTTTTTATGGCTGCATAGTATTCCATGGTGTATATGTGCCACATTTTCTTAATCCAGTCTATCATTGATGGACATTTGGGTTGGTTCGAAGTCTTTGCTATTGTGAATAGTGACACAATAAACATACCTGTGCATGTGTCTTTATAGCAGCAGGATTTATAATCCTTTGGGTATATACCCAGTAATGGGATGGCTGGGTCAAATGGTATTTCTAGTTCTAGATCCCTGAGGAATTGCCACACTATCTTCCACAATGGTTGAACTAGTTTACAGTCCCACCAACAGTGTAAAAGTGTTCCTATTTCTCCACATCCTCTCCAGCACCTGTTGTTTCCTGACTTTTTAATGATGTCCATTCTAACTGGTGTGAGATGGTATCTCATTGTGGTTTTGATTTGCATTTCTCTGATGGCCAGTGATGATGAACATTTTTTCATGTGTCTATTTGCTGCATAAATGTCTTCCTTTGAGAAGTGTCTGTTCATATTCTTGGCCCACTTGTTGATGGGGTTGTTTGATTTTTTTCTTGTAAATTTGTTTGAGTTCTTTGTAGATTCTGGATATTAGTCCTTTGTCAGATGAGTAGATTGCAAAACTTTTCTCCCATTCTGTAGGTTGCCTGTTCACTCTGATGGTAGTTTCTTTTGCTGTGCAGAAGCTCTTTAGTTTAATTAGATCCATTTGTCAATTTTGGCTTTTGTTGCCATTGCTTTTGGTGCTTTAGTCGTGAAGTCCTTGCCCATGCCTATGTCCTGCATGGTATTGCTTAGGGTTTCTTCTAGGTTTTTTGTGGTTTTAGGTCTAACATTTAAGTCTTTAATCCATCTTGAATTAATTTTTGTATAAGGTGTAAGGAAGGGATCCAGTTTCAGCTTTCTACATATGGCTAGCCAGTTTTCCCAGCACCATTTATTAAATAGGGAATCCTTTTCCCATTGCTTGTTTTTGTCAGGTTTGTCAAAGATCAGATGGTTGCAGATGTGTGGCATTATTTCTGAGGGCTCTGTTCTGTTCCATTGGTCTATATCTCTGTTTTGGTACCAGTACTGTGCTGTTTTGCTTACTGTAGCCTTGTAGTATAGTTTGAAGTCAGGTAGCATGATGCCTCCAGCTTTGTTCTTTTGGCTTAGGATTGACTTGGCAATGCGGGCTCTTTTCTGGTTCCGTATGAACTTTAAAGTAGTTTAGGAGAACTAAAAACCACTGCTCAACAAAATTAAAAGAGGACACAAACAAATGGAAGAACATTCCATGCTCATGGACAGGAAGAATCAATATTGTGAAAATGGCCGTACTGCTGAAGGTAATTTATAGATTCAGTGCTATGCTCATCAAGTTACCAATGACTTTCTTCACAGAATTGGAGTATGGCCATTTTCACAATATTGATTCTTTCTATCCATGAGCATGGAATGTTCTTCCATTTGTTTGTGTCCTCTTTTATTTTGTTGAGTAGTGGTTTGTAGTTCTCCTTGAAGAGGTCCTTCACATCCCTTGTAAGTTGAATTCCTAGGTATTGGATTCTCTTTGAAGCAATTGCGAATGGGAGTTCACTCATGATTTGTCTCTCTGTGTGTCTATTATTGGTGTATAGGAATGCTTGTGATTTTTGCACATTGATTTTGTATCCTGAGACTTTGCTGAAGCTGCTTATCAGCTTAAGGAGATTTTGGGCTGAGACGATGGGGTTTTCTAAATGTACAATCATGTCATTTGCAAACAGGGACAATTTGACTTCCTCTTTTCCTAATTGAATACCCTTTATTTCTTTCTCCTGCCTGATTGCCCTGGCCAGAACTTCTGACACTATGTTGAATAGGAGTGATGAGAGAGGGCATCCGTGTCTTGTGTCAGTTTTCAAAGGGAATGCTTCCAGTTTTAGCGCATTCAGTATGATGTTGGCTGTGGGTTTGTCATAGATAGCTCTTGTTATTTTGAGATATGTCCCATCAGTACCTAATTTATTGAGAGTTTTTAGCATGAAGGGCTGTTGGATTTTGTCAAAGGCCTTTTCTGCATCTATTGAGATAATCATGTGGTTTTTGTCTTTGGTTTTGTTTATATGATGGATTACATTTATTGATTTGCATATGTTGTACCAGCCTTGCACCCCAGGGATGAAGCCAACTTGATCATGGTGGATGAGCTTTTTGATGTGCTGCTGGATTTGATTTGCCAGTATTTTATTGAGGATTTTTGCGTTGTTGTTCATCAGGGATATTGGTCTAAAATTCTCTTTTTTTGTGTGTGTGTCTTTGCCAGGCTTTGGTATCAGGATGATGCTGGCCTCATAAAATGAGTTAGGGAGGATTTCCTCTTTTTCTGTTGAATGGAATAGTTTCAGAAGGAATGGTACCAGCTCCTCTTTATACCTCTGGTAGAATTCGACTGTGAATCCATCTGGTCCTGGACTTTTTTTGGTTGGTAGGCTATTAATTATTGCCTCAACTTCAGAGGCTGTTATTGATCTATTCAGGGATTCAAAGTCTTCCTGGATTAGTCTTGGGAGGGTATTATTTATTTATCTATTTATCCCAGATTTTCTGGTTTATTTGTGTAGAGGTGTTTATAGTGTTCTCTGATGGTAGTTTGTATTTCTGTGAGATCGGTGGTGATATCCCCTTTATCATTTTTTATTGTGTCGGTTTGATTCTTCTCTCTTTTATTCTTTATTAGTCTTGCTAGCGGTCTATCAATTTCATTGATCTTTTCAAAAAACCAGCTCCTGGATTCATTGATTTGTTGAAGGGTTTTTTGTGTCTGTATCTCCTTTGGTTCTGCTCTGATCTTAGTTATTTCTTGCCTTCTGCTAACTTTTGAATGTGTTTGCTCTTTCTTCTCTAGTTCTTTTAATTGTGATTTTAGGGTGTCATTTTTAGATCTTTCCTGCTTTCTCCTGTGGGCATTTAGAGCTATAAATTTCCCTCTGCACACTGCTTTAAATGTGTCCCAGAGATTCTTGTATGTTGTGTCTTTGTTCTCATTGGTTTCAAAGAACATCTTTATTTCTGCCTTCATTTCGTTATGTAGCCAGTAGTCATTCAGGAGCAGGTTGTTCAGTTTCCATGTAGTTGACTGGTTTTGAGTGAGTTTCTTAATCCTGAGTTCTAGTTTGATTGCACTGTGGTCTGAGAGACAGTTTGTTATAATTTCTTTTCTTTTACATTTGCTGAGGAGTGCTTTACTTCCAACTATGTGGTCAATTTTGGAATAAGTGCGATGTGGTGCTGAGAGGAATGTATATTTTGTTGATTTGGGATGGAGAGTTCTGTAGATGTCTGTTAGGTCCACCTGGTACAGAGCTGAGTTCAATTCCTGGATATCCTTGTTAACTTTCTGTCTCATGGATCTGTCTAATGTTGACAGTGGGATGTTAAATTCTCTCATTGTTATTGTGTGGGAGTCTAAGTCTCTTTGTAGGTCTCTAAGGACTTGCTTTATGAATCTGGGTGCTCCTGTATTAGGTGCATATATATTAAGGATAGTTAGCTCTTCTTGTTGAATTGATCCGTTTACCATTATGTAATGGCGTTATGTAATGGCCTTCTTTGTCTCTTTTGATCTTTGTTGGTTTAAAGTCTGTTTTATCAGAGACTAGGATTGCAACCCCTGCTTTTTTTTGTTTTCCATTTGCTTGGTAGCTCTTCCTCCATCCCTTTATTTTGAGCCTAAGTGTGTCTCTGCACATCAGATGGGTCTCCTGAATACAGCACACTGATGGGTCTTGACTCTTTATCCAATCTGCCAGTCTGTGTCTTTTAATTGGAGCATTTACCCATTTACATTTAAAGTTAATATTGTTATGTGTGAATTTGATCCTGTACAAGAAGTTTATAGAACACCAAGCAGTATGAGCCCAAGGAAGACAACCTCAAGGCATTTAATAATCAAACTCTCTATGGTCAAGGATAAATAAATGTTCCTAAAAGCAGCAAGAGAAAAGAAACAAATAACATACAATGGAGCTCCAAAACATCTGGCAGAAGATTTATCAGTCAGTACCTTACAGGCCAGGCCAGGAGAGTTTTGCATTATATATTTAATGTGATGAAGAAAAAAACAAAACAATACAAAATAAAACAAAACTCTTGTACCCTAGAATAGTATATCCATCAAAAATAATCTTCAAACATGAAAGTGAAATGAAGACTTCCAGATTTCATCAACATGACCTGTCCTATAAGAACTACTAAAGGGAATACTTCAATCAGAAAGAAAACAACATTAATGAGCAACAAATAATCACCTCAAGGTACAAAACTCACTGGTAATTATAAGTACAGAGAAAAACACAGAATATTAGGCCAGGCACAGTGGCTGATGCCTGTAATCCCAGCACTCTGGGAGGCCAAGTTGGCCGGATCACTTGAGTCCAGGAGTTTGAGACCTGCCTGCACAACATGGCAAAACCCCATCTCTACAAAAAATACAAAAATTAGCCAGGCATGGTGGTTTGTGTTTTGGGTCCCAGCTACTTGTGGGGCTGATTTGGGAGGATTGTTTGAGCCTAGGAGGTCGAGGCTCCAGTGAGTTTTGATTGTGCCACCACACTCCAGCCTGTGTGACAGAGTGAGGCCATGTCTCAAAAAAATAAAAATAAAACAAAAATAAAATTAAAAAAGAAAGAAAAGAAAAATGAACGAATGAAACATATTAATTACAATGACTTTCCAAGACATAGTTCGTACAGTAAGATAGAAAAATAACAAAAAGTTAAAAAGCAGGATGATGAAGTATAGAGTTTTTATTAGTTTTATTTTTGCTTGTTTATTTATGAAATTGCACTGAGTTGTTCTCAGGTTAAAATAATGGGTTATTAAATTGTTATCTTGCTAAAATAATGGATTATAAGATAACATTTGCAAGCCTCATGGTAATCTCAAACTAAACAACATAAAATCAGTACACAAAAAATAGAAAGCAAGCAACTAAATCATATTACCAGAGAAAGTCACCTTCACTAGAGCAACAGAAATAAAAGAAAGAAAGAAAGAAGAGAAGACCACAGAACAACCAGAAAACAAATAACAACATGGAAGGAGTAAGTCCTTTCTTATCAGTAATAACATTGGATGTAAATGGACTAAACTCTCCAATCAAAAGACATAGATTGGTAAAATGGATGAAAAACCAAGACCCAATAATCTGTTGCCTACAAGAAACACACTTCACCTATAAATACACTCACAGACTGAAAATAAAGTGATGGAAAAAGATATTCCTGCCAATAGAAAAAAAAGAGCAGGAGTTGCTATACTTATATCAGACAAAACAGTTTTAAGACCAAAACTATAAGAAGATGCAAAGAAAGTCGCTCACTATATAATGATAAAGGGGTCAATTCAGGAAGAGGATATAATAATTTTAATATATATGCACCCAACACTGGAGCACTCAGATATACAGAGGAAATATAATTAGAGCTCAAGAGGCCCCAGTACAATATTAACACCCCACTTTCAGCATTGAACAGATCTTCCAGGCGGAAAACCAACAAAGAAACATCAGACAGTCTGCATCATAGACAAAGTGAATCTAACAAATATTTATATAACATTTCATCCAAGAGCTGCAGAATACACATTCTTTTCTCAGCACATGAATTATTCTCAAGGATGGACCATATGTTAGGTCACAAAACAAGTCTTAAAACATTTAAAAAATAAAATAAGGCATCTTTTCTGACCACAATGAAATAAAACTAGAAATTAATAATGAGGAATTTTGGAGACTGTACAAATACATGGAAATTAAACAATATGCTTCTGAATGACCAGTGGGGTAGTGAAGAAATTCAGAAATAAATTGAAAAAAAATTCTTGAAACAAATCATAATGGAAACATAACACCAGAACTGTGATGTACAGCCAAAGCAGTACTAAGAGTCAAGTTTATAGCAGTGAGTGCATACATCAAAAAAGAGAAAACACTTCAAATGGACAGTCTAATGATACATCTTAAAGAACTAGAAAAGCAAGAGGAAACAAACCCAAAATTAGTAGAAGAAAAGAAATGAAGATTAGAGCAGAAATAAATGGAATTGAAATGAAGAAAACAATACAAATGATCAATGAAACGAAAAGTTCTTTTTTGAAAAGTTGAAGTTGACAAACCTTTAACCAGACTAGGAAAAAAAAGAGAAGGTCCAAATAAACAAAATCACAAATGAAAAAGGAGACATTACACCTGATACTTCAGAAATTTGAAGGATCATTAATGGCAACTATGAGCAACCATATGCCAATAAATTTGAATCTCTGGAAGAAATGAACAAATTTCTAGAGATATACAACCTATCAAGATTGAACCAGGAAGAAATACAATATCTGAGCAGTCCAATAAAAAATAATGAGATCAAAGCCATAATAAAAATTCTCCCAGTAATGAAAACCCCCAAGGACCTCAACAGATTAAAGGATAAAAACTCTATGATTTTGGTTGATGATGAAAAAGCTTTTGATAAAATTCAACATCCTTTCATGATAAGAACCCCTCAAAAAATTGGGAATAGAAGGAACATACCTCAACGTAATTAAAGGAGTATACGACAGACCCACAGCTAGTATCATACTGAATAATGAAAAACTAAAAGCCCTTTCTCTAAGATGTGGAACATAACAAGAATGCTCACTGTCACCACTGTTATTCAACATAGTACTGGAAGTTCTGTCAAGAACAGTCAGACAAAGGAAAGATATTAAAGACATCCAAATTAGAAAGAAAGAAGTCAAATCATTCTTGTTTGCAGAAGATATTATCTTATATTTGAAAAAACCGAAGGACTCTACAAAAAACTGTTAAACAATAAATATATTCAGTAAAATTGCAGAACACAAAATCAACATACCAAAATCAGTGGCATTTCTATATCACAACAGTGAACACTGTGAAAAAGAAATTTAAAAAGTAATCTTAGTTACAATAGCTACACATAAAATAAAATATCTAGGAATAAGCTTAACCAAAGAAGTGAAATATAATGAAAACTATGAAATACTGATTAAAAAAATCGAAAAGAACACACACACACACACACACACACACAATACTCCATGTTCATGGATTGAAAGAATCAGTATTGTTAAACGGTCTATACCCCAAACAATCTACAGATATAGTACAACTCTGATCAAAATACTGATGACATTCTTCACAGAAATAGAAAAAAAAAACCCTAAAATTTATATGGAACCACAAAAGACCAAGAATAGTAAAAGATATCCTAAGTAAAAAGAACAATACTGGAGGAATCATGTTACCTGACTCAAATTCTACTACAACGCTATAGCAACCAAAATAGCATGGTTGCTGGAGTTAAAACAGACAGGCTGGGTGCGGTGGCTTATGTCTGTAATTCCAGCACTTTGGGAGGCCAAAGTGGGCAGATTACCTGAGGTCAGGAGTTTGAGACCAGCCTGGCCAACGTGTTGAAACCTCATCTCTACTAAAAATACAAAAATTAGGCAGGCATGGTGGTGCACACTTGTGATCCCAGCTACTCAGGAGGTTGAGGCAGGAGAATCGCTTTAACCTGGAAGGTAAAAGTTGCACTAGGCTGAGATCACACCATTGCACTCCAGCCTGGGTGACAAGAGCAAAACTCCGTCTCAAAAACAAACAAACAAAATACGATACATAGATTAATGGAACAGAATAGAGAACCCAGAAACAAATTCACACACCTGTAGTGAACTCATTTTTGGCAAAGGTATCAAGAACTTACATTGGGGAAAGACAGTATCTTCAGTAAATGTTGCTGGGAAAACTGGATGTCCATATGCAGAAGAATGAAACTAGATGGCTATCATTTACCATACACAAAAATCAAATAAAAATGGATTAAATACTTAAATCTAAGACCTTAAACTATGAAACTAATACAAGAAAACCTCCAGGAATATTTCCAGGATATTAGTCTGGGTAAAGATTTCTTGAGCAATACCCTATAAGCACAGACAACCAAAACAAGCATAAACAAATGCAATCACATCAAGTTAAACATCTTCTTCACAGGAAAGAATACAATCAACAAAATAAGGAGACAATTTACAGTATGGGAGAAAATATTTGCAAACTACTTCTCTGACGGGATTAATGAGAATATATAAGGAGCTCAAACACGTCTACAGGAAAAAAATCTAAAAATCTGATCAAAAAATGGGCAAAAGATCTGAATAGGCACTTCTTAAAAGAAGACACAGAAATGGCAAACAGGCATATGAAAAGGTGCTCAATATCACTTATCATCAGAAAAATGCAAATCAAAACTACAATGAGATATCATCTCACCCCAGGTAAAATGCTTATATCCAATGAACAAGCAATAACAAATGCTGGTGAGGTTGTGGAGAAAAGGAAATCCTTCTGTGCTGTTGGTAGGAACATAAATCAGTACAACCACTATGAAAAACAGTTTGATGTTTTCTCAAAAAAGTGAAAATTTAGCTATGAAATGATCCAGCACAATGAGATACCATCTCACACCAGTTAGAATGACGATCATTAAAAAGTCAGGAAACAACAGGTGCTGGAGAGGATGTGGAGAAATAGGAACACTTTTACACTGTTGGTGGGACTGTAAATTAGTTCAACCATTGTGGAAGTCAGTGTGGCAATTCCTCAGGGATCTAGAACTAAAAATACCATTTGACCCAGCCATCACATTACTGGGTATGTTCCCAAAGGACTATAAATCATGCTGCTACAAAGACACATCCACACGTATGTTTATTGCGGCACTATTCACAATAGCAAAGACTTGCAACCAACCCAAATGTCCAACAACGATATTCTGGATTAAGAAAATGTGGCACATATACACCATGGAATACTATGGAGCCATAAAAAATGACGAGTTCATGTCCTTTGTAGGGATATGGATGAAACTGGAAATCATCATTCTCAGTAAACTATCGCAAGGACAAAAAACCAAACACCGCATGTTCTCACTCATAGGTGGCAATTGAACAATGAGAACACATGGACACAGGAAGGGGAACATCACACTCTGGGGACTGTTGTGGGGTGGGGGGAGGGGGGACGGATAGCATTAGGAGATATACCTAATGCTAAATGACGAGTTAATGGGTGCAGCACACCAACATGGCACATGTATACATATGTAACAAACTTGCACCTTGTGCATATGTACCCTAAAACTTAAAGTATAATAATAATAAAATAAAATAAAATAAATTAAAATAAAATAAAGAAATGATCCAGTAATCCCAATACTGGGTATATGCCCCTAAAAAAAGGAAATTGGTATATCGAAGAGCTATCTGCATTCCTATGTTTGCTGCAGCACTATTTACAATAGCTAACATTTGGAAACAGTCTATGTGTCTATCAACAGATACATGCATAAAGAAAATGTGGTACATATACACAATGGAGTACTATTCAGCCATTAAAACAGAATGAGATCCAGTCATTTGCAACAACATAGATGGAATTGGGGATCATTATGTTAAGTGGAATAAGCCAGGCACAGAAAGACAAAAAAAAAATGACATGTTCTGAGTTATTTGTGGGACCTAAAAATGAAAACAATTAAACTCATGGACATAGAGAGTAGAGAGATGGTTACCAGAGGCTGGGAAGGGTCGTAGGATGTGGATGCAGAGATTGTTATTGGATAAAAAATATATAAGAAATAAATCAGGTCTATTATTTGACAGTATAATAGCATGACTATAGTCAACAGTAACTTAATTGTACATTTTAAAATAACTTAAAAACTGTAATTTGTATTTGTAAGTCAAAGTATAAATGCTTGAGGGGTTGGATACCCCATTCTCCAGGATGCACTCATTTCACAATGCATTCCTGTACCAAAACATTTCATGTACTCCATAAATACATACACTTATTGTGTACCCACAAAAATTTAAATAATAAAAAAATTGAAAAAGAATTCCTATATATTTAAGTAACAATTACAGTTTGTGAATGACTCTCTAAACATACAACTTCAATCCCAATAGGATTGTTATTTCAGTCAGTATGTCCCTTATCTCTGCAGATGTGTCTTTGTGTGGAAAAAATAGAATCATTTCATATTCTTCCTGCTAAAATTTTTTTAACAAAGAAAATTAGCACATTTATTAATACCCCCCTTATTTGTAAATAAAAGATATGCATGTACATAATCATAGAAAAATTGTAAAGGGATAAGCCATAAATAAAGGTGTGAATAATCTTGGAATAGTGAGATTAACAGTGAATTTCATGTTATCTTCTTGCTTACTTAAAATTTTAATCTTTTCTATACTATAAAAACATGGATTTTGCTTTTGATTTATTCTGATTTTCTCCTTAATTTGTGGGAATTTTGGGTATACAAATTGAGAATGCTTCCCTTTGGAAGGAATTTGCATTTTCTTCTTCTTACATGAAAATGCAGCCACTAAACTAGTAGATCTTTAGCTTCTTTATAAGTCCTGGGTTTGAAAAGAAGTCTTAAACTGAGTATCCTCATCTACTGCTGGCTAAAATCTTTGCTTCATTTGCTGACTTGCTTGTTAATGAAGTAGAAACACAGGGATTTTTCCCCAAGGATCATAACACCTGTGAGAACAATTTAATGACTCAACAAATGATGGAAGTCTCCTAACACTCTGTTATAAACTTTCCCTGGATCAAGGATGGTGGCTGACCATAGTCTACACTCACTGTGATCTGAATCCATTAAACCCTCTCTGTGGCAGAGCTCCATTAGACAAGAAATAATCTATAAGTATCCTTCTAAATAGATTAGGGAGGCAGAGCAATTGAAAAAATTTCAGAAGGATTTCCAAAAAAGTAACTTTAATCATGAGCATTGCTTACCCTTTATGTATATTTTTCCAATTGTAGTATGTGGCCAACCTTAAAAGAAAATGGTGGCGTTGACTTTGGCTTCCTTTGATTAAAAGCAAGAATAATAATCTATAAATCTCACATGTTCTGACAAAAAAGAAAAATAAATAGCTATTGCAGTGTCAGGGGACTTTCAGGTCCCATTTATACATTTTTCAAATTTCCTTACCAGATTTGTAGACCTGAACGTACACATCGCTCTCAATATTTCATTTGGAAAATTACACATGTAATACATGAAGAAATTTTTCATGTAAAACATTAAAAATATGATCGGGCGTGGTGGTTCACTCCTGTAATCCCAGCTCTTTGGGAGGCTGAGACGGCAGATCACCTGAGGTCAGGAGTTCGAGACCAGTCTGACCAACATGGTGAAACCCCGTCTCTACTAAAAATACAAAATTAGCCAGGCATGGTGGCACATGCCTGTGATCCCAGTTGCTTGGGAGCCTGAGGCAGGAGAATCGCTTGAACCTGGGAGGTGGATGTTGCAGTGAGCTGAGATCATGTCATTGCACTTCAACCTCGGTGACAGAGAAACTCCGTTTTAAAGAAAAAAAAAAACATAGATACCTCTGACTTTACTGTTATCCAATCTCATGCCTCTCATGAGGAGGGCCACTGTTTTGAATTTAGAAGGGATACCTCAGCCATTGCTTTTTTCTTTCCCTTTATATTTGCTATAATTTCCTTGAGTTATATTTACCTTGTCATTCACCACAGTTTCCCTGTAGATGCTTAATTTTTAATATAAATAATAGTATATTGAAAAACCACATTTTTACTCAAGCTCCCTCTGGCTCTTTCTTCTGGTTCACCAATTTATTCCTTAATAACAACTGTTGTGCTTTATCGTTTGGCTCTTCTTTAGATTACTTATTTTAAAAATTTTTCTAAACTTTCTGTTCTTCATAGATAAATATCCTTTTGCTTTTGCATACAAATTTTGAATACATACAGGCTTGCCTTGACTAGCAACACATTCTTAGTCATTATAAATTCTGTGATGGATATGGACCGATCAGGGGGCCATCTCCTTTTGACATATATTTTGTTCCATATTGTATATTGGTGTACAAATGAGACACGTTTAAAAATCTACTATTAATGAAGGGGAAATAGCTTCTGAAATCCTTGCAAATACATAAATAAACTCAGTAAAATCAAATATTTTCATTCAAAATTTATTCATTAAGTACCTATTAACGTTAGTAACTGTGTTAGGCATGAGTGTACTAAGAAATTATAGTAAATGCCATTAATTCTCCAATTCATTAATTTATTCATTTAACGAATATTTACTGAAAGCTACTACATGCCAAACCTGATCTGTGTGTCAAGATTAGATCTTGATGTTGATCTCAAGATCAGCAGGGCCACTATGGATAATTGTCCCATGAATGATTTTGTAACTTATCAGGCATTGTGAAGCAATGTAAGTAATGTGTGTAAAGTGATTGAGCAATACTGAATCGTTGAGCTAGATGGTGAAATCTGATAACTTTCTGGAAAGGTAACAATTGAGGTAGGTAAAACTTAATAACGTAAAGGAGCCAACCAATGAAAGACCTGGGGAAATAGCATTTCATTCAGAGGAACATTTAGGGAAAGTCTTCATGGGAAAAATGAGTTTAGGGTGCATAATGAGTAGGAATAGGACATTGTGATTAAAGTACAATGAGCAAGTCGGAGATGTATGTAATGACTCCTAGATCATGTGCATGTGGTAGACTACAGTAAGGAGTTTGTCTTCTTTTTCATTTCTTTTTTAAAAGTTCAGTAGGAAGCTATTAGAGGGTGATGTGGAGCAAAATGTACTGTCTGAACTCATATTTTAAAGCCTACTCTCTGCTTAGATGGAGAATGGGCTATAGAACTGCAAAGAGGGGAAATAGAAAGTCTGTTGAAGTAGTGCTGGTGATACCTGATAGTTGCTTGGAGTAAGGAGATGGAAAAATAGATGAATATATTTAAAAGTTAGGATCGAAAGCACTATAGATATTTTAGATAAAAAATAAGGGGAGGAAATAGATGACTCGAAGATGAATTCACCATAGCAGGGATAACTAATACATTTTGAGATTCTCATAGGAAGAGCTATTTTAGCAGGAGTACTAAAGGATGAGTTAGAGCTAGCCCAAAGTTAGCAGAAGGTAGGAGAACATTGACAGCCATGTAAAATGCTTTATCTTTATTCTGAGAATAAAGGGGAATAAATGAAAATTTTAACTGAGAGGTAACGTCATCATAGTTTTCAGATCAGAATGATGGATTATAAAAATCACCTGGCTCCCATCTCTGTAATTTCAGACATTCTGTGGGACAGATGCAACTTAGATATTTAGCTTATTCCAAATTTGGATGAAACGATATGAATTTTCAATTTCTTGAAATTCTGGTAGTATATGACACTGAGGAAGGGTTTTATGCCCAGAATGGAGACTCTAAAATCTCAGAAATTTGGCAGGAAGAAAATGTGGATGTCTATATTCTCCATCCTGAACCATCTTGAAGATTTTGCAAGGAATTTTGCAGAGGCTGTTAGAAAAGCTGTAAAAGGCATAGATACTTGTGTGAATGCAAAGTGAGAAATAAATCTCCCAGTCTGTACATAGATGATTTAAATACCCTGTGAATCACTGTAACTCATTTTATCAAGTAACAAAATCCTGGATGTTTGATATGTGAAGAAATCTGAAACAATACTAAAAATGTTACATTATTTTAAAACAATATTTTTTATATTGCTTGCTTTTCAATATTTTTATTGTCAAGTTTCCCAAAAGCTGGAAGTGGAGATTTAAAAAAATCCATTAAGAAACTGCTTTTCAGGCCGGGCGAGGTGGCTCAGGCTTGTAATCCCAGCACTTTGGGAGGCCGAGGCGGGAGGATCACGAGGTAAGGAGATCGAGACCACAGTGAAACCCTGTCTCTACTAAAAAATACAAAAAATTAGCCGGGCATGGTGGCGGTTGCCTGTAGTCCCAGCTACTCAGAGAGGCTGAGGCAGGAGAGTGGCATGAACCCGGGAGGTGGAGCTTGCAGTGAGCTGAGATTGCGCCACTGCACTCCAGCCTGGGCGACAGAGCGAGACTCCGTCTCAAAAAAAAAATAAAAATAAAAAATAAAACTGCTTTTCTCAGAATGAAGCCATGATCTTTGTGTGTAGTGAACAGATCTAATTTTTTACACTATTTGGCAGCACAGATGGTTCAAAAAATACTACAACCACTGATACTCTTCAGCTTTTTGTTCCTAGTCATTTTATGACAAGTACAGAATTAGCAAGTGCCTTGCAATCTAATTATGGTGATGGGATATGTTCTTGGTTGTATATCGGGAAAGGAGAATATTGCAAAGTTGGATATTGATTTTGGGGAATTATCAAACATTGTTCTTTTTAGATTGTAAAATAATTTCAGGATTTGCATCTTTGATTACATTTTATTTTCCTCCTTCTATTGCCAACCAGTTTCCTAGAAATGCAAGAAAAATAAATTTGGCAAAGCAGGTGATAAGATCAAGTTTTGATTGGTACCATTGTTACTCTGTTGTGTCAGACATCATGTTAAACAATTTGCTGAACTACTTCAAAGAGATAAACTATACTTTTGGGGTAGACTCTAATGTGTGCAATTCTTAACTGCTGATCTACACTCACATTTTACGTTTGTAGTAAGATCCCTATAATATCAAACTTCAAACCTACATAATTAAATCATGACACTGAATCATGAAAGCCAAACATATTCTATCACGGGGATCAAGGACTTGAGGAAATTTTTACCAGTAAGCCTTGGGTTGCTTTTCTCCTTATTTCCTAGTGTTTCTGTTATCTTTGAACTGATGCCTCTTATATTGGAATTTTATTTTCTAACATGAATTAGGAGTGCTTATAAATGTTATCTGAGTAACTCACATCCTTACTGGTAGTAATCTTACTTATATTTTTTCATGCTCATTGGTGCTTCCCTGTCTGTTCAGACACTCCTTCCTGGAATTTCTTACCTGTCACTTTCTATCACTATGCAAAGATAAAATTAGAGAAACAACAAAAATGTAAAGAAAAACAACAAAAGCAAGATTTGGAAATCATAAGAGAAGATCATGGACTATTGCAGATTGTTCTTGGACACAAAGATTTACTTTCTAGGTAAATATTGTCCTATGTAAGTCTCAGCCAAAGATGACAAATGAGTGTATCTCAAATAAGTTCTTGTCTAAGCAATTATTATTTAAAAAGTATTTCCAAAGTTTCTTAAATGTCAGTTAGACTGCATCAGAATGTTATTTTAGAAATATAAAGTCATTGGCTATGCTTAACAATTATCAGTAGTATTTTGGTTTGAGCTCTCCCAAAGTTAGAGTCTGATACAATGATTTTGGTCTGAGTAATTTATTTGGGATGTGCTCTCAGGAAGTGCTGAAGGAGAGTGGCAGCAAAATGAATGAAGAGTGTGTTATTGAGTGGGCAGCTGACAGTCAATCTTTCATACATAAAATGTATGAAAAGTACCTCCAAACTGTCTCAACTGGGGATGACCAACTGACATGCAAGGCTTACATCCCTCACTGTGTGAGGGTTGTTTTGTGGCATAGCTTTTTAGTATGTCTGACCTGTTTCACTAACAAGACTGACTGCTTTTGAATCCAGAGAACAGGCTATTGTCTCTGTTTGATATTTGAGAGTATGCAAGGAGATATGAACAGGGTACCAACACCATCTGTTTCAGAGGATACAGGCCTGTGTTTCAGACCATTGCAATAAAGTGAATATTGAAATAAAACAAGTCACAATTGTTGCGGCTTCTTAGTGCAGATAAAAATTATGTTTATACTATACCATAGCCTATTAAGTGTGCAGTAGCATTATGTCTAAAAAATCTTACATCACTTAATTAAAGAGCTTATGGCTAAAAAATGCTAATGATTATCTGAACCTGCTGTGAGTCATAACCTTTTTGCTGGTGGAGGCTCCTGCCTCAAGGTTGGTGGCTGCTGACTAATCATGGTGGTAGTTGCTGAAGGTTGGGGTCCCTGTGGCAATTTCTTAAAATTAGACAGAAATGAAGTATTCACATTTATTGACTCTTTGTTTCATAAAAGGTTTCTCTGTAACAAAAAAATACTGTTGGATACCATTTTACTCACAATAGTACCTTCAAAATAGGAGTCAGTCCTTCCAACCCCTGAAGTTGCTTTATCAGCTAAGTTTATGTAATATTTTAAATACTTTGTTGTCATGTCAACAATGTTCACTGCATCTTCACCAGGAATGGATTCCACCTTGACAAACCACTTTCTTTGCTTATCCATAAAATGTACCTCTTTAATTATTGAAGTTTTATCATGAGATTACATTGATTCAGTCACATCTTAAGGTTCCACTTCTAATTCCACTTCTCTTGCTATTTCCAACCCATATACAGTTCCTTTCTCCACTGAAGTCTTGAGCCCCTGAAGGGCATTTATGAGAGCTGGAATCAACTTCTTCTGAACTCCTATTCATGTTATTTTGACCTCCTACCATGAACCTTGAATGTTCTTAATGACATTTAGAATGATGAATCCTTTTTAGAAGGTTTTCAATTTACTTTGCCCAAATCTATCAGAGGAATAGTGATCTGTGGCAGCCATGGACACGCAAAATATATTTTTTAAATAATAAGACTTAAAAGTTGACATTACTCCTTGACACATGGGCTGCAGAATGGATGTGGGGTTAGCAGGTATGAAAACAACATTAATGACCTCTCCATCAGACTTTATTTATTTATTTATTTATTTATTTATTTATTATTATTATACTTTAGGTTTTAGGGTACATGTGCACAATGTGCAGGTTTGTTACATATGTATCCATGTTCCATGTTGATTTCCTGCACCCATTAACTCGTCATTTAGCATTAGGTATATCTCCTAATGCTGTCCCTCCCCACTCCCCCCACCCCACAACAGTCCCCGGAGTGTGATGTTCCCCTTCTTGTGTCCATGAGTTCTCATTGTCCAATTCCCACCTATGAGTGAGAACATGTGGTGTTTGGTTTTTTGTCCTTGCGATAGTTTACTGAGAATGTCCATCAGACTTCTTGTCTTGGGTTACTAGGTGCATTGCCAATAAGCAGTAATATTTTGAAAGAAATCTTTTTTCCTAAGCAGTAGGTTTCAACAGTGAGCTCAAAATATTCACTAAACCATGCTGTAAAGAAATATACTGTTATCCAAGCTTTGTTGTTTCACTTATCAAGCACAGGCAGAGTAGATTTATTATAATTCTTAAGGCTCCTAGGATTTTTGGAATGATAAATGAGAATTGGCTTCAACCTATACTGATTAGCTGTGTTAGCCCCTAGGAAGCTAGCCAGTCTGACATTTGAAGCTTTGAAGCCAAATACTGACTTCTCCCTACTTACAAAATTCCGAGATTACATTGTTTTATCATAGAAGACTTCCTCCGTTGAAAATCCATTGTTTAGTGAAGCCAACTTGATCAGTGTTCTTAGCTACATCTTCTTGATAACGTGCTGTAGCTGCTACATCAGCACTTGCTGCTTTACTTTGCACTTTCATGTTATGAAGACAGCTTCTTTCCTTAAACCTTACGAACTAACCTCTGCTAGCTTCTAACTTTTCTTCTGCATCTTCTACACTCTGTCAGCCTTCATAAAATTGAAGAAGTTCGGGTCTTGCTTCGGATGAGACTTTGGTTTCAGAGAACGTTGTAGTCGATTTGAGCTATTCAGACTAAACTTTTCCATATCAGCAATAAGGTTGTTTCATTTGTCATTTGTGTGTTCACTGGAGTAACACTTTGAATTTTCTTCAGAAACTTGTCCTTTGCATTCACAGCTTGGTTATTTGACACAAGAGGTCTAACTTTCAAGTGAGTTTTGCTTTTGACAGGCCTTCCTGATTAGTCTTAATCATTTTTAGCTTTGTATTTAAAGTTGGAGATGTGCAACTCTTTCTTTCATGCGAATGCCTAGAGTCCGTTGAAATGCTATTAAGTGACATAATTTTACTGTTTTTGTGTCTCTGGAATTAGAGAGGCCTGAGACGGACAGAAATGAGGGAATAGCTGGTTGGTGGAGCTGTCAGAACACATACAACATTTATTAGTTAAGTTCACTGTCTTATATGGACACAGCTTGTGGCATCTCAAACCATCACAATAGTAATGTCAAAGATCACCAATCACAGATCACCGTAAGAGATACAATAATAATGAAAAAGTCTAACATATTGTGAAAATTGCCAAAATGTGACTCAGAGACACGAAGGTAACACATGTTGATGAAAAACATGGTGCAGATAGATTAACTGTAGGCAGCTTTGCCACAAACCTTCTATTTGTAAAAAAAATGCAGTGTCTACGAAGTGCAATAAAACAAAGTGCAATAAAATGAGGTATGCTTGTGTATGCAAGAAATACTATGCATCTAAGTGCTCCCTTTCCTCCCATGGAAAACAAAAACTTGTAATCTTTTAAAATTAGTGGACAAAGTTAAACTGATTTTTTTCAATAAATGCCCATTCTTAAATCAATTTAGCTGCCGTATTGAGGTATTACCTGTCTGTAATATTATTTCACAGACTTGTTTCAGTCTCTTTTTTCCAGGAGAAAAAAATCACTAGAATGGTGGCTCTTTTAGTGTGATACCCCTTATGGAAAATGCTTTGAGACATCCCTATAGAGATATGCAAGCAGTGATAAGTCCTAAGTGACCAGACATAAAAGCCTTTATTGAAATATTGTCAAGAAAGAAAAGAGCATCTGTACAGTCCACTGTTACTATTTCTAACTCTAGGTGAATGCTTATGCAGCTTTGGAATACCTAGAAGCAAACTGACTCGCTTTTTCCAAGTTTTGTTTAATTCTGTGGCTATAGTGAAAAAACGGAAAGACTCGGACTTAGTTGGGGGAATATCATCTTTGCCGATACAGTACACCTGCTAAGTTGGTTGATTCTTGCTACATCAAAACATTTCTGAAACTCTCCTTACTTTTTCAACCTCTTTTAGACAGAGAAAGGAAACTGCTTCTCTATTTCCTCTGGGTTATGGACAGTGGCCAGGTTTGGTTAAAAAAAAGAAAAAAGAAAAGTCCCTCAGCAAGCATTTGTGAATCATTGGTAAAACTTTAAATAGCACAGGATTTTCTGACTTGGCTCAGTACTTCATTATTTACAGAAAATGAGATGGTTGTGCTTAAAAGTAGAACAAAAACCACAGTTGCCTCTTCTGCCTTTGCTTTCAGACTCATTTCTGGGAAAAAATCCAAAATTCTACCATCTGTGGTTTCTTAGCAATATGTAAAAGAAAAGAGTTTGATTATTAATTGAGCTGAGTTAGCTATCCCCCAGAGATTTACACTTTGATAAGTCCCTACTTGACCAGTTGGCTTGCTTCTTTTATCTCTGATGAAGCAGGAGCCTGAATTGTTCAACCATTTCAAAATATCCACGTTTCTCCTCCAGCAATAACAGTAGCTATAAACTCAGAGTGTAGCATAGGATCTTACTACTATCGGATTACAAAGTTATGAGCGTTATCCCCCCCACACAACATACAGTCAGCTTAGAGTTGAACAGACAAGAAAATAAGAACATAAATTTTACTCAGACAGCTGCATTAATAATGTGTTACGTTCATCTGTTTGCTAGCCATTAAGAAAGAAAAATGTGTAGATAAAAATAAAATGATCCATTCTCAGGAAGCATCTGACCTAAATAGACTATCATCCCCACAGTCTTCAGTGAATGTAAAGACATTTTCAAATCCTTCTTTTGAATAGTTTATTTGAAATTTTGAGGTATCTTAAATAATTATTTCTTTATTTTTCAAATTATTCATAAGACTTTTACCTAATACATGTTCTATTAATGTAAAGGTTAGAATAAGAAAGATAAGCCTAGGCATGAAGGATAACTTCATTATTATTGAGGTTGTGAAAATAGCAGATATTACCAAAACCTTCTAAATATTTATGTATTATCTATCATTTATACCAAGTAATGTCTATTAATTTTATGTCTTATCATCTTAACCTGCAAATGATTTTTATGTTTTCTGATGTGATATATTCTCATAAGTAAATTTCTTTTTGAAGAAATTCTCTTCTTTTTTAAATATTGCAAAGCTACTCTCTCATCTTTTGGTGTTTTCCATTTGTTCAAAGACCTTCATGATTGTGTTTTGACATCATCTACAGACTTGCCCTTCCCTTCTTACCCTGCTGCTGGGACTTCTTGCAAGCTTTGAATACAACTTACTCCTTTTTGCTGCTGGGTTCTGTATTCTGTCTGAAATGCTCTTTCTCTAGTTAAATATTAATTTGTCTAGTTTAATATTATGAATTCTATAAGTCTCCTCTTCAACATATTCTTCCTTGAGGCCTGCATGACTCTCCAAAGTAAGGTCAATGCACTTACTATACATTCCCATAGAACCGACCACGCTCCGTCACTAGTTTTTAATGCTTATCTTGCTGGTAATGCCTTTTTTTGTTGTTTGTCTTTCACCACTAGATGGTGAGTTTCACAGGGCAGAAATCATGTTTTTCTTATTTACTGATACATTACTAGTGTCTAGCAAATATTCTCTGGTACCTAGTAGGTGCTGAATAAAAATTTATTGAATATTTATTTTATGTTTGTTACTGACAGTAGGAAGCATTTTATCCTGGGAGAAAACTATTTATGGACAGTTCAAGAAATGAGAATAACTCTCCTACATTTGTAGTAAAATGTAGTACAAGCATGCACACATTATTAATAGTTTGTAGATATACACATATAAACAAATAGACTAACACATATCAATGTCTAGCTGTTAAGTTATATTTAATCAGTCTTTGGACTATCCAGTAAATGTGGAAGTGGGCTGAACAAGTGTGGTTTTTGTTAGTAGAAAAGAGGCTAAAAATAATCTACTTTCAAATAATTATAATTAAACTACATGCAAGGTGTAGTTCAAATTCAAGTCATTTTAATATGAAATACAATTTGAATGGTTTGTATATGTATACATTTCCATGTTTAGAGATGCCTGTGCTTTGTATTCTTAAAAATATTTCCATCATTTTTTAATGACCTCTAAAATTTCAAGATCCCATCTCATCAAACATTTCATTCAGATATTACAGAATTCTCTGAATGTTTAAAAGCTTAATGAAGTAAATGGGCTTTTCATTGTGTTCCAAATATGGTCACTACCATTCAGTATATCATTTGTTGCTTAAAAATCTGTTTGTTATACTGCCAAAGGAGAGCATGTGAAAGAAAGGAAGGGTTGGGTACAAATAAAGGAAGGTAGGTGACTTTTATACATTTTTAGAATATTAAATCATGGCAAATACATTTGCTTATTATTTAAAAAGGCATAACTGTGGGTAATTTGATGTAACATTCTCAAAAATATGTTGGCAAATTATTTAAACAAGTCTAATTGCTCTAGTATATAAATTGCTCCCAGAGAGCAAATTAGATGCTTCTACAACTATGCTAACTCTTTAAAATTAGACAGAATGTGCTAGAACAGTTATTCATCAATGTTCTTCTAATATTAAAAAATGACTTTTAAGGATTCCCTCAAAAATGTTTCAAAAGTAGAACACAGTAACAACATGTTTGATTATCTGTAAGTTTTTCTTAGACACAAGTGAAACTTCTTAAAGATTTTTAAGTGATAACATACTAAAACTTATTGCTATTTACTGATTTCTCTGGACAAATTGTTCTTATTGCATAGCCATATTACATCAACTTATTTTATCCTTTTGTTGTTTCAGTATTTAATATGAGTGATAGTGTTCATCAGTGCCCTAGCTCAGAGGGCTATTTCTCACCATTTGGAGAGCAAGCCTGCCATTTATTGAAACAATCCCATGCACAAGCTGTTTAACCAATCTCTGTTTTGGGGTCTTATGAGTGCTCAGATTCCTAAGCAAAATCTAAATTTAATCATTTAGTTTGACCACTTTAAGTAAAAAGTAAGCATGGGCTAAATTTGGGGAGTTACGTAGCACTGAAGAGTTTGTGAAAGAATAAGGAATGGAACCCATTCTCTTAGATGTAGTCTATTTTACTTCCATTGCAGTATGCTGGATTTGGAATATGCATTCATTCTCTTTACAAATATTTCTTCCGTATCTATAGTGTAAAGGCCCTTGGGAATACAGTAGTAAACGGTCAGAATATAGTATGCACCCTCATAGATAATAAATCCTAGTGGGAAATTATGATGTTTGATGTATTTTACATTTTCTACCTTCTGTCTCTCTATATTACATAGTATTTATTTTATGTTATTTGATTACATAAAAATGGTACATTCTTTTTGAATAATTCAATCTTTATAGAACAGTTTATGCTAGTATCTCTTGCATAATTACTGTGATGAACATCCTCCCAGATATCTTCTGTATCTATGGGCATATCTTTCCATAAATACAATCATACTATTTGTCAACATTTTTCTCTTCATGAAGTTACTTTTTAAAGACATTGCTTATGATATATTTACCCTGGATATTTTACATCAAAATCTCCCTGCACCATTGTTTCCTAATAATTCTATATCCTGATCCCCTAAAATTTCATTAGAATTTGATGAATGGCAGGTTAAAATGGAAATATTAAAAACTTATAAATATGAAATATTTATATTTTATATAAACTTATAATATAAAATATTAAAAACACATAAAACTTATGGTGCCTTCTTTATGGAAGGGTGGAGATAAATCATATAGTGATCTCAGATAAGTGGACCAGGCAGGTAGCAGCAAGGAAATTAATGAAGACAGCTGGATACGAATGTATTAGTGTGCTTGTCCGCCACAACAAAATTGTGGGTGGCTTAAACAACAGACATTTTAAACAAGAGGCATAGTTGGGTCGGTTAAACAATGGGCATATTCGGGTAGCTTACACAATAGACATTTATTTTCTCATAGTTCTGGAGGCCAGAAGCTCAAGATCAAAGTGTTGGCAGAGTTGGTTTCTGATGAGGCCTCTCTTGGCTTGCAGACATCCAGCCACCTTCTTGCTAAGTCCCTACAAGGCCTTTCCTCTATGTTTTGCAGAGAAAGAGAGATCTCTGGTATCTCTCACCCTTCTTATAAGGACACCAGTGCAATAAGATTAGGGCCCCACTCTCATGACCTCATTTTATCTTTACCTTCTTAAAGACTCCATCTATAAACATAATTATATTGGGGGTTAGGTATTCAACATACGAATTTGAAGACACAATTCAGTCCGTAACAATAAGTAAGAACAGACCTGCAAGCATCTCTCTTCCAACATCAGTGAAAGGGTTGTAGAAGGAATTGGGGAAACTGTTTTGAAGCCATGCCCTAAGTAAGGGGCATAACCCTGCTAAACTCCATTTGATTGTTAACAAGCAGAAATGCCAACTTTTTTCATTTTTATGTAAAATCACTGGCTTTTTACAAGTTTGGCAAATAATTCTAAATTGTTGCAAATAATTATGTAGGCCAAAGAAAGCTGTCTGTAGATCATACTTGGCCCTCAGGCTGTCAAATTATGATTGCTGGTGGTGTCAAAAGGGCATATTTTTAGCACCGTATAGAGCTGGATTCAAATATTGGTCCAGCCACTTATTCATCATATAATGTAGCAAATGTTCACTCCCAAACCCCACCCCTTATACCTTAGATTCTCAATCTCCAAAATGAGAATAATAAAAAATCTAATGACCAATATAATATTTAAATTACATTAAACTATTAAAGTACCTGGGACATGGTATTACATATCCCCAAACACTGAGGTGCCTTGAATTCACTGAAAGGAATTTTCTAATAGACGGAACAATTTAGGGATTAATAGGAAGAGAGTTGCTTCTCTTCCCTTTTCTGAAACATATAGCTATGTAAATATATGAAAAGAAGTCATCCTCTCTTACTGTCTGTTGTATCTTGTGTAGTTTTACACCTCTGCCCTTGGAAGTTAAGCAGGAAATAGCATTTCTTTTCCCTAATTCTGCATTAGCTTTGCTGTCTTGTACTCAAAAGACATAACAAACCAGTAATGGCAGTTGCCGATTGTTTTTTGTCTCCAGGAAAGTAATTCCTTTCTTAAGTAGGCCAAGTAGAAAAGGATAATCTTACAAAAGTCTTTCCCTAGAAACCAAGCTGCTTCCAGTCTTCAGAGCTAAAGGGGGAGATTCAAGCTTTGCAGGAATCCAAGGACCTTGACATTTGCTTTCCCCATCATCTTTCAGGGACATTTGAGTTTTAGTGAAGACTATGAATTTATTCTGTACATGAACAATTAAGAAGCTGCTCCTTGAGCATAGATCTTCAATTTGGTGAAAGTTCAATAACATTTGGATGAAAGCATCTATAATATTTTAATTCTTATGTGAAATTTGACACGCATATACTTGTCATAATTCAATAAGCTGTACTACTCACACTTACTGTAAATTTGAATTTCTGTTCCAAAATTATTGGGTACTAAGGAGTTAACATAGTTGATGTCATGGTTCTAGTGACCTTCTGTTTACAGTAAAACTAAGCCAGTTAGTTGTGAGAAAATAATTCAGAAACAATGTTTCAAAAGCAGAAAAATTCTGTGCACATTTTTTTATCGGTAATTCATTTGGTTAATGTGGTGTTAGTATAATTGTTGCTATTGTATTCAAAACAGAGATAATTTACATGAAAAAATGTGTTTATATTTTTGAAATATTGAAAAGTAAAAACTCATTAGATTAATAGAGGACTGCACACCCTTTTGAAATGGTAAATATTCTGATTTCAAAGTGTAGGTTTAGAGACAGCAGTATAGTATTGGAAAATATTTAATATAATTCAAAATAGGCTTGAATATTTATAAAACACACCAGGTATATATTTAAAAAATAAATACATTCACTTACAAGTGGTATTATGCAGATGATAATATGTTAAGTTGTGTTTCTACATTATACATAAATAAAATGTTTCTTTAAAAGGTAAATAGTTATTGATAACCTTACTTAACCTCTCCTCTTCAGGAACTTAACTCATGAAATGGAAATATACATTTTAAATAATTATAGTATACATTTATAAGATTTTCTATGACCAGGGAAAGGGGGCAGAAGCCTTAATTTTGTGTTTATTTTCTTTAAAGCTTCTTAGAGCTCAATCATTAGCTTGTAGTAGACTCTGTGGTGTGGCATTCAGCCATTATTCCAGAGCTAAGTCACCCATTCCTTTATCTTCCAGCAATGTTAATGGCTGAAGGCTCACAGCCAAGTCTCTCTTCAGGAATTGTCCTCAGCAGGAGGGAGCTGTCTCACACAAGATTATGCTTCCTTTAGAGCAGGGATGTCCAATCTTTTGGCTTTCCTGGGCCACATTGAAAGAAGAATTGTCTTGGGCCACACATAAAATACACTAACACTAAGGATAGCTGATGAGCCAAAGAAAAATTGCAAAAAAAATCTCTCAATGTTGTAAGAAACTTTACAAATTTGTGTTGGGCTGCATTCAAAGCCATTCTGGGCCACATGCAGCCCGCAGGCTGTGGGTTGGACAGATAAACTTGCTTTAGAGGATCAGCCTGTATCTAGTGATTGGTCCATTTTACTTTAATCAGGAGCATCTCTGAAAACCACCTCAGCTTCTGAGTTTGCTGTGGAATAAGCTGAGGCCTCCATGGCAATCAATCCATTTCAGTTCAAGTTCTTCCTCTATACAATTCTATGTTTCTCACGCTCTCACAAGTGTTATTTTAACAGCACTTTCCAACAAACTCTCTGAACACAAATCTTCATCTCAGACTTTCCAGACTTCCTAGACTTCCATCCTAGTACAACAACTTGGAGAATTTCAAAGGCATTATTATGTCGAGCTAAAAACACCAATCTCAAATAGTTATATATGGCAATATCCCATTTCTATAACATACTGAAAATGACAGTTACAGAGATGGAAAATGGTTGGGTGGTTGATGAGGGTTAGGGATGGTGGGGGAAAGTTCGTTGGTGTGACAATCCAGAAGCAACTCAAGGGAGATCTTTGTGCTGAAAGAATAGTTTTGTTGTCTTGTTTCCAGTATTGATTAGTCTATACATATGAAAAAAAAAATGGCATAGAACTATTCACAAGTATTGTACTAATGTCACTTTCCTGATTTTGAAATTGTTACTATAATTACGTAGGGTGTTGTTATTGGAGGAAATTGAGTGAAACTTACATACTTAGAACCTCTCTAGACTATATTTTTATTTATATCTATTTAAGAATAAAAGTTTTAAAAACCTCCAAACAATTGAATTTAGTGAGTGGATTAAAAAGTAGGGACTGGGTGCGGTGGCTCACGCCTGTAATCCCAGCACTTTGGGAGGCCGAGGTGAGTAGATCACAAGGTCAGGAGATCGAGACCATCCTGGCTAACACGGTGAAACCCCGTCTCTACTAAAAATACAAAAAAATTAGCCAGGCGAAGTGGCGGGCTCCTGTAGTCCCAGGTGCTCAGGAGGCTGAGGCAGGAGAATGGCGTGAACCCGGGAGGCGGAGCATGCAGTGATCCGAGATCGCGCCACTGCACTCCAGCCTGGGCGACAGAGCGAGACTCTGTCTCAAAAAAAAAAAAAAAAAAAAAAAAAAAGTAGGAGAGTAAGAGAACAACTATAGGACCATGTCTAGAAAAAATGAAGTCTAAGGGATTAGTAAAACACATGAAACTTGTTTTATTTATTGTTTGCTGTTTTTATAGGTTGAAGGATACCAATAGTCATCTTTCTCTTTACTAAAGATATAACTAAGGAAACGGAGTTTAAATTACAATTAAGAAGGTTTAGGCAAACAATTGGGAGACTTTCAGTGATAAAAGTTAATAATAGACTAAAAGTTTCAGTCCATATTAAAAGATTGTAATTTTTGTACTTAGTGATCTTATAAAATTAAAATTTCCCAGGGAGTTTGGAGACAGAAGACAGCGTAATTGGATAATAGATAATACTCTAATAGATCATGTATAATTATATTTTATGGTCCTCTAAGATTATCCAATCCAAGGGCATGTTATTTTCTGAAATGTAGCTGGTAAATCAACTGATAATTTTTCTACTACTTTTTTCCTTTTTCTTTTTTTCTCTTTATACCCTACGACTATATCTCCAGATTACCTTTTTTTTTCTTTTCTTCATTCATACCACAACATTTTTAAATTAAAAAAACCAAATATGGACTTTTTTATTGCAATGAATATTAAAATAATATCAATGGTGAAGAAAAAGATTTCATTGGTCACTCAGTTAATGTGATTATCAATATGCTATTAGAAACTTGTGCTAATTCATTGTTTAAGAACTAGTAGTCTACCAGAGATGTGACAGATGAGGATTATTTTTAATATTTGAGAAGTTCACAATGGTGACCCTGGAATCCAATAGGAAAAAAAATGGCAAAGGGCATTGGCAACTCACAGCAGAGGAGCAACGAGTCAATTCTAAACATTCAAAAATGCAGACTTTCATTAGTAACAAAATACATGCAAGCTAAAACATTGATGTGATAACATTTCTGTCTTGTCATATTAGCAAAGAGTCAAAGACCTTTTGTCTGTTTCAGCTGAGCCACTACCTCATAATTATGCAGAGTTCTGGAAAGGTCCAGACATCCAGAGCTCTTCTGAGAGTACAGGATTGATGGTTCACCCATCTGCCCAGTCTGCAATAACTTCTTGGGGAGATTCAGATTTAAGAATCGTGATAAGTTAGTGTTTTTGTCTATTTTATATTGCTATAAAATAATACCTAAGATTGGGTAATTTGTAAAGAAAAGAGGTTTATTTGGATCACAGTTTTCCAGGCATGGTACTGGTATTTGCTTGGTTTCTGGCAAAGGTTTTCATCTGCATCAAAATATAATGGAGAAAGTCAAAGGGAAGTGGGCATATGTAAAGAGGGGCCAAATCTGAGGGGTGTCTTGGCTTTATAACAGTACACTTTGTGGGGAACCAACCCATTGCCCTGAGAACCAATCTATTCTTGGAAGAGCAAGTACTCACTACTATGTTAATAGCACCAAGCCATTAAGGAAAGATCCATCCCCATGAGTCACACACTTCCCACTAGGATCCACTTCCCAACACCATCACACTAGGGTTTAAATTTCAACATAAGAAGTTTAATATTGGTGGGGACAAACAGGAAAATCCAAATCATAGCAGTAAAGAAGGCTCTAATCGAGGTCAGTGCCAGGGAAAGGCAGAAGGGTAGAAAGAAAGAGAATAAAGAAATAAAGAGAGAGAAAAAAGAAGGAAGGAAGGAAGGAAGAAAAGGAAGGAAGAAAAGGAAGGAAGGAAGAAAGGAAGGAAGGAACGAACGAAGGAAAGGAAGAACATGGGAGCAGTGGGTTTGCCCCTATCCTTGAGACAGGAGGGAGGGAAAGAGAGAGAAAAGTATGTAGAGGCCTGTGTGACAGCTGATTGTGAAGATGGTCTTGATTTAGCCTTCTACTCCTGGAGTCTTTGTTTTTCTACCACTGCCATTCAAACATAACGTGATCTTACAAGAAGAGTTTTATTTAAGCATGAAGGAAGGGTGGCTTATCTATTTCAGTTTATATTTCTTTCTCATCACTTGCCTTGTGAGTCTTTTGATCTCATCTTGAGAGTGTCACTTTTAAGGAAGCTGACAATGATGTAGAAATGACTAGAAGATAGAAATCAAAGAATTTTTACCCAAAGGCTCTTTAACAATTTGACAAGGACTTTCTTTTCTAAGCAAATGCTCGGAACTGGAATATCTTAGCTGAAAACATTGCTACAAAAATAGATAAGATTTTAACTAAGCATCCACAGTAGCTACTGAAGCATGTGATTTATGCCAAACACAGTGTTTTAAATGTTGCATATAGTGGCCAGTTCTCTATTATACTTCTGCAGACTCAGCAATAAGCTGTTCATAAGATAGACTCAAACACAATTGAACACCTTTTCTCCCTGGACCCAAGTAACCACAAGAGAATTGGTAGACCAGCAGGGATAAGCCTTCAGGTCTTGACTGAAAAGAGCATTAGTGATATGGCCAATAATTTGCCATTTGTGCCCTAATCTATTTACAGAAAGAGACATCCCAGTTACATTTTCTACACAGAGTTTTACAATGATCAGTGAATTATACAGGCCTTCAGTCTCGAATTAACCTAAGCTTTCAGTTTCAGTACTTTGCACTACGTTCCCTGATTAAGAAGGTCACACACAAAAAGGTGTCCACATTACCTGAAAGCAGGAGATTAAATACAAAAAATATGATTTTCTGTTATATAGGCCATGCAAATGAAGTATTACAATTCAGTATATTGGAGGAAAACCCAATTGAGTGGGTGGCCTATAATCAGTCTTTGAGCAGTAACTATGAGAGACAAATTATTTCTGTGAGTGAAGAAATAGAAATCCTTTCACAAAAAATTATATAACTAATAAATGAATTCAGAAACGTTACAGGATATAAAATCAACACACAAAAATAAATTGCTTTGTTATGTACAATGAACAATCTGAAAGGGAAATTAAGAAAGAATCTCATTTACAATAGCGTCAAAAACAATGAAATAATAAACTTAAGAATAAACTTAATCAAGGAGGTGAAAGACTTGAACATTGAAAACTATAAAATATCTAACCTCCCCCACCCCTCCCCTTACCAAAAAAAAAAGAAGGAAAGAAAACTATAAAATATTGTTGAATGAAATTAAAGACACAAATAAGTGACAAGGCATCCCACATTTATGGATTGGGAGGCAATATTATTTAAATGTCCATATTACTCAAAGCAAATCCAGTGTAATCCCTATCAAAATTCCAGTAGCATTACTTGCAGAAATAGAAAAATAGCACTATAATTAATATGGAATCTCAAAAGAAACACAGTATTCAAAACAATCTTGAAAAAGAATAAACTTGAGGGCCATACACATATTCCAGATTTCAAAACATATTACAAAGCTATAATAAACAAGTATTGTATATACTGTTATAGTATACTGGTATAGTAAGGTAGTGGCATAAAGATAGATATATAGACCACTGGAATATAACAGATTCCAGAAATAAACCATTGCATAAATGGTCAAATAATCTCCAATAAGAATGTCAAGATCACACAATGGAAAAGGACAACCTCTTAAACAAATATTTTTGAGAAAAAATTGGATATCCATATGCAAAGAAAATAATTGGACTCTCTTAAATATTTTTAAGAAAATTGGATATCCATATGCAGAAGAAAAGGATTGGATTCTTACTTTACATCATACAGAAAAAATTACCACAAAATAGATTAAGATCATATTTAAGACGTAAAACTATAAAACATCTAGAATAAAATAGGGGAAAAGATTTATGACATTGAATTTCGCAACTATTTCTTTGATACTACATTCAAAGCATAGGCAATAAAAATAGGCAAACAGGATTAAATCAAACTTAGAAAATATACTAATAGCAAAGGAAACAACAGAGCGAAAACCTACAGAATGGGAGAGAATATTTGCAAATCATGTATCTAATAAGGGGTCACTATGCAGAATATATAAAGAACTCCTACAACTCAACAACAAAGAAATATAATCATACAAAATATACAAAGAACTCTTAAACCTCAATGATAAGAAAACAATCCAATTTAAAAATGAGCCAGAGACCTCAACAGACCCCTCACAAAAAAGATATACAGATGACAGATGAGCATGTGATAAGTAGTTGCACATCACATGCTATCAGGGAAATGAAAATTAAAACAAGATACCACTACATATATATTAGATGACCAAAATCCAGAACACTGACCAAAGCAGGCAGGAGAAGATGAAAGCGCAGACTTGCTGAGTCCTCTGGCCATCATCTTTCTCCTGTGCTGGATGCTTCCTGCCCTCAAACATCAGACTCCAAGTTCTTCATATGGGAATTTCTGTACCTTCTGCTCAACTTTTTTGTGAACCTAAATGTGCTCTAAATTATGTGTATATACATTTAATATAATATTTATTCAGCTCTAAAAAAGAAAATCCTGACACATAATACAACACGAATGAACCTTGAGGACATTGTGCTAAATGAAATAAACCAGTCATAGGATGTTAAATACTGTATGCTTCTAGTTTTATAAGATATTTAAAGTAACCCAAGTAATAGCTAGAGAAAGTAGAAGGGTGCTTGCCAGAGGCCAGGGAGAGAGAAAAATGCAGGTTTATTGTTAAATGAATAGAGTTTCAAATTGATAAGATGAAAAAGTTCTAGATATTTGTTGCATAAGATTGTGAGTGTAGTTAATGCCACTGAACTGTACACTTATAAATGTCTAAGAGAGTTTTATGTTATTTTTCTTTTACCATAATTAAATGATAACTATCTAAGAGCAAGAGACAAGTGGACACAAATTTAATTAGCCGATATTTTACTTTTTAAATTTCAAGGTTAATGCTTGAATATTAGTTTTACTGAGAATGTTTCAAAGTTATTCTGGAAGAAAGAAAAGGAATTAAAGAAGAATGTAGAGAAGAATGGAGGGAAGGGAAAGTTTAAATAGGGTCTTCTTTTAAAGTATGTTCCAATTCAGTTCATGAGTCAAGAAAAATATTTGGATTAAAAATTTGGGAATTATTCACTTTGATATATTATATTTTATAATAAGCAATTTATTGAAACAAATAACAATAACCATAATGAGATTTGAGAAGAAAAAAAATCATGGCAAAATATCTGATACCAAGCATGTACATGCAGACCTTGAAGAATAAGTATAAATTTAAGGCTTATGTTCAGATGTTCTTTCCCATTTTAAGTCCAGAAAGGAATTTTCATGGCTAGTTCAAAGCTATTTCTAGCAGAAGGTTTTAATCAACCAACTGTAAAAATAAATAGCCAGCATAAAAATAGTTACAATTGATCTGAGTTATTCTATTTACAGTACAGACCTTAAAATGTTCAGTTAATTAAAGTGCTTGCACACTCATTTATGTAAAGTACTTTGTATACATTATGTGCCTCTGAGTTTTTCCTTGGCATCCACTAAGAAATGGCTACTGTGTGGTAGGCATAGCTGGAAAGGGAGAATTGTAATGTGAGGGCAAATTCACAGGCAGCCTCACTCACTTTTCCAAAGGTGAACACCTTTCCTGCTCAGTCAAGGGATCAAAACAAAAATGTTGATCTAATAATATATTAAATTTATATTTATAACTTATCTGTCTATTTTAAATATTGTTATGGTTTTATAAGTAAAGAGCATGATGTAAATTTGGTTCAAACCTCTAGAAAATGTTAGATTGCCTTCACTGAGTTTCAACATCAGAAGGTAGTGTAATAAATTACTCATTCAACACTCATCACACTAATTATTTATCATAATACTAATTATTTCGTCTTAGGGTTTTACTGTGTTTGCTAGTTGAAACAACTGTTCCTCGTGTTGCTTTTTTCGAGAAAATTGTCTATTCATCTAAATTAACAAAAGTATTGAAAAACTGTTGCTAATAGTATCTTTAAAGTCTTTGCCATTTATGTACCAGTGTTCTCCTTTTCTCTGCCTTATTGGTTTATTTTCTCTGTTTTCTTTTATTGGTTTTGCTAGAAGTTCGTCTTTCATTTTAAGTTTTCCAAAATAATTAGTTTGGGTTGTAATTGTTAAAAATAATTTCTAAATTTTCTAATAAATTTTAAACCTTTTCATTCGTCTTCATTATTCTTTCTTATATTTTTCTTATTATATAATTATTAGTTGCATTTTGCCGCCTTGAAATTCGTTTGTGGATGTCCTATCCCCAGTACTTCAAAATGTGACTATATTTGGAGACAGGGTCCTTAAAGAGGTCACAAAGATAAAGAGTAGAAGGGTGGTTACCAACCAAAGACTGGGAAGGTGGGAAGGGTAGTGGCAGGGGGAGTGAGCGGATCTGGGGATGGTTAATGGGTACAAAAAAATAAAATAAAAGAATGAATACCACCTAGTATTTTCTAGCACAGCAGAGTGACTATAGTAAAAAATAATTTGATTGTACATTTTAAAATAACTAAAAGAGTATAACTGGATTATTTATAACACAAAGTATAAATGCTCGAGGTGATGGATACCCCAATTACCCTGATGTGACTACTACTCATTGCATATCTGTATCAAGATATCTTATGTAATCCATAAATATATACACCTACTATGTGTCTATATAATTTAAAAGTTAAAGTAAAATAATGGAATTAACAAAAGTTAAATGAGCTCAGTAGGTTGGACCCTAATCCAATAAGACTGTGTCCTTGTGAGAAGAGATTAGAACACAGACATACATGGAGGAAAGACCATGTGAAGAAACAGGGAGAAGACTACTATTCACAATTCCAGAAATGTGGCCTCAGAAGAAATCAACCCTGTGGACATCTTAATCTCACACCGCTAGCCTCCATAACTGTGAGAAAATAAATTTCTGTTGTTTAAGCTACCTATTTTTGATCCTTTGTTAAGAAAGCCCTAGCAAACAAATACATTAATGCTTAACTGGGGAGGGGGTGGGTGGGTGGGTGGTGGGGAGAACATTCTGAGCAATGTGTTGTCAGGTAATTTTGTCATTGTGTGTTTACTTAGACACACCTAGATCGTATAGCCTACTATAAACCTAGGCTATAATTGCTCTTAGGCTATAAGCCTGTATAGAATGTGACTGTATTAAATACTGTAGGAAATTGCAACACAACAGTAAGTATTTATGTATCTAAACATATCTAAACATAGAAAAGGAAATATATTACATTATAACATTACCACCACTATAAAATTTCTTGCCAGGAGAAATTTTTCAGCTCAATTATAATCTTAAGAGATCACCATTCTATATGTGTTCCATCGTTGACCAAAATGTCATTGTGCAGTGTATGATTACATATTTTAACTTGTTGATTAATGTTTATTGTACATCATGGGTTATAAGTAAATATATGATGAATTTTCATAAACAGAACACAATCATGTAACCAAATATGCTGACCAAGTAATTGATCAGTACCAGCATCCCAGACGCCTGTCTTGTGTCCTATTCTAGGCTTAATGCTCTCTCCTCACCAGTTCTGACCAAGGATAAAGTTCAACCTAATTTTAACAACATAACCTAGTTTTGTCTATTTTTGACCTATTACCAATGAAAAAATTACATTATACCTTCCTTTGTGTGTTTTTCATTTGAGATTATGCTTGTTAGACTCATTTCATGTTGTTTTATGCAGTCATAGATTGCTCATTCTCATTTCTGTATAGTATACCATTGGGCAAATACATCATAAACTGTCTCTTCTATTGTATTTAAGTTTTGTCTGTTATGGATATATTTATAATATGTACTCTAGTAGATGTCTTTTGATAAATATATGCACACGTTTCTCTTGAGTATAACTTAGAGTTGAATATTTGGGCCACAATATATACATAAATTCAGTTTTAGTAGATTTTGCTAGACCATTTTTCAAATGGGTTCACCAATTTACATCCTACCAGCGGTGCATGACTTGGTCAATATTCTCACCAACTCAGTATTTTTCATCCTTTCATGACTCTTTCTGGTGCATGTGTATAGTGGTCTTTTATGGAGCATTGTGTTTGCATTTCCCTGATAATTAGTGAAATTGAGCACATTGTTGTGTGTTATTGGGCACTTGAATATTCTCTTTTTTGAATTGCCTGTTGACATCTTTTGCACACTTTTCAAATGAGTTTTCAGCCTCTTTCTTGGCCCATTTCTATTCTTTTTCTGGTCCTTAAAGGTCAGTTATGGTTGTTTATTTATTTTTAGTCTATCTTTATGCACTGTATTTCTCTTTCAAAATATTATATATTATACATTTTGTCTGGTAGTTTTGCTATAACATGTTCCATCTGTATCTGGAAGTATTTTTTAAAAATTTCTTTCTACCTCAAAGATAAGCAATCATCTCTCTGTACTTAGAAAATATAGGATCTAAATTCATAAGAATGTGATAATTATTTCCAAAAAGTTTTATAATATGTATTTATTTATCTTAAGCCAATTTAATTTGATCAGAAATTTAAACAGAGAGTATGATGATAATATTTTTAGTATTTGCCTGAAAAGATTAAATTATGAATATATTTTCTGTGTACTAAAAATGATTTTATAGATTTTTATACACTTTTTATGTTAAAAAACACACAGTAAAATAGTCATTACAAAATGGATCACTATGTATTTGTCTATTCTTCAAAACTATTATCTAATATACTGTCAATGAAAAATCTGTGTTAATGTCAACTAAATAGCATTGGCTTATATAGTTAACCCACTCATCCCATGGAATGAATACTACTAAGGCAATGTGAATAAATAAGTTAACTCAGTCATCTAGAAAATGTAGGAGATAAAGAAAATAGAGTTGAATACCAATTTTATAAGATAATGAGTATATTTAGGAAATTTAGTAAATAGTAAAGCCAAAACATATTGTTAGATCGCCTGAGGAAGAAATTTGGAAATGGATTTAGCCTATGCTTTGTAGATTGCCTATTCCAGTAATCCCTAACCTTCCTGCACATTTTAATAAATTACATATTTTCAATAATGCATCCTTAAAAACAAAAATTGCCTTCATTATTCAGTGTCGAAATTAAAAAGTAAAAACATAAATGATACTTGTTATCTGGTTTTCTTCTTAACAGTTCTTCACTCTGGGCCTTAGAATAGAAAATTATTATAGTCCAGGACAAAATTCTCTTATAAAGACTGTTCCCCATATGCACACATTTCTCTTGAGTATAACTTAGAGTTGAATATTTGGGTTTGTGGCTTGGTTGTGTGGATACCAGTCTTTTTCAGCATGGAAAAATGTTGAGTTATGCAATAATATGTAATCAAAATAGTTATCTCCTAATAAGATGTTATAGGGGATCCTCAACTCTTTTTGGAAAAGACAAATTAATATTTTAAAACAAATTTCTGATTAGGTAATGCTGATTGCTAGAAAATTAACTTTGATAGTCAAGCCAAAACAAACTCACTATGTGAACTCTGAATATTAATATTCCTTATTTTCCAAATGAAATAAAAATATAGAATGTATGCCAGTGACTTAACCCAGAGACTTAACTCCAGGATACTTCAAAACCTCTACTTTCATACAATTAATTTTGCTTCTCTTTGCTAAATCACACTTGTTTTTTCCTTTTCTTACATTTTTCAATTAATGCTATAGTTGGAGAGTTGGCTTGATTTATTATTTCACTTTCTTTCCAGATCTTTCCCTCATTCACACTCTGTGCTAAACTCTGCTCGTAAGACATCCAGGGTTCTGCCAAATCTCCCAGACTACTATTCCAGTCTAGGCCCAGCATGCCAGTCTTCATTTTTCCTATATGGGGAAATTTATCAGGAAATTAGAAAAACATAACATGGATGAGATTAGCCCCTGAGGTGGGAAGAAATTATTATGAGGCTAAAAAGTGTGAAAAATTATCTATATAATTAGAAAGATTAGACTATACATTTTGGGAAAACAGGACTTAGAAGTACTTGTTTTTGATCAATGAGTGAAAGATCTCAACTGTGTTGTAGCTTAGCAGAGAGAGGATTTATTAAGAGAAAGGAGATAGCCTGTGGAATCTTTAATGAAAAAGATGAGGACTTAAAATTAGAACTTCGACAAACTTTGAGGAAAGAGATCTTAGCTCTCAGGGGCATATGTATATTAATAGTTAGAGATTTGTATAATACTTCCCTTTAAGCAGAAAAGTTATAAATCTTTTACATAGTTTGAACAATTCTGATTCTTTAACCTACAGTCTGTCTCCTTTTAGCTGCCCCTAGACAAGAAAGGCAGGTTAGTGCTTGCTGGTAGGAGAAAGTTTCTAAAATGTCAGGGACAAGTGTGGGGAGAGGGGTGGTGGGGATTAATTTCAGGCAAACTGCTGTGTGTGGCACCATCAGGACTTCTGAAGGACACTGAATGACTACCTCAGAGAAGTGTCATGATCATAGAGACAGGCTGAGAGAGATGATTTCAGGACAGAGGAAAATACAAGACAAAGTATGAAGTAGAGAGTGGGAGACAGAAGCACAATTTAATTTTCATAGCTAGGAGAATGTGGCTTCAGAGTTTGTTATTTGTTTACGTTTGGTTGGTATCTTCTGTCTGCTGTAGAGGTTGGAAAGAAACCTACCAAGGAAACCTGAGACTTCTAACTGAGCATTCCAGGTACATGGCTCAGGAAGGCAATGTCTGAGAAGGAGGAAAGAGAACTCAAAGTACTAGAAAGTGTATTCAACAATAAATTTACATTTTTATTTATACACTGTTCTTTGGTAATTTGGATTGCCCTGATTCAACACCTGAGAACTTAGTAGAAATGGATATAATTATAAAATTGAAATGCTGGACTATAAAAGCTGAGGGTAAGGTTATAGAACATGACAATTATTTTAATCACAGACCATTCTATAAGTCTTCACTTGGGTAAGTAGGGGAGTAGGGGGAGTCTTTTACTTTCCTTTTATAATACATTTTAGGCCATTGCTCTTTAACTGCACAAGCATGTGAATTGAGAAATTGTAAGAGACAGCAATTATTTGGAGCAGAACTGCTTTAATCTAACCACATCTTATATCTAGAAAAGAAAATTAATGTAGATATTGGTATTCAGATTGTGTGTAAAGGTGTTTATGTGCATGCAAATGCTTAATTTTAATGTTACGTTGTGGGTTAATAATAGCCAGTTTCCTTAGTATGGATGTTTTCAACATTTTTTTCCAATGTGAATTAATATAATCACGTTGTAACTATTTACGAACAGCTGCCTCATTACAAAAGTGCTGACATACCGTTTACTGTATTGCTGTTGATTAGTGGGTAGAAACCAGCTCACTACATTCCAGAGTATAGAAGATTTATGCTTCTTAGAAGTATTTTTATACCCCATGGAAACTTGATTTTTTTTTAATGAGGGGTAAAACTACTAACATATCATCGTTATCAGACTTTGTAATTTTTCTTCTCAAGCCTTCAAATTTTAAAAGAATACACTTTGAATTTGTTCATAAGAATGAATTTCACATTGAAAAATTGCTGTTAATTTCAACCCCATTTATGGAAATGCATTAATCAGTTTCTATATCCTATATATAAACCAATTGTTATGCATGATTCTATTCCAGACACTCTGTTATGGGTTGAAGACATAATGATGAAATATATAGTATTTTCCCTCAATACTTGTAGCAAACACACTTGTAAACAGATTGTTAAAGATAAGTATTAGGATATCCAATGATTGATACATACAAGATGTAGAATTAGTAATGAGAAGAGGGTAATCATTATATTGTGTATTTAGAGAGAAATGAAAGACTTTCTAGAAGAGGCGCCATGTGAACAAAGTTTCAAAGAATGAATAAACATATGCCAAATAGGGAAGGAAAAACATTTCTACCAGTACATACTGTCCCTGTGTTCCATTCTTACAGCAGCCCTACAGGTGTGGATAACTAAAAAATAATTCAATATTGTTGGATTAAGAATCTAGAAGGAAAAAATTGTGGGAGGTGAGACTGAAGTTATAAGAACTTACCAGCTTATAAAGGGTGTTTTCTGCTTTGCTGAGGAAGTTCGACTTCATCCTATAATTAATGGGAAACCACTAATTGGTGTGAAGCAGAGTAATGATGTCTTTATATTTATGTTGTGGCAAAATCACTTTAATGGCAAATCTAGGGGAGAGTGAGAGAGAGAAAGCTTGGAATCAGGAAGCAATACTCCATGCATATGAAGACAAGGATATATATTTAGAAGCAGTGGGGAAGAAGATAATTTAAAATTGGAAGTTATTTCAGAGCAAAATTATGCAGGAAACCATAGGCATGAATAAAACTGCCAAGGTCTAATGTACAGTGTATTGTGAAAGAAAAAAGTACTACAAACAGAATTTCACAAAACATCCACATATAGGCTGTGGAAAAAAAGAAATAACCAGCATAAGAGATTGAGACAAGAGTGAAGCAGGAAAATAACCTTGAGAAGTATAAGGTGATTGTATTAGTCCATTCTTGCACAGCTATGAAGAACTACCTGAGACTGGGTAATTCATAAGAAAAGAGGTTTAATCAGCTCACAGTTCTGTGGGTTGTACAGCAAGCATGGCTGGTAAGGTCTTAGGAAACTTACAATCATGGTGGAAGGCAAAAGAGAAGCAAGCATGTCTACATAGAGGGAGCAGGAGGAAGAGAGAGGAGTGGGAAGTGCTACACACTTTTAAACAAGCAAGTCTCAGGAGAACTCTTATCACAAGACAGAACCAGGGGGATGGTGCTAAACCATTAGAAACTGCCCTCATTATCCAATCACCTCCTACCGGGCCCCTTCTCTAACAATGGGGATTACAATTTGACATGAGATTTGGGTGGGGACACAGAGCCAAACCATATCATTCTACTCCTGGCCCCTCCCAAATCTCTTGTCTTTCTCACATTGCAAAATACAATCATCCCTTCTAAATAGTTCTTGAAAGTCTTAACTCATTTCAGCATTAACTCAAAAGTCCACAGTCAAAAGTCTCATTCGGGACAAGGCAAGTCTCTTCCACATTTTAGCCTGTAAAATATAAAGCAAGTGAGTTACTTCCAGATACAATGTGGGGACAGGCATTGGGTAAATGCTCCCATTTCAAAGGAAGAAATTGGCCAAAACAAAGGAGCTATAGGCCCCATGCATATCCAAAATCCAGCAGAGCAGTCATTAAATCTTAAAGCTCCACAATAATCTCACTCGACTCTAATCCAGGCCACACTCATGCAAAGGATGAGCTCCCATGGACTTGGGCAGCTCCAACCCTGTGGCTCTGCAGGGTACAGCTCTCATGGCTGCTTTCACAGACTGGCATTGAATGCCTGTGGCTCTTCCAGTGCACGGTGAAAGCTGCTGGTGGATCTACCTTTCTGGTGTCTGGACGGTGCCCTTCTTCTCACAGCTCCATGAGACCATTCCCCAGGGGCACTCTGTGTGAGGGTTCCAACCCCACATTTCCCTTCCATGCTGCCCTAGTGGAGCTTCTCCATGAGGGCTCGGACCCTGCAGCAGCCTTCTGCCTGGAAATCCCAGGTGTTTCCATACATCCTCTGAAATCTAGGTGCAGCCTCCCAAGCTTCAACTGTTGCCCTCTGCACATCCACAGACTTAATAGTATGTGGAAGCTGCCAAGCCTTGGCTTGGGGTTTGCACCCTCTGAAGCAACAGCTCAAGCTGTACATTGGCCCATTTTAGCTGTGGCTAGAGCTGAAGTGGACACAAGGCAGGCATCAAGTCCCGAGGCTGCATAGAGCAGCAGGGCCCTGGGCATGGCTCATAACACCATTCTTCCCTCCTAGGCCACCAGTTCTGTAATGAAAAGGGCTGCTGTAAAGGTTTCTGAAATATCTTGGAGGCATTTTTCCCATTGTCTTGGCTATTAACATTGGGCTCCTTTTTACTTATGCAAATTTCTGCAGCCAGTTTGAATTATTCCACAGAAAACAGGTTTTTCTTTCGTACCACATGGTCAGGCTGCAAAGTTTCCAAACTTTTATGCTCTGCTTCCCTTCTAAATGTAAGATTCAGTTTCAGATAATCTCTTTGTGCATGCATATGAGTGTATGTTGTTAGAAGCTGCCAGACAACATCTTGAATACTTTGCTGCTTAGCATTCAATTTGAAATTCAAAAAATTTGTGGAAATTTATTCCATGAGATATACTAAATCATCTCCGTCAAGTTCAAAAGTTCCACAGATCCCTAGAGAAGGGGCACAATACTGCCAGTCTCTTTGTTAAAGCATAGCAAGAGTGACCTTACTCCAGTTTCCAAGAAGTTACTCGTCTTCATCTGAGACCACCTCAGCCTGGAGTTGATTGTTTATATCAGTATCAGCAATTTGGTCACAACAATTTAACAAATATCTAGAAAGTTGTAAACTTTCCTTCATCTTCCTGTCTTCTTCTGAGCCCTCCGAACTGCCCCACCCTCTGCCTGTTACCCAATTCCAAAGTTGCTTCCACATTTTCACGTATCTTTATAGCAATGCCCCACTTCTCTGGTACCAATTTTTTGTATTAATTTGTTCTTGCACTGCTATAAAGAACTACCTGAGACTGGGTAATTTATAAGAAAAGAGTTTTAATCAGCTCACGGTTCTGTGGGCTGTACAGGAAGCATGGCTGCAGAGGTCTTATGAAACTTACAATCATGGTGGAAGGCAAAGGGGAAGCAAGCTTGTCTACATGGCAGGAGCAGGAGGAAGAGAGAGGAATGGGCGGTGCCACACACTTTTAAACAAGCAGGCATCAGGAGAACTCTATCATAAGACAGCACCGGGGGATGTTGTCAAACCATTTTTGTTTGTTTGTTTTGTATTTTGAGAAGGATTTAATGAAAAGACAACCAGCAGAGTTATGGTCAAGTTTTTTTTTTTCATTATACTTTCAGTTATGGGATACATATGCAGAACGTGCAGGTTTGTTACACAGGTATACATGTGCCATGGTGGTTTGCTGCACCCATCAACCCGTCATCTACACTAAACCATGATCCGATCACCTCCCTCCAGACCCCTCCTCCAACACTGAAGATTACAATTCAACATGAGTATGGAAAAATTCAGTTCTATTCTGCTGAGAGGGTTGTCAAACGGGTTTAATTTTCCTTAATGTATTAAAAATTTTCTCACTATAGGATTCCTTAACTTCATTTGTTGCTCCTTTGTCAATGTCCTTATAGCACGGAAGTGCTGGTGAATTATCACACACTCCTAATGTGCTGAGAAATATCACTTTCAGGACACTGAGATATAATACCACTTAAAAGTAAGTACTCATTTTTTCAAATAAACCAGGAGCATTTTAAACCGGTGATAATAGAACTAGTATTCTTAAGGGTAGTCCCTTATAGCATTGACATGTTTTATTTACAATTTTAGAAGAAGTGCTTCATAAATATTGGAGACTGCTGTTATCTCAAATGTGTGTCAAACATGGTTGGAAGGCACTTTTTTACATAAGTGTATATAGTCTCTGTCATTTTTTTTTAAGGATATAATCTGAACATACATCATTTTGGCACTCAAATTTTAAGGTTGCCCTGTAAACCCTGCCTCATGGTGTTGAGGCTTTTGTGGAATCTGATACTTGATTCTGACCAATGAAACATCAAATGAAAGGGATAGGTTTGTTGTGATTACAAGTAATTGAATAAATAAGAGTGTAGAGCTGATCTTGGTACAATCTTCTTCTCAGTTCCAGGCTTTGAAGAAGGAAGGATTCATGAATTCTATAACTGTAAGAGAATGAATTCTGCCAAAAATCTAAGGGAGCTTGAAAGCATATCTTTCCTTAGTTCAGCCTCTGCATGAGAAACCAGCTTTGCCTGACACCTTGATTGCAGCCTTGATAAGACCATAAGAAAACCCAAGCAGATGTAGACCCCTTACCCACAACTGTGATATCACAGATGTGTCTAGACTCCTTACCCACAACTGTGATATCACAGATGTGCCCAGACTCCTTACCCACAACTGTGATATCACAGATGTGTCTAGACTCCTTACCCACAACTGTGATATCACAGATGTGTCTAGACTCCTTACCCACAACCGTGTTATCACAGATGTGTCTAGACTCCTTACCCACAACCGTGATACCACAGATGTGTCTAGACTCCTTACCCACAACTGTGATATCACAGATGTGCCCAGACTCCTTACCCACAACTGTGATATCACAGATGTGCCCAGACTCCTTACCCACAACTGTGATATCACAGATGTGCCCAGACTCCTTACCAACAACTGTGATATCACAGATGTGTCTAGACTCCTTACCCACAACTGTGATCTCACAGATGTGTCTTGCTTTAAGCTATTAAATTTGTGGTTTTCTTTTACATAGCAATAGAAAGTTACTATAGTACTATTCACTCTTGTGGACAGTGAAGTTGTTTTACTTTGTTTAAAATTAAGAAATAACAGTAAAATCCACATATCTTAAGTATTAATCTCAATGGATTTTTACATATACTTTCCCTTGATAAAGATACAAATAATTTTGTTAAATAGTTTTTAATATTGCTATTGTTTTCTTCCTAAAATTTTTATAATAATTTATCATTAAAGTCCTATGAAACTAGAGTGCTCTTTGTGGGAAAGTTTTGAATTAGGTGTTCATTTTAATAAACAAATATAGGACTATTTAGATTTTCTACTTCTTGTTTTGTCCATTACAGTACACTGTGTTTTTCAATCATTTTTAAATCTAGATTTAAAAATGTATTGGTATAAAGTAATTCATAATATTCTGTCATTAAAATAATGTCTTGTGATCTGTAGTTATCTCCCTTTTTCTTTTGAGGCATTTATAATTTGTGTTTCCTCCATTTTGTTTCTTGCTCTGTATTGCTAAATATTTATTGATTCTAATAGTCTTTATGAAAAACATATTTTTGGCTTTGTGGAATTTTTCTATTATATATGTTTTAAATTTCATTAATTTTTTGCCCTATATTATTTCTTTCTCGATGGTATTTTCTATAGCTTTTAGCAATGGAAGCTTAGAAAACTGACCTTCAAACTTTTATCTAGCATACGTGCTTAAAGTTAAATTTCTTTCCAAATACTCTGTGGTGTCTATGTTAGGGTGAGTCTTCAGATTTGCTCCTTGAATGTAGCCTTAATTTCTTACTTTTGGGCATGGTTTTGGGGGGTATTGCCTAACCCTGAAATGCTTATCTATGTCTAACCTCTCTGACTACCAATGAAATCAAATGTTTATTCAGAACTGACAAGGCCTCTGAAATCTCTACTCAGTAGATGTCTAAATAGTTATCCTCTTCTAGTCCTTCTGGAGGACCCACAGACCGGCAGATTAAGCATTGAACTAAGAAAAATCTTACACAATTTCTTCTTAGTAGCTTCTCCTTAGCGTTAGTACCCCGGTCCCAAACCCCAGCAACTTTGGCAACCATAAACTGATCTCCGTTTCTTTCACCCAGTATGATTTCCAAACTCTGTGTGGCCTCTATTTCCTCACACTGTTTTTTCACTATAATTTACTGTGATATCCACTTTTAGTATGAGAATTATATCAGCTACCCCTTTAAGTCAAGTATCACATACTTGTTTTGGTTGCTGTCCAATGCCCAGAGAGAGTTGTTTTATATTTGTTGTCAGATTTTTATAGTTATTTATGGTAAGAGAGCAGTCTGATTCAAGTTACTTTGCCATAGCTGTAAATGGAAGTCTTCATATCTTTTGAATTCTAATAAGGTATACTTTTATTGATTCTTCATTTTTTTAAGATCTAATTTTTACTGCATAGCAAGCCACCCCAAATTTAGTGGATTAAAACAATAATATGTTGTTATTTTTCATGTTTCTATGAGTTAAGTGGACTCAGGTGGATGGTTCTTGCCAGGAGTCTCTCAGGCAGTTGGAGTAACATGTTGGTTTGGACTGCTAGGATCTGAAGGCTCAAATGGGTAGGACATCAATGATGGCTCATTTACATGGCTGGCAGGTCATGCTAGCTGTTAGCTGGGAGCCCAGCTGGGGCCATAGACCTAAATGCCTTCTCCATGTGGCTTGATATTTTCACCACATGACATCTAGGTTTGGAAAGGAAGCATTGCGACTGTGAACAATTTAACAGGTACAGGCAGAGGCTACATGGCTTTTTTTAGAATGTTTTTCCTTGGAAGTCCAGAATATCACTTGTGCCATATTCTATTCATGAAGCCGGTCAAAAAGGCCAGCAGAGAATGAAGGGGAGGTGAATTCAGCCTATGACATAATGGGAGGACAGTCAAAGATTATGTAGCCATCTTTGATTCTCTTCCCTCTGGCCGTTTATTATTTACATAATTCTCACATGCAAAAGACACTCTTCCCTTTCAAGACCCTGGAAATATTTATCGCTTTAAAACGTTACACTCAGAAATGAGGTCCAAGATCTTGTTATTTAAATAAGGTATAGATAGACATAAGGGAGGTTCCTTTGGTACAGTTGCTTGAGCAAGTGAAGCTGAAGACTTACGACCTAAAAATAAATGTTCTCTAAAATTCAACATACGTGGCAAAAAGAGATAGAATACTCACAGTACTTACTCCTAATCATAAAGGGAGGAAAAGAAGGGAAAGTATGGAACTGTCCCTGGTCCAGAGCAATTTTAAATCCAGACAGGCATATCAGCTCCTTGATTAAATCATAGTTCTGCTGTCTGGAAATTATTCCTTGTGATTTAATTGTTTTTCCTTTCATTTTAAGTTGACAGGTAATAATTATATGTATTTAAGGGATACAGAGTGATATTTTCATAGATGTATACAATGTGTAATGATCAAATCAGAGAAAAAGTAGCATATTCATCACCTCAAACATGTATCATTTTTTTGTGTTGTGAACACTCAAGATCCTCTTTTAGCTTTTTCAAAATACACAATCACCTATGGTTAACCACTGTAGGGTGCTGTAGAACCAGAACTTATCTCTCCTATCTAGCTGTAATTTGATGCCCATTAACCAACCTGTTCCCATACTCCCCTTCTCCCACCTTTTCCAGCCTCTAGTAACCACAGTTCTACTCTCTACTTCCAAGAGCTTAAACTTTTTTCTTAGCTCTTATATGTGAATAAGAACATGTGATATTTATCTTTATGTGCTTGACTTACTTTTCTTAACATAATGTTCTCCACGCTCATCCATGTTGCTGCAAATTACATGATGTCATTCATTTTGATGACTGAGTAGTATTTTCTTTATTCATTTGCTGATGGATGTTTAGGTGGATACCATATTTTAGGTATTGTGAATAGTGCTGCAATAAACATGGGAAGGAAATGAGTACCCTATCAATACGCTAATGCCATATCCTTTGAATTAATAGCCAGTAGTGGGATTGCTGGATCATATGGTAGTTCTATGTGTAGTTTTTGGGAAACCACCATACTGTTTACCAAAATGGCTATACTAGTTTACATTTCCAACAACAGTATATGAATTCCCTTTTCTCTGTACCTTGGCCAGCATTTGAAATTTTTTGTCTTTTTCATAATAGCCATTCTAGATGAAGTGACATAATATCTCATTATGGTTTTGATTTGCATCTCCCTGATGATTAGTGATGTTGAGCATTTTTTCATATATTGTAGGCCATTTGCATGCCTTCTTTTGAGAAATATCTGTTCAGGACCTTTGCCCACTTTTTAATTGAATTATTTGTGGGTTTTTCATTTTTTTCTATTAAAAAGGGAAGGTCAAGGCTTGCAACTGAGAAACTTCTTAGCCTATTGTCTGACCATTGAAGGTTGCAGCCTTCAGGCATTTTAAAATTTTGTACAACTTTGTCTGTTTAAATCTGCACTGTTATTATTTCATTGAAACGATTGTGAGCTTCAGTATATCAACTATATTTGACAAAAGCCATACCCACATTTCCTTGTTAAACAGTGTCCTAAGAAACAGTGTCACCCAGAATTCTGAAAATATTTTGTTTAAGGAAAGTTTATATGGGGCATACATTTGAGATTCTTAGAGACCCTTTTTTTTTTCTGACTAAGCAGGTTTCACATCACTGACATTCTTTGAAACCTATTAATTATACTGTTAAATCTTAATAAGGACATACAAAGGATCTTATAATTACACCATTGTGATGTATACCCTGGAGCTCTAATTTCCTGGTATCACCCGACCCTATATTTGCTCTGAGGTCATTTTTTTTTTCTTTAAGTCTTTGCAGGAAAAGAGTGTGGAGAAGAAGCTGTTTTATTTTTAAACCTAGCAATTTCTGTCTCGTTTTTATTTCCTCCAAATGGTGCCCAAAACTAAGTAATTATCTCTTTAGATTATTTCTGCCTTTTCATAAGCCAATTGGCACTTTTAATATCTGCCTGGAGATCTCTATAACCAGATCATGGAGATCATTATGTACTCATTCTGTGTTCCTTTTTATATAAAGCAACAGTTTTACTAACTCTTCTGTCATTGTATAACTTGGGTGACTTTTTTTCTAGTCACAGATAATCTTTTCCTTACTAGCAATTTCCTCAAGCAATAATCTTCAGGTCCTTACTAGCAGTCTCCTCAAGGCTCTTCTAGCTTCTGCCTCTCATGTGGTCCCAAAGCTAAAATCATATATTTTAAATTTTTGTCATGATAACATCACATTTCCAGGTCACTTATTTTGACCTGGTTACCTGGTTATAGCCATGTAACAAAACACATCAAAGTCTCATGATTCTGTGGGTTGATTAGGCTCTTTTGAGTAATTTTTATTTGGAATTTCTCATACAGTTGAAGTCAGTTGTTGGCTGCACCTGGAGTTATTAAAAGGCTTGCCTGACCTAAATGAATGTTCAAGATGACTTGTTGCATGACTGTTGGTTAATGCTGGCTGTTGTCTTGGAGTTCAGCTAGGGCTGTCTAACAAAGTACCTGTACCTGGTTTATTCTCATGGGTTGAGTTTCTTACAGCGTAGTTTCTAGTCTGTGATAGGAATCATTCCCAAAAATTCAGGTAGAAGTTGCAAGGATTTTTATGACATAGCCTTGGAAATGTCTTCTGACATATTCTATTAGCAAAGCAATTCACAAAAGACAGTCTATGTCCAAAGAGAGAGAAATGAAACTCCTTTCTCCTTGACATGTATGTCAAAGAATCTGTGGCCATCTTTACTGTGCTAATTCAGTGAAAGACCAGACTTTCAGAAGTTCATGTGATTTTTTTAAAAACTCTTTTATACAAATTCTTATTTATATCTGAAATTCATATGTAATTTGTACCAAAGTCATGTTTGTATCACCAAGTAGTCAGTTCACAATAAGCTTTAAATAACAATTCTAACCAGGAATGAAGAATGACAAATAATATATTTAGAATATTTCCCTTATACACAATAAGTAAATAAGTAAAATACTTCAAGTCAGGATTGAAATCACTGTTGAATCAAATTATTTGATAAAATTATCCAGGACTTATTAAAATAACTTTTCCTCTTACTGTTGCCTAACTTAGCAATTTTCATTTTAATTGCAAATACTAAGTACACATCACCTTCCTTGTTTCCATGTTCAGAAGGCTGTTCACACTCTATGAATCCTATATTAATAACACGTCATTTAATGTTCCAATTATAAAACTGAATTTATTGCAAAAAAGGAGATTAAAAATGCCTTAGAGTAAACTTTAGACAATATACCAATTCAATGCCTTTAATTGAATTAACATGTTCTTTAAAATGCAGAAAAAAATACATAAGCATTTTGCTAACCCACGTAACAGAAAAAAATTGATGGAACCCATAATGGAGTGAACCATGTATATCAGTTCATTCTTCTGCTGCTATAAAGCACTGCCCGAGATGAGACAGTTTATAAAGAAAAGAATTTAATTGACTCATGGTCAAGGGCTGTACAAGAAGAATCACTGGGGAGGCCTCAGGAAACTTACAATCATGGTGTAAGAAAAAGGGAAGCAGGCACATCTTACATGGCCAGAGAAGGGGGAAGAGAGTGAAGGGGCAGGGAGGTGCTACACATTTTCAAACAACCAGGTCTCATGAGAAATCACTCACTATCATGAGAAAAGCAAGGGAAAAATCTGACCCCACCGCCCACCAGGCCCCTCCTCCAACATTGAGAATTATAATTTTAGATGAGATTTGAGTGGGGACACAGAGCCAAACAATATCTTCTGCCCCAGCCCCTCCCAAATATTGTGTCATTCTCACATTGCAAAAATCAATCATCCCTTTTCAGTAGTCTCCCAAGCTTTGCTACTTAGAAATTTCTTCCACCATATACCCTAAATAATCACTCTCAAGTTCAAAAAGTTCCACAGATCCCTAAAGCAGAGGCACAATGTTGCCAGTCTCTTTGCTAAAGCATAGCAAGAGTGAACTTTGCTCCAGCTCCCAATAAGTTCCTTATCGCCATCAGAGACCTCCTCAGCCTAGACTTTATTGTCCATATCACTATCAGTATTTTGGTCACAACAATTTAGAAAGTCTCCAGGAAGTTCCAAACTTTCCCACATCTTCCTGTCTTCTTCTGAGCCATCCAAACTGTTTCCACCTCTGCACATTACCCAGTTCCAAAGTCTCTTCCACATTTTCAGATATCTTTAAAGCAATGCCCCACTCCTGGTACCAATTTTCTGTATTAGTCCACTCTGGCATTGCTATAAAGAATTACCTGAAACTAAGTAATTTATAAAGAAAAGAGGTTTAATTGACTCATACTTCCACAGGCTGTGCAAAACGTCTGGCTGGGGAGGCTTCAGGAAACTTATAATTATGGCAAAGAGCAAAGGGGAAGTAGGTGAGTCTTACATAGCCAGAAAAGGAGGAAGAACGTGAAGGGAGACATGCCACACATATTTAAACAATCATATCACAGAAGAACTGTGTCACTATCACAAGAACAGTAAGGGGGACATATGCCCCCATTATTCAGTCACCTCTCACCAAGCCCCTCCTCCAACATTAGGGATTAAAATTCAATATGAGATTTGGGCAGGGACACAAATACAAATCATATCAGTATGGGAGGTGAGTATATAAGCTAGGTATTGGCCATGAGTTAAGAATGAAAAATGAACAGGAAACTTGCCTGTTTTTTTTTGTTTTTTTTTGTTTTTTTTTTTTTTTGAGACGGAGTCTCGCTCTGTCACCCAGGCTGGAGTGCAGTGGCGCGGTCTCGGCTCACTGCAAGCTCCGCCTCCCGGGTTCACACCATTCTCCTGCCTCAGCCTCTCTGAGTAGCTGGGACTACAGGCGCCCGCCACCACGCCTGGCTAATTTTTTTTTTTGTATTTTTAGTAGAGACGGGGTTTCACCGTGGTCTCGATCTCCTGACCTCGTGATCCGCCCACCTCGGCCTCCCAAAGTGCTGGGATTACAAGCGTGAGCCACCGCGCCTGGCCGGAAACTTGCCTGTTTTTATATTGGTATTGGGCAAAGGGGGCAGGGTGAAGAAAATATTTGAAAAGATAATCACTTAGAATTTTACAATATTTTTGATAAACAATAACCTTGATGTTCTAGAAGCCTAGTGAAACCTAAATAGAATACATAAATTCAGTCTTCACCTAGACATATCATAGTTGAAATGTAAACTGTCAAATAAAAAGAGAAACATTTTAAAAGCAGCCAGAAAAGAAATACAGATTAAAGAACACTAATTGATAATCAATTTATGTATAACAGCAATTAATATCAGGAAACAGACCAGGCGCGTTGGCTCATCCCTGTAATCCCAGCACCCTGGGAGGCAGAGGCAGGCGGATCACGAGATTAGGAGATCGAGACCATCCTGGCCAACATGGTGAAACCCTGTCTCTACCAAAATACAAAAAATTAGCCAGGCGTGGTGGTGTGTGCTTATAGTCCCAGCTACTCGGGAGGCTGAGGCAGGGGAATCACTTGAACCCATGAGGTGGAGACTGCAGTGAGCCAAGATTGTGCCACTGCACTCCAGCCTGGCGATGGAGCAAGACTCCATAAAATAAATAAATAAATACATAAATAAATAAAACAGGAGAAAATTGAATAATTTCATTAATGTGTTGAGATAATGTGACTGTCAACTTAGAGATTAATACTTGAAACAAAAATTTTCCAATTGTGAAGGAAAAATAAATGTATCTTCGGAAAAACAAAAAGCTGGTGTTTACTATCCACAGACAAAGACTAAAAGAAACTGTATGAAGAACCAGCCTGGCCAATATGGTGAAACCCCGTCTCTACTAAAAATACAAAAATTAGCTGGGTGTGGGTGGCATGCGCCTGTACTCCCAGCTACCCAGGAGGCTGAGGCAGAAGAATAGCTTGAACCCAGGGGGCGGGGCTGCAGTGAGCCGAGATCGTGCCACTGCACTCCAGCCTGGGCGACAGAGTGAGACTCCATCTCAAAAAAAAAAAAAAAAAAAAAAAAAAAAAAAGAAAGAAACTGTAAAAAGAATACATTCAACAAAGAAAATTAGGAGGGGATGGCCAAGATGGCTGATGGGAAGCAGCTAGTGTGTGTGGCTCTCATGGAGAGGAACAAAAGTGGCAAGTAAATACAGCACCTTCACCTGAAACATCCAGATATTCACACTTATCAAGGGACTTATCAAGGAAGCTTATCAAGGAAACAACTTGATTCACAGAGAATGAAGAAAAGCAAAACAGGATGATGGCCCGCCCAGGAGTGACATGGAGCCAGGGAAATCTCACAGGGCCCACCTAGGGAAATGGTGAGTGAATGTGCTACTCCGAGAAACCAAGCTTCTCCCAGGGATCTTTGTAACCTTTGAGTCAGGAGATCTCCTTTGAACTCATTCCACCAAGGCCTTCAGTCTGACACAGGGGTACTTGGAGTCTCAGCAGAGCAGCTGCTCAGGCATACAGGGAGACCCGCGAACTTTAGGTCCTCAGGTTCTTCAGGCTTCCCAGCCAAAGAAGCTTCAATTCCCACAAAGCAGGAGGTTAGACCCTCATATATACCCCTAGGCAAGAGGCTGAATCCAGGGGGCTGAGCGGCAACAGGGCCCAATTTCATGGCATCTCACAGAATATGACCCACTGGCTTGAAATTCCAGCTAGCCACCAGTAATGGTGTTGCATCTCCCTGAGACAGAGTTCCAAAAGGGAGAAGCCGGGTACCATCTTTGCTGTTTCACAGCCTTCACTGGTGATATCTCCAGGTACTGGAAAATTTGAGGTGACTAGGGAATGGAGTGGGCCCTCAGCATACCGCAGCAGTCCTATGGAGAAGTGGCCAGACTGCTACATGGATGCCAGTTCCCATATCTCCTCACTGGGCAGGTCCTCCAGGCCTGGGCCTCCAGGAACCCCCTGCCAGATCTGTCTAGCAGTAGCAATTCAGCAACTCTGTAAAGAGAGCCTCCAGAAGCAACTAAAAGCCTCTCTGCCACTGCTTCTGCAGCAGAACTGCCCTTGCCCCCCTCAGACTAATAAAGGAGCAGACCCTAAGTGCCTTATCCACACCTCCAGCAAGTTGCAACCCAAGGAGAGGAGGCCAGTCCATCTCCCACAGGTCCCACACACACCTCACTGCTCATCACCAGACAGCAAGCCCCTGGCTTGGGCCCACAGCATAGACCCTCCATCCTGGGCTGACTGCACTGAGAGAATGCTGACCGGCATCTCTCTCGGGTGGAGCCAACAGGAGATAAGCAAATGAGCCTTGGTCACAACTACTATTATGATTCCTTCCTCTGCTTCCTCCAAGATGGGAAAGGAACATAAACCCTGAGATCACCCCAGAGCTGCAGTGGGCAGCCCAGGAGTGACAAGTCATGATCTACAGCCAGCACTTAAGGAGGAGAGGAACCCACGCTTTCACGGCATTAAGAGTGAAGACAACTGCTACTGTGAGGATATACAGGGGACACACACAACCAAACACAAGTCTACCAACTGACTAGTAAGCCTAAGTGCCACCTGCTGGATCATACCCCAAAGCTTTGACACCAAAAATATCTCACTAACCCACTCCCTTCTGAAGCCAAAGACGAGAAGTCAGCTTAAAATAAAGACCCTGTACAAAGCCTTGGCTTGGTGAAAATACCCAGAAAAGAAGTCTATTGACTGTACTCAATCTACATTGTAGTTAAAGAAACACCCATAAACAGAGATAAGAAAGAACCAATATAAGAACACTGGTAACTAAAATGGCCAGAAATGTCAAATGTCCTCCAAACAACCACACCAGTTCTCCAACAAGAGTTCTTAACCAAGCTGAACTGGCTGGAATGACAGGAATAGAATTCAGAATACAAAGAGAAAAAAGATCATTGAGATTCAAGAGGAAAGCAAAACCCAATTCAAATAAAATAAGAATCACAATAAAGTGATACAGAAGCTAAAGAAAAAAATAGCTGGTATCAGAAAATCTAATGGGTGTGACAGAGTGGAATAACATAATACAAGGATTTCACAATGCAATCACAAGTATTCACAGCAGAATAAACCAAGCTGAGGAAAGAATCTCAGAACTTGAAGATTAGTTCTCTGAAATAAGACAGTCAGATAAAAATAAAGAAAAAAGAATACAAATGAATGAACGAAAGCTCTGAGAAGTATGGGATTATGTAAACAGGCCAAATCTAAGAATCATTGGCATCCCTGAAAGGGAGGGGGAGAAAGAAAGCAAACAAATTGGAAAACATATTTCAGGATATTGTCCATGAAAACTTCCTCACCCTTGCTAGAGAGGCCAACAGTCAAATTCAGGAAATATGGAGAACTCCTGCAAGATTCTATACAAGAAGATTATCCCCAAGACACATAATTATCAGATTTTCCAAGATCGAAACAAAATAAAGAATATTAAAAGCAGCTAGAGAGAAAGAGCAGTTCACCCCATCATGTTAATAGCAGACCTGTCAGCAGAAACCCTACAAGCCTAGAAGAGATTGGGGGCTTATATTTAACATTTTTGAAGAAAAAAATACTCAACCAAAAATTTCATATTAAGTCAAACTAAGCTTCCTAAGGGAAGAAGAAATAAAGTCATTTTCAGCAAATGTTGAAGAAATTCATTACCACCAGATCTGCTGTCCAAGAGATCTTAAAAGAAGCACTAAATACAGAAAGGAAAGATCACTACCAGCTAACATAAAAAGCACACTTAAACACAGACTAGTGCCACTCTAAGGGAACCAGACACACAAGCCAACGTAGTAACCAGCTAACAGCACAATGACAGGATCAAATTTATACATATCAATACTAACCTTGAATGTAAATGGGTGAAGTACTCTACTTGAAAGACACAGAGTGGCAAGATACATAAAAAAGCAAGACCAATAGTATGCTGTCTTCAAAAGATCCATCTCACATGTAATGACACCCACAGGGTCAAAATAAAGGAATGGAGGAAAATCTAACAAGGAAATGGAAAACAGAAAAAATCAGGAGTTGCAATCCTAATTTCAGACAAAACAGATTTCAAACCACTAAAAATCAATAAAGATGAAGAAGAGCATTACATAATGGTGAAGGGTTCAATTCAACAGGCTAACTATCCTATATATAGATACTTCCAACATAGGAGCACCAAGATTCATAAAGCAAGTTCTTGGAGATTTTCAAAGAGACATAGACTCCCACAGAATAATAGTGGGAGACTTCAAAACTCCACTGACAGTATTAGACATATCATTGAGGTAGAAAATTAACAAAGCTATTAAGGACCTGAACTCAACATTGGACCAAATGGATCTGATAGACCTTTACAGAGCTCCCCACTGTAAGCAACAGAATATACATTCTTCTCATGTCCACATGGCACATACTTTAAAATTGACCACATAATTGAATATAAAACAATCCTTAATAAATGCAAAACAACCAAAATCACACTGAACACACTCTTGGACCACAGTACAATAAAAATAAAAGTTAAGACTATGCAAATCTCTCAAAATTATGCAATTACATGGAAATTAAACAATAACGCTTCATGTTAAACATGCAATAAACTAGATTTTGAAGGAATGCAACTCAAAATAATAAGAGCCATCCATGTCAGACCCACAGCCAACATCATACTGAATGGGCCAGAGCATTCAGACAAGAGAAAGAAATAAAGCGCATCCAAATAGGATATATCTCTGTTTGCAGATGACATGATTCTATATCTAGAAAACCCCACAGTCTTGGTCCAAAGCTCCTTCAGCTGATAAACAACTTCAACAAAGTTTCAGGATACAAAATCAATGTACAAAAATCAATAGCATTCCTACACACCAGGAACAGCCAAACCAAGGTCCAAATCAGAAAAGCAATTCCATTTACAATAGACACAGAAAGAACAAAATACCTAGATATACAGGTAAATAGGGAAGTGAAAGATCTCTACAACAAGAATTAAAAAACATTGTTCAAAAAATCATGACACAAACAAATGAAAACACATCCCATGCTCATGGGTGGGAAGAATCAGTACCATTAAAATGACCGTACTGCCCAAAGCAATTTACAGATTCAGTGCTATTCCTATCAAACTACCAACAACATTATTCACATAACAAAAAAAATTTTAAAATTCATATGAAATTTGGACTACAGTAACCAAAACAGCATAGTACTGGTACAAAAACAGGCACATGGACCAATGAAAGAGAATGGAGAGCCCAGAAATAAGGCTGCGTATCTGTGATCATCTGATCTCCGACAAAGGGGACAAAAGCAATGGGGAAAAGACTCCCTATTCAATAAATGATTCTGTGATAACTGGCTAGCCATATGCATAAAATTGAAATTAGACCCCTTTCTTATACCATACACAAAAATCAACTCAAGATGTTTTAAAGACTTAAATATAAAACCCAAAACTATAAACAACCTGGAAGACAACCTAGGCATTGTCGTGCTGGACATAGGAAAGGGCTAAGATATAATGACAAAGATACCAAAAGCAATTGCAACAAAAGCAACCATTGGCAAATGGAATCTAATTGAACTCAAGAGCTTCTGCACAGCAAAAGGAACTATCAACAGAGTAAACAGACAACCTACTGAATGGGAGAAAATTTTGCAGACTATGGATCTGACAAAGGTCTAATATCCAGTATTTATAAGGAACTTAAACAAATTTACAAGAATAAAACAATTCCATTAAAAAGTGGGCAAAAGACATGAAAGACACTTCCCAAAAGAAGACATACATGTGACCAGCCAGGTGTGGTGGCTCATGCCTGTAATCCCAGCACTTTGGGAGGCTGAGGCGGGCGGATCATGAGATCAGGAGATTGAGACCATCCTGGCTGACATGGCGAAACCCCGTCTCTATTAAAAATACAAAAAATTAGCCAGGCATTGTGGCGGGTGCCTGTAGTCCCAGCTACTCGGGAGGCTGAGGCAGGAGAATGGCTTTACCCCTGGGGGTGGAGCTTGCAGTGAGCTGTGATCATGCCACCACACTCCAGCCTGGGCAACAGAGCGAGATGTGACCAAAAAGCATATGGAAAAAAGGCTCAATATCACTGATCATTAGAGAAATGCAATCAAAACCACAATGTGATACCATCACACACCAGTCAGAATGTCTATTACTAAAAAAGTCTAAACAACAGATGCTGAAGTTGTTGGGAAAAAGGAACACTTATACACTGTTGGTGGAAGTGTAAATTAGTTCATTGTGGAAAGCAGCATGGCGATTTCTCACAGAGCTGAAAGCAGAACTACCATTCTTTCCAGCAATCCCTTTACTGGGTACAAACCCAGAGGAGTATATATCATAGCAAAATAATAAGTTAGCAAAAGAATAAAGTCAAATAAAAGAGAAAGAAATCATATAGCTAGAGGTAAAATAAAAGAAGTAAAAAGCTAACGTACAATAATGTAGAGGCTTGCTTGAACCCAAGAGTTGAAGACCAGCCTGGGCAACATGCAAAAACCCCTCCTCTACAAAAAAATACACAAATAAGATGTGCCTGCAAGATCACCTGCAGAGAGCTGTAATTGCACCAGTGCACTTCAGCCTGGATGACAAATGATACCCTGTTAAAAAAAAAAAAAAAAAAAAAAAAGCAAGGATTGTAAAGGAAGAATACAACTGTTATTAACTGCTACAAATTGTACTTAATTGTTTCTACTTTACATGTCATTTTAGTTTGTAGTTTTTTTCAGTTAACATTATTTCAAGAATGTTACATTCACAGAGTTAATATATTTTTTGTTTTTATGTAAGAAAAATTATGCCATTGTATTAATATTCCATATCAGTCCTTTATGTGTGTTTCTGTAAGTCTGTTTTATATAATCAGGTCACACAGAATTCTATTCCTATTCTTAAATTTTGCTCACATAATCCAAACAAGTTTACTAAGGCAGTTATTCAACAAGCATCAGATGGCAACATATCCCAAATTAATTCAATTTTAGCTATAATATATGAATATGATTGCCTTTCTCATTGTCAAGTCCTTGATTACACTTAGAAATTTATAATTTGTAGTTTCCTTGATCTTATATTTTTTTCTTCACTTTTTAAAGCTTCACTGGATGCAATAAGATGCCTATGCCAACATCTAAGAGCTGTTTCATTATCTATATAATGATTATAAGGATGCCTTGGGTACTTCAAGGGTTGCTCAAAAATTCAAATACAATTATGGATGCAAATTTTCACTCAAATTGCAAGCAATATCACAATTTACAATTTGATCTCAGATAACAAAGTAAAAATACAAATATAAATGTTTAAAAAATTCACAAAACTTGAATCAGCGAAAACAAATTTAGAAGTAGAAATCTCAATACTGGCACAGCCTCTGTTAGAAAGATTGAGCTGTCAAGAGCAGTAGATGTTGGCTGAAAGCTTTCACTGCAAGGCTGTTATTGTAAGGCTAGCTGAACACTCATGACATAAGTTCATTCCTGTCACTTGTATGGTGTCTTTTGAAGCTTTGCTATAGTGAAACTGTGAACCTTGCCCATTCTAATGACTGGGTTGGGATGAAATTTTCTATATCATTTTTCTCATTAGCGCATTAGCTAATGATAAAGAAAATAGGTAGAGATTCTCCGGCATACCATAAAAGACTGGTGCTCAGCATAATGGTAATTTCTTATTTGATGCCAGTAGTTCTTAACCACATCCATGGCTTTGACTGCCATTTTATACTGATATTATTAACATAATAAACATTCAGCTAATGTGCATCAGTAAAGATAAACACTTTGGTGATATATTTAAATGATCACCTTCCCCCAGTGCTATGGTCAGGATGTGCTCTGGTTAGCCGTGTGTGTGTGTGTGTGTGTGTGTGTGTGTTCATCTCAAATTTGTCTCCTGAGCTTCAGATCCATTTATCCAACTGTCTACTGGACATATCTGTCTGATTATACAATGTATTACACACATATACATTTTTTTCAACAAAACTTCCTTTTCATTTTTTATGCACAGTTCGTGCTGAATGGCTCTGACATTTACTTGGTTGTCTAAGCCAGAACTTGAAGGTCATGCTTGACCCTTTTTTTTTCTTCACCTCTATCTCCTAATCAGTGATAACCTTTCCCTGTTCCTTCACTTTAGTAACTCCCATACTCACTCATTTCTTTATAATGTCTCCATTGTCATTGTTTCAGTTACCATTACCTCTCACTTGGATTAATGGAGCAAACTCTTGACAGGTACCCCTGCCTCCTATATTCTTCCCACCCCTCTGTCACAGCCCATTTTATTATTGAAAAAAAAAATAAATAATTTAAAAAATGGCAAATAGTCTAAGATTCACCTTCTAAATGCTCTCCATGCCTCCACCTTTGACCTCTCCTATTCAGCAGGAATAGTGGTCTTGATCATTTTTAAAAATAAGTTAAATCATGAGCAAATTGTTCAATGACTTTCCATTTTTAATAGGAAAACATGCTAACTCTTTTGCTTACTGATGAAATTTTACAGTATTTTGATCTACTCTCCCCCTGCAGCCTCCTTTTATATTACACTATTTGCTGTACTTCATATATTCTGGCATTATCTCTCTTCTTCATATAAGCCATGGTCTTTACAGCCTCAATTCTTTTTTTTTTTTTCTTGCTGTTTCAATTCTGTTTCCTTACCCACCTTTACTTATGGCTTATGTAGGCACTGGAGGTTAATGCTGTGGCTCAGGCTAAGAAACTGTATGATTTCAAAAGTAACTCTTGGAGCATGCAGGGTTTTCAGCAGTCCTGAAAGATAATATATATATACATATATATATATATGTAATTACCCATTGCCCTAGTTTTCTTTTTTATGCTAAAGAAGACAATATCATGATAATGAAATCAATATAGAAATGTAAGATATTTGTTTATATAGTGTTATGGAAATATTAATGTCACAGCTCATGCAGAGGATTTAACTATAATTCTGAATACATATGCCACATCCTCTTGCTTTTCAGTAAATAAAATAACAGGCGACATTTTAGTTAATTTCTTAGTCAATCTTTATATTCTGTTTTATTGTGTTTTTACACCTAAAAGAGAAAGGAAAACTTTTTGCTTTATTGAAAGTATGAATCTTTAGATACTATTATCCTTCTTATTTGTCTTTTAGTGTCCTATGGTGATCATAACCTCTGACTGTGAACCCTCACCAAAATTACTGTGTGCAGTTGCTCAATGTAAATGAAAACATATCTGAAGAAAGACTTCCACATTATTATTAATCTTTCCTGCTCTGGGCATTTGCCTATGCCTTCCATACTCCTTGAGATGGCCTTTTCTACTTGCTTTGCCTTTTATAAGCTAATTACCTCTTGGCTCTCATATCCAAAGTTAGGTTGGGTGCCCTTGTATGCGCTTCCCTCCACTCTTTATCCCTTTCTCGTCTCTGTGGTGGCATTGACTGTAGTGCATTACATTCTTCTACAATAGAACTCTGAGAAACACAACTGTGTCTGTTATATTAGTGAAGTCCAAGGACACAATACAGAACTGAACATTAAATGGGCAATACATAACAATTTGATAACTTAATAAATAAATGGTGCCGGAATATTTACAGAGCAGGAGAGTGCCATCTCCAATAATTAGAATTTGATTGACTGAAAAGGTAGAGGCTGAAGTGAGCTTGATTAAATGTGAAAACATCTGGAAGTAACAGACACAGAATTAATACCCAAACCACTGCATTTAGCAAATTAAAAGAGAAAATTTAAAATAAAATAGTACAATGGCCAATTATTATTTGACAGCATTATCAATACAAATCTTCTTAATAGTAGTAACTCCCATTTATTAAATACTTATCCAACACTGGGGTAAGTGTTGTTTTGAATCCACTACACCATCTGAAATGCCAGTTCACAACTGCCTTTTAACAGAAACCCTCAAATTTAAAAAAAAAAAAAAATGTGGGTCTAAGGACTGAGAGAATTGGAATGAAAGACAAGGGCTGGTATTGAGAATGGAAAAAGTTAAATATGTGGCATTTCTTAGTACTGGTAGTGATTTCATCTTGATTTCTTTTTTATACATGAAAGATAATAAATATATCAATTTACTGATAATGGTAAAGTTTCAAGAGGAGAAGTAATTTTCAGTAAAAAAAAGTGAAGATGTGAGATTTCTTAAAAATAGCTCTTCATTTATTAGTTTTTTAGAATTAAACCACAATGTTTTTAGAACACTTTCATTTTATTTATTTTCAATGCTTGTTAGTATTCATTAAAATGCTAAGAATTTTTAGGTTCATTAATGATATAACAAACCTCACACATAAGATGTAAATAGTCATGTAGTACAATTTGAGCATGCTTCACTTATGGAGCACACACATTCAGTGTGCTACAACACATTTTTTTTTTCCTTCAAAAAATAACTCTGATTTCACTTAGTCCTATGTACTTAACTAAGAGTCAAATTTGTTCAGCTAGTAGCTTGGACATAGTGAAATAATACATTAGAATTGTAATTAGCAGAGACAGATAAAACTGAGGAGAGAAAATAATGTATAAATTTGCCATCTCTGGAGAAATCAGTTCCACTTTTCCTTGGAAAAGTCAAGCACCATCAGTTTGAGGAAAAGGATTAGAAAAATGTCTTTAATTAGAAAGCTGACATGCACAAAGCAAGTAAAGGCATTTTCCCTTGGCCTGATGATGTTCATAAGGGTAAATAATCAGGTTCTTTATTCACCTCCTCTTACATGTTGATCTAGAGTCAAAGCTGTCATCCATTTGATGAGTAGCATCTACAGCTTTTCAGTTTGTGTGACAAACCTCTGAGACATGCATAAATCCTAATAGAGAGGGTGGATGGTAGAATGGTTCTTAAAGCAGTCAGTGGCTAAAAAATGACCATCCTTGGTTGAAAAATGAGGTCATGAAGATTTAAATGTGGCAAGAAAGAAGAAGGTCCTGTCTGTGCAGGAAAGATACTTACTGAGAACCCATCTGTGATAATAGATTAATTGCCTCCATTAGCAAAGAATGTATATCTCACACCAACCATCAATACATGTTTCAGATCCACTCATGAGTGATTGCTATGTTGATATGGAAGACAAAACTTACTCCCAAAGAAAAGTAAATATTTTTCAAAAATTTCCCATAATCTGAAACATAATTCCATAATGAAGAATGTATATCAAGTAAAGAAATAGAGATGAGAAAAGAGTTGCTTTAATAAACTACAATACCTCTAATGAATAGTTTTTATAAACCTTACATTAGGCTGAGAAATAGCTCTGCTGGAGGAAATAAAACTATTTTAACTGGGCTTGCTTTTGCTTCAGTCTTTAAGAGAATCAGACTTTAAAGAAAAATGATTTATTTAAGTTAAGCGCTATCTTAACTCATAGTTTTCCCATCCTCAGTTCAAAGATTTGACTCCTGCACTTCATTCTTCCATTAAATATCATTATTATGTGTGATATTCAGTAGAGAACAATACTCTGGCTCAAAAAGATTTTCATTTTTCCTTAAAGGACACTGGGGTAGGTGGATTAAGAAACCAATTAGGGAATAATATCTACATAGTTCATGAAATATTTTAGGTAACTTATAGGTTTAAATATAATGGAAAATGAGACAATTATTGATATATAATGACATTCAATTTAAAGCAGTCAGAGGGAGAAGACTGTCAGGTTAACAGTAATTGGATATTGGGCATAACTTTAGGTTGCTTAATATATAAAGCAAAAGAAGAAAAGCATAAGTTTTACTTTATACCAAATGAAAACACCCAATTTTTGTAAAAATAACTGATATTCAGGACAAAATATAACAAGAACTTTTAAATGAGTCACTACCTATATAAGGGGCACTAGCTAAAAATATTTAACAGCTTCCATGGGGATCACACAAAAGGCACTGTAGTATATGATATCAAGTATTTCAAACACACTGAAATCAATCAAACCAGGTTGATTTAGCTATTTGTTCTTCTGTGTTTACACTAATTGCAAATATCTTGCATCTCATAAACTTTTATTGTAACCTGAGAGGGACTTAGTAGCAGTCAAGGAAAGAGAAGCTGTCTCTTCAGTATATTGTGTCTTACCACAAGAAAATAAGAAAAGAGAGGGAAGGAGTATTACCTTAATCCATGGCATAGAAAAGGCTCTATAATTTATTCATTTATTCATTAATCCAAAAATACTTATTGAGCCCTTACTATGTCTTAGGTAATGCACACCTTCTGGGGACAAATCTAAGAATGAAAGGGACAAACATGTCTTCTCTAACAGAATTTCTATTCTAGTTGGAGAAGAAAACCAAAATTAAAATGTACCTTATATAAAATGTCAGAAAGTGATATATATGTGATGGAAAATGGAGCAGTGTTAAGAAGATTGAGAAAGGATTTGATAGGGAGAGGCAGAGTGTCTCCCTGTAAAAGCAATAAAGACTGTCAGAGGTAAGGAAGTGTGCCATGTGGGTATGTGAGGAAAGATCATTCCAAACAGAAGGAACAGCCGATGCAAAGACTGGCAAGTGGAGGTATATGAATCATATTCAATAAATACGAAGGTGGTCCCTCTGGTGAAGCAGAGTTAATTATGGGGCAGGTGCACTAGAAAGAAGTGCCCTTTACATTAGACTTTGGTCTTATTTATGTTTGTTCTGCCTCACTTAAGGACAGTTTCACACATATATTTCATACACATACATAACACACACATTGTTGGCTTTTAATTAACTTACAGGTAAACATCTTAATTATGTCTAAAAAACAGTAAAAGAAAATGAGGATATTTTGAATAAATTTCTCATAGTGAATTCTCTGGGCCTATTTTTAGGACACTGGTTTCCCTTTATGCTATTATTTTAAGTGTTTTTCAAAAAGCATTGTTTCAATAATATGATTTTAATAGTTTTTAGAATTTTTTTTATTATACTTTAGGATTTAGGGTACGTGTGCACAATGTGCAGGTTAGTTACATATGTATCCATGTGCCATGTTGTTTTGCTGCACCCATTAACTCGTCATTTAGCATTAGGTATATCTCCTAATGCTGTCCCTCCCCCCTCCCCCCACCCCACAACAGTCCCTGGAGTGTGATGTTCCCCTTCCTGTGTCCATGAGTTCTGATTGTTCAATTCCCACCTATGAGTGAGAACATGCGGTGTTTGGTTTTTTGTCCTTGCGATAGTTTACTGAGAATGATGATTTCCAGTTTCATTCATGTCCCTACAAAGGACATGAACTCATCATTTTTTATGGCTCCATAGTATTCCATGGTGTATATGTGCCACATTTTCTTAATCCAGTCTATGGTTGCTGGACATTTGGGTTGGTTCCAAGTCTTTGCTATTGTGAATAGTGCCACAATAAACATACGTGTGCATGTGTCTTTATAGCAGCATGATTTATAGTCCTTTGGGTATATACCCAATAATGGGATGGCTGGGTCAAATGGTATTTCTAGTTCTAGATCCCTGAGGAATCACCACACTGACTTCCACAATGGTTGAACTAGTTTACAGTCCCACCAACAGTGTAAAAGTGTTTCTGTTTCTCCACATCCTCTCCAGCACCTGTTGTTTCCTGACTTTTTAATGATGGCCATTCTAACTGGTGTGGGATGGTACCTCACTGTGGTTTTGATTTGCATTTCTCTGATGGCCAGTGATGATGAGCATTTTTTCATGTGTTTTTTGGCTACATAAATGTCTTCTTTTGAGAAGTGTCTGTTCATGTCCTTCGCCCACTTTTTGATGGGGTTGTTTGTTTTTTTCTTGTAAATTTGAGTTCATTGTAGATTCTGGATATTAGCCCTTTGTCAGATGAGTAGGTTGCAAAAATTTTCTCCCATTCTGTAGGTTGCCTGTTCACTCTGATGGTAGTTTCTTTTGCTGTGCAGAAGCTCTTTAATTAGATCCCATTTGTCAATTTTGGCTTTTGTTGCCATTGCTTTTGGTGTTTTAGACATGAAGTCCTTGCCCACGCCTATGTCCTGAATGGTATTGCCTAGGTTTTCTTGTAGGATTTTAATGGTTTTAAGTCTAACATTTAAGTCTTTAATCCATCTTGAATTAATTTTTGTATAAGGTGTAAGGAAGGGATCCAGTTTCAGCTTTCTACATATGGCTAGCCAGTTTTCCCAGCACCATTTATGAAATAGGGAATCCTTTCCCCATTGCTTGTTTTTGTCAGGTTTGTCAAAGATCAGATAGTTGTAGATATGTGGCATTATTTCTCAGGATACAAAATCAATGTACAAAAATCACAAGCATTCTTGTACACCAATCACAGACAAACAGAGAGCCAAATCATGAGTGAACTCCCATTCACAATTGCTTCAAAGAGAATAAAATACCTAGGAATCCAGCTTACAAGGGATGTGAAGGACCTCTTCAAGGAGAACTACAAACCACTGCTCAATGAAATAAAAGAGGATACAAACAAGTGGAAGAACATTCCATGCTCATGGGTTGGAAGAGTAAATATCATGAAAATGCCCATGCTGCCCAAGGTAATTTATAGATTCAATGCCATCCCCATCAAGCTACCAATGACTTTCTTCACAGAATTGGACAAAACTACTTTAAAGTTCATATGGAACCAAAAAAGAGCCTGCATCGCCAAGTCAATCCTAAGCCAAAAGAACAAAGCTGGAGGCATCACGCTACCTGACTTCAAACTATACTACAAGGCTACAGTAACCAAAACAGCATGGTACTGGTACCACAACAGAGACATAGATCAATGGAACAGAACGGAGCCCTCAGTTTTTAGAATTTCATCTCACCATTTCTTCTTTGTTGTTTGGAAATCACAAATACATTCATTTGTCATAAATGCCAAAAAGATGCTCCCGAAACACTGTAAGTTCGTATCCCATTTTCTGTTTCAGAAGCCCTCAAATTATCAAGGCTTGTCTATATTTTAAGACATTGAAACCACCTTTTATATGCGTCTGTTTTCTGAAAAGGATAAAACAGTAAATAAGCATTAATAAAATAGCTTGAACTGATCAGACAGCAGCACTTTGATTTTAAAGAACTTTATACAACTTTAAAGCGTTTTCACATAGTTAAAATATTTTAGTCTTTTGGGGTATTGTTATTCCTATTTTCTAGATCAAGAAAGTGAAGCTCAGGTCTTTCACCTACTTTTTAATGGAGTTTTTATTTTTCTTGTAAATTGACACTTTCAAAAGAAAACACTCATGCAGCCAATAATCATATAAAAAAGCTCCACCACACTGATTATTAGGAAATGCAAATCAAAACTACAATGAGATACCATCTCACACCAGTCAGAATACCTGTTATTAAAAATTCAAAAAATAACAGATGCTGGTGATGTTGTGAATAAAAAGGAATGCTTATACACTGTTGGCAAGAGTGTAAATTTGATCAACCTTTGTAGAAGACAGTGTGGTGATTCCTCAAAGACCTGGAGACAAAAATACCATTAAACTCAGCAATCTCATTACTGGGTATATACCCAAAGGAATATAAATTTCTTTTACCATAAAGACACATGCATGTAAACATTCATTGTAGCACTTTTTACAATAGTAAAGACATGGAATTAACCTAAATGCCCATCATTGATAGAATGGATAAAAAAAATGTGGTACATATACACCATGGAATACTATGCAACCATAAAAAAGAACTAGATCATATCCTTTGCATGGACGTGGATGGAGCTGGAGGCCATTATCCTTAGCAAGATAATGCAGGAACAGAAAAGTAAATACCACATGTTCTCATAAGTGGGAGCTAAATGAAGAGAAGATATGGACACATAGAGGGAAACAACACACACTAGGGCATATTGGAGGGTGGAGGGTGGGAGAAGGAAGAGGATCAGGAAAAATAACAAATGGGTACTAGGCTTAATACCTGGCTGAGGAAATAATCTATACAGTAAACCCCTATGATAAAAATGTTCCTGTGTAACAAATCTGCACATGCACTCCTGTACTTAAAATAAAAGTTAAAAAAAGAAAGTGAAGCTTTTAGAAATTAGTGACATGCACGTAATCATATAAGCTAGTAAAAAGGAAAGCCCAATCTACCCTTTAGATATTTTGATCCCAAATGGGAAAATAAATCAATTAACAAGGACCAAATTTTAGTCATGCCCTTCTGAACTATTTTCTTGACTAGGCCTTGTCCTTGGCCTGCAATACTTGATTTGCTGAGTCCAGTTCAGAAGGAATACTGCCAAGCCAATGTGGTGAGGATCCCCCTCCTTTGACCTAAGTTTCATTTAGTAATTTTTTAATCCATTTACTCTTTTACACTGACATTTGGCTATAAATCATCCTATTACCTCTTCTATATACAGAGCTAAATTTATTTTCTCTCCTCTATTGCAATAGTCTTAAAATAAAATTATCCTTGCCTGTTTAATTCCATTTGGTGAAAATTTTCCTTGACGTAACCCAGGACACACAGTGTTCTACACAGAGAACACAAGCCACGATGAGCAATTCTGGGCATTTATTTGAAAGCAACAAAGTGGCTGAACATAATATCAATTACTAGCGATTTTATTGAACTTCTCCTTGTTATTATACATTTTTATCTTAGTTTCAAATATATACTTTATTATATAACTAATTAGAGAACACAACTGGGAATTTTCCTGATGAGTTATAACTTTTACAAAAATGTCCTCTAAACTTGAGATATTACAGAAATATGTTGAATGTGAGACCCTCATGAAATTCACCAAACTTGACTTTTTCAGGAGTTTAAATATGAATGAAATGGCAATTTTTTCTTCCTTATTCTCTTCGGTGTTAAAGGACTTAAAAAATTACTAGGAATAAAAAAAGCTTGGGAAACAAAATTAACTTTCAATTGATTAGAGGGGTTTTTATAAATTGATGATTGTATTTGTTCTCCTTATTAAATTTTAATAATGTGCAGAAGTCCATGCATTAAACAAAAAGTTTTCCATAAACTCCTATGGAATAAAGACAACACTGGATTAACAGGGTTTATTCTTCAATATTAAAAATAAATTATGTTGATGACATTGTTAATGAAAATTTACAAGCCACAAATTATAATTTCAGAGTAGGTGATTTACAAACTTTTTGCCTTGGACTCATGAATTTTACTGAGTTGTGACTATAATTATAGCTGCAGAATAATGCAGCTTATCGTATTAGAGTATTTTATACATGTTGAAAGACAAAAATCTGTAATCCACCAATAAGAATTTTAGAGGATATATCAATATAAAATATCCCGCTATGATGTAAGTGATAATTATTACGAAACCAAACCAAACCTTATTGGGTCACAGTTCTGAATAAGATTGCATATCCATAATGTCCTCTTATGGCACTCAAGAAAAAACTAGGACTTAAATTTTATTGTAAGTGTAGGGAACTTTGGGTAAATTAAATCAGTTACACTCTTAAGATCTTAGTATTTGCTACCTACAAATCAGTTCAGCTACACTAAGTAAAAGAAATGTGAATATGATACAAATAACAGGCTTGACTGACTTTTCCATTTCCAACTCTTTTAGGATAGTTATTAAGGGAGCCTACTTCTCAGCAAGAGAGGTAAGGAATCTTAGATCCTTAAGATCATTAAGCTATGGTAAAGGTTTGGTTAATTATTTCATGGAGATAGAAAGTAACAGATGTCCTATTTTAAAGTAGCTAAGTGTAAGAAATGCTTAAGATATACCTATACCAGAAAGAGTTTGTGAAATTAGGAGTATAGAAAGAACAATAGAAACTAATATCAGTTGCTTTTCTCTTTCCAAACTAAGATGCCTGGCATATATGGTGGTATGGTAAAATTTCACACAATTAATAAATATTTATCTATCGAGCCAGACACTGACGCTGTAGATATACCTGCAAACAACGACAATGACAAAAACATAAAATTCTGACCTCGTGAAGCTTTTATCCGAGTAATGGAAATAGACAATAGGTAAGATTAAAAAAAGTGAAATGTATCTTGTGTTAGATAACATAAGTATACTAGTATGTGATCAATGCCCAGAGGAAAAAGATAAAGGAGGAAAGAGAACTAGGAAGAGGTATCTGCATGTGTGTGTGAGTATGGGATGATCCGAGGGTGTTATTTTAGGCAGAGTGGCCAAGGAAGACCTGCCAAGGAAGGCAAAATTTGAATTGGACCCCAAGGAAATAAATGAGTTGAACCATGTAAGTCTCCAGGAATAGCATATTCTTCATAAAGGAATGAAAATATGTAAAAATCTTGAAGCAGGAGCTTGTCTGGATTGTTTGTGATTAAGGAGTAGCAAGGAAACCGTATGACTGGCACCACAGAGTGATTAAAGGGAGAGAGGTAGGAAATGAGATCAGGACACCTGTGCTGATTCTTTCCTTTCCTTTCTCTCTACATGTAGCAGGTTTCGTCTTCTCTGATCACAATACTGAAAGTAGGTATTGCCTGTTAATCTTTATCTTGGTGCCCTAGTTGTTATTTATTATCATCAATAATTACTTGTGATTGTCTAAGTGGATTACAAATACCATGAAGTCAGGGACTGTGATGTCTTATTTGTCACACTAGCGTTATATACTAGCTAGTACATAGCACAGTGCCTAACTGCTAGGCACTTAAAGTGCCTACATCTGTTGAATGAATGAATGTCTGTTCTGTGAGGCAGTTACTGGAACATGCTCACTTGCCAAAAAGTTATCAAGCTGTGACTTCAGATTTGTGAACTTTTCTATATGTACTTCAATAAAAATCAGTTCCCTTAAAAGTAGCATCATGAAAATATATATATAAACTAAGAAAGTAATTTATATTAATATAAATTAATTGTTATTAATATATTATTAATAATATACACAACTGTATAGTATAGCTGTATATATGATTATATATATTTATATAGGTAAAGTTTAACACAATCTCAACACATTCTAAAAGTTATAATTTTTTTTTTTAAGAAGGCCACTCTCTCAGGACCTTCTCTGTTGTCTCTGAAGAATGGACCTTCTACTCTTGGTGCTGTGTCCCAGGGAAGCAATGGGCATGAAGTCCTCCTACGTAGGCTGAGAACTTATCCCCTAGAAATCATTTCCCCAGAAAAGCAAATATAATTTTGACTGAGCTCTTTAACACTACTATCATTCAGTAACATTTTCAGTGAAATCATCTTTTGTTAACTATCTGGGGGACTGACACTATTTAATTCCCTGAGAACAGATAATAAACAGAACATTTAATTCACTTGGAGAAAATAAACAGAAAGCCTAATTCCACTTGGCTGAATCTGCCTAAGTCCAACTTTTGCATGTAATAAATGTTTAAAATAACGAACTAGTGTAAGGTATTTATTATTTTATTCACTGAATATTAAAAATTAGTGATAACACAAATTTAATGAACTTTCTAATACCAGCTGAAGTTATGTGTATATTCTAGATGCAAGTTATGCAAAGTATGAAAAATCCTGTGGCTTGTCACTCCTAGGAAATGTGTAAAACCTCCTTCTCCCCTTCACCCTACTCTCCAGTAGCTTGTGACCAAGTATCTTCAGAAATAGACAATCTTTTAGCAATTGCCAGAGGTACATAAATGCACCACTATTTTTCTTTCTGATTTTGTAAGCTTTTAAAAAGAAAACCTGTTTAAATTTTAAGGGAGACTGCATTTTTCATACATATCAGCCCTTCTTGTTGACTGATTGCTTGAACCCAGTTATTGCTATATATACTTCATATACTACATGAGAAGAAACAAAACTTGAATTAACATCTGTCTACTTTCTTGTTTACTGAGAGAATAGCTTTGTTCCAATGGCTGAGCTTTTTTCTTGAAGAGCTAAAGCCTATTATCATGTGTTGATTAATCTGCAAGATTGACTAATCTCTTGCACAGATCTTCTCAATCATTAAAGGCTTAATTGACTTGTTGCTTGCTAAATGGACCAGCTTTCTCAGTGTCATCCTGAGCCTGGAATGATGGAGTGTTCTTAGCCCACCATCACACCTCGGTATGACTATTAAAAAGATGGTATGTTCCAACAACTTTAGACATAGCTCCGAGGTTTCAAAAATAAATATTTCTAAGAAAATCATGTTTTGTACATTTACATTTATTAGTCAGGACATTTTTATTATTCATCATGTTTCACATATATTTTGGTATGGCATTCATTCATTGGCTTCTCTAAAATATCCTGACTCTAAAATGGTCAATTAAGGTCAATAGTATAAAGGTGGGTGTCCATTAACTGCATATATTAATTTAATCTCTTTCTTACTCTCGTTTATTCATTTAACTAATATTTATTGAGCAAAAACTTGTGTCTAAGGTTAAAGGCCAGACATTCAAAATTCAGCCATGAAAAAAAGATATGGCTTTGAAAATCTGGAAACTTTTTATTTAGCTGCAAAGAAAGATTCAGACAAAGTGCCAATATGGAGCTGTAAGAAGAAAAGCCCATAAATGACCAAATTGTTTTTAATTTATAAAAAGTTAGATATTTTTAACTTCAGTAAAATTCAATCTCATATAACTAATATGGTTTATATTATTTTATTATAAAATGCTATTTTATAAATTATTTGTACTGTACATCATCCTACAAAATCAAAATGTGTTTTAATTAAGTGACACTTAAAAAATATTAAGGAACACAAATGTTTAAGTAATGAAGTATGATTATTCTCCCTACTTTTCAGATAAGTAAACTTAGATATAGAAAGATTAAATAATTTGCACAAAGTCATACAGCTAGAAGTGGTAAGAACTAAGATTCAGACCCAGAGGGTCCAGCAAAGCAGCTTGTTAACATGACCACTAAATCATCTTGAAAAGGTAGAAAATCCATTTGGTCAGGATACCTTTGTTTTATGCTCAGAAATTTTCCAAATGCTAGAATGCTGCTTGACTCATTGTATGTGTTTGCTATATATTTCAAAGTTAGTGCTTTTCCTTTTTCTCTTTCCAATGGATATTATTATATCTGTGATTCTTTTTTCCAGAATTCTATTCCTCAGTATATTATATTATATTATTTATAATTTTAATATAACCTCATTGACCACTTTTTACTGAATGATCTGACATGGGTATAAGAAAATATATGCTTTCTCTTCCTAAACTTTTAGGATTAAGTTCCTGTACACAGGAAGTAACAACTGTACATAGGAAGTAACAAGCTGTACACAGGAAGAAGATAAAGTCTCATGAGAAATATAAGTTAAAATAATTAAGGTCATGAGTTAATTATAAAACCTGTGTAAATATCTTATGTTTATTAAAATAAACCAAGAAACTAATCCAATTTCATTTCTTTCATTTATATTATCTCAATATATTTGGCCTCCATAATTTTAATAAGATTCTTGGAATTTTTTTTTTTTTTTTTGCTTTGTTAAAGCTACACAACAAGAAGCATTTGTCTCTCATGCGTAATCCTCGTGAATTCAATTCTGATTTTATGGGTTAGAATTTTTTTTTCTTTTTTTTATTATTATACTTTAAGTTTTAGGGTACATGTGCACAACGTGCAGGTTTGTTACATATATATACATGTGCCATGTTGGTGTGCTGCACCTATTAACTCGTCATTTAACATTAGGTGTATCTCCTAATGCTGTCCCTCCCCCCTCCCCCTACCCCAAAACGGGCCCTGGTGTGTGATGTTCCCCTTCCTGTGTCCATGTGTTCTTATTGTTCAATTCCCACCTATGAGTGAGAACACGTGGTGTTTGGTTTTTTGTCCTTGTAATAGTTTGTTGAGAATGATGGTTTCCAGTTTCATCCATGTCCCTACAAAGGACATAAACTCATCTTTTTTAATGGCTGCATAGTATTCCATGGTGTATATGTGCCACATTTTCTTAATCCAGTCTATCACTGTTGGACATTTAGGTTGGTTCCAAGTCTTTGCTATTGTGAATAGTGCCGCAATAAACATACGTGTGCATGTGTCTTTATAGCAGCATGATTTATAATCCTTTGGGTATATAGCCATTAATGGGATGGCTCAGTCAAGTGGTATTTCTAGTTCTAGATCCTGAGGAATCACCACACTGAATTTTTGACTCTGGTCTTAGAGAACCTAGCTGAAGACCTTGGGATTCAGAATATCTTAATAGCTAAACAACAATATTCAGAAAAGATTATTTATTTGCTCAAATCAACATAAATAAGAAATTATGTTGAAACTCTCCCTTCATAGGATGGTTACAGAGTTTAATTCTATTTGTGATAACTGAATTCCAGCATGCATGAATATATGAGGATGTACTAAAACACTTGACTTTAAAAATAGTTGTTTATTGGATACATATATAAACACACATATAAATTTACATTTCGTCTGTGTTGCTCACATTTTACATGTTTATTTTCCACTTGCATAATGTTTTCTTAAGTGTTTGCTCCTTTCTTTTGCCAGTCTGTCAGTTTAAAAAAAATATATTCTAGACATGAATCCTTTATCAGATATATATATTGCAAATACCTCTTTTACTCCATTGGTTGCTTTTTCACTCTAACTTTTGATAAGCAAAAATCTATACTTTCAATATATTACAATGTATTTTTTATTTTTATGATTAGCATTTTATTTGTGTCTTATTTAAGAAAACGTTGTCCTGCTTAAAGTCACAAGGATATTCTCCTATATTTTCATCCAGAAGTTATTGTTTTGTCTGTCACACATTTAGATCTTCAATCTGTCTGTGATTGATTTTTATATCTGGTGTAAACTGGGGTCAAAATACAATTTTGTTTTCTATATGGGCATCCAACTGACTCAGCACCATTTATCGAAAATACCATCTTTTCCCAACTGCCACTCTGACTTAATTTTATCTTTTCTCTTCTCTTCCTAATAGGCATGCTTTCCATTTTATACCCTTGTTCTTTTCTCAGCACCTTTCTTTGTTACTTTAAGATATGTGTGATTTAAGCCAGTTTATCTCCAGTTTTAAAGAATAGACATAAATATGAATCTTCCAAAAACACTAAAATTTTCGAAAATGGGTGTTTGCAGAGAAAATAAAACACTATAATTACCACACTCATTAACCAATTGTCTCAGTAACACCCAGCATAGGCAGGTCTGTAGTAGGTAGAGTAGAGCTGGTGAACAGAAAATAGCACCCTCTCCATCCTCCTTCTTGCATGTCTTCCTGTTCTGTGGAGTCTGAGAGTGTAAAAATAAAATAAAAATGAGAAACTTTGTTTGCTAGCTCCCCCTGTAAAGTCCTGTGCATTAATTAGCTGTGCTCATACAAGATTTGAATGACTGAAAAAGCAGAGGATATTTTTCTTCCTTTTTCTTTTTAATATACTTTAAGTTCTAGGGTACATGTGCACAACATGCGGGTTTGTTACATATGTATACATAAGCAGAGGATATTTTTCTACAGCTTTAACTTTTTATTCTGATGTGGAGTAGCTTACTTTTTCTTTTTCTTTCTTTTCTTTTCTTTTTTGTTCTTTTCTTTTCTTTTTTTTTTGAGACAGAGTTTCACTCTGTCGCCCAGGCTGGAGTACCATGGTGCAATCTCAGCTCACTGCAACCTCCGCCTCCTGGGTTCAAGCAGTTCTCCTGCCTCAGCCTCCCAAGTACCTGGGATTACAGGTATGTGCCACCATGCCTGGCCAGTTTTTTGTATTTTTAGTAGAGATGGGGTTTCACCATTTTGGCCAGGCTGGTCTTGAACTCCTGACCTCCAGTGATCCGCCTGCCTTGGCCTCCCAAAGTGCTGGGATTACAGGTGTGAGCCACTGCGCCCGGCCAGAGTAGCTCACTTTTTCTACAGCAGTGCTCTGTGTCCTGTCTTAATTTGGGAATACTGAAAAGTAGTTATGGCTAATTACTAATTCCTAGACTACAGCTATAGGTGTCCTTATAGACTGAAGTCTTGTTTTCCAATATTCCATTTGTGATAGGAGCAATAGTTTCTGCAAACAATCTTATCTGTAGTTAATTCTGGAAGCTTTGCCTGGAGACCTAACATAGAGTACACCTTTTCACTATTTATAGCAATTGTGTAGGCATATAATTTTCCATAATAAATCTCTTTGTTCCTAAGTAAGTGGGGGAGGGTAGAGGGTAGAATTCTATAAAATTCTACAAAATTTTATAGAAGGGTGGGAGTACTTAAGGGAAGAGTATGTCTTGGTCTTTTTGAGTTGCTCTAACAAATTACAATAGAGTAGGTGGTTTATAAATAATAGAAATTTATTTCTCACAGATCTGGATGCTAGTAAGTCCTAGGCAAATCATTGACAGATATCTCATGAGAGCCTGATTATGATTTATAAACTGTCATCCTTTGGCTGTGTCCTCATGTGCTGAAAGTGTCAAGGAAGCTCTCTGGGGTTTCTTCTATAAAGGAACTAATCCCACTCATGATTGCCCCATCCATATGATCTAATCACCCCCCAAAGTTCCCACCTTGAAACACCATCACATTGAGTATATTCTATACTGTTCCACCCATGGCCTCCCTAAATCCAGGTCCTTCTCACATGCAAACTATATTCATGCCATCTCAACAGCCTCAAAAGTCTTAACTCATTGCAGCATCAAATCTGAAGTCTAAAGTTCAACAACTCATTCAAATATCATCTAAATAAGATATTGGTGAGAGTAGAGGGATAGAAGGTATAGGAGAGACATTCTCATTCCAACAGGAAGAAATAGAAAAGCATATAGAGGTAACAGATCCCAAGTAAGTCCAAACTATGGGACAAACTCCATGAGTTCTTACAGCTCAAGAATAATCCTCTTTGGCTTAATGGTCTGCCCTCCAGCCCTATCAGGGTGGTGATGTCACAATCCCCACCACCCCTGGCTCATTGGGAAGGTCCACAGTGGTTTTCTTTCTTTTTTTTGAAACAGGGTCTTGCTCTGTCACCTATCCTGGAGAGCAGTGGCATGATCTTGGCTCACTGCAACTTCCACCTCCCAGGGTCAAGTGATTCTTGTGCCTCAGCATCCCAAGCAGCTGGGACTACAGGAGTGCACCACCGTGCCTGGCTAATTTTTGTATTTTTAGTAGAGACGGGGTTTTGTCATGTTGGCCAGCCTGGTCTCAAACTCCTGGCCCCAAGTCATCCTCCTGCCTCAGCCTCCCAAAGAGCTGGGATTACAGGCATGAGCCACAGAGGCTGGCACCCACAGTGGCTTTTTGTCTGGGCCCCACAGCTTTGTCAGTCAGGGATAGGTCCCCTAAAGCTCTGGATGACCCTGCCCCCACTTTTCTGGGAAGAGGCCATCTGACCTGTTGAAATTGACGTAATGGTTCTCACTTTTAGAAATAAAGGAACAGGCCTGATAATCTCTGAATCACCTTTGGAGTCATTCTACTTTTGTCTTGAAAAATATTAACTGGCTTCTGTTGAGATGGATGATTAGGCTTGTGGTTCACACCATACTAATTATATTATCAAATCAGTCTCGGCCACACCCTTACTGTTCTCTTTGTAATGTTCTTTCTCATTTTTGGAATATGGATAGACTGAGAATTACCCAAATCTTCAGGTTTGATGTCCTTTTAGCATAACAATTTTATCTGTAAGTCATTTCTTTCTTCTCACATTTTACCACCAAACATCAGGAAGAGCCAAGCTGTACCTTTAACACTGTCCTTAGAAATAACATAAGCTAAATATCCAGTTTTATTCTACCTTCCATAAAACACTAGAACACAAACATATTATAAATCAGCCAAGTTCTTTGCCACTATATAACAAAAATAGCATTTTCTCCTATTTTCAATAAAATGTTTATCATTTTTGCCTGAGATCTCATCATAATGGCCTTTACCACCCATATTACTCTCAACAGTCTGTGCATGATTAATTCAGCATTCTCTAAGAAAGTTGATGCTTTCTCTAGAGCTCCTGCATTTTTTTCTGAGCCCTCACCAAAATTACCTTACTGATCCCATGCATAACTATGTAGGCTTTTTCTAGCATGTGCCTTAAAACTCGTCTAGCTTCTACTCAGTATTCAGCTCCATAGCCACTTCCATGTTTTTAGGCGTTTGTGAGAGCAGCACCCTTACTTCTTGGTACCAATTTTCAGCTTTAGTTCATAACAAATTACCATAGACTGGGTGGCTTATAAATAACAGACATTTCTCATAGTTCTAGAGGGCAGCAAGTTCTATATCAAAGTGCAGGCAGGTTCAGTGTCTGGTGAGGGCTTACTTCCAGGTTCATAGACTGTCATCTTGTGCTTTAATTACTTAGTGAGCTCCCCAAGGCCCCACTTCCAAATACCATCATATTGGGGATTAGGTTTCAACATAGGAATGGGATATAAACATTTAGTCGATAATAGAGAAAAAGTTGCAGGTTGTGACAGCTGATTCCAGAAGAGGACTGTGGCCTGCAGAGGTGAGGTTAAATAATTGAAACATATATTGAGGAATATCAGGGCAATGTAGTTAAGATATGATAGTTACAAATTTTGCACAGAAGCAAAATATACTATTAAGTAATCATATATTAGAATTCGTTACAGACCTTCAATGAACAGAAAGCGTGTGTCATCTTATTGTCAACTTCATTCATGAATTCACTAATTGATCTTCCCTGTTTTGCAGTAACTAATTCAGGGTTAGCTTATAATTAACAAATTTAGGGCCGGGTGCAGTGGCTTAGGCCTGTAATCCCAGCACTTTGGGAGTCTGAGGTGGGTGGATCACCTGAGGTCAGGAGTTTGAGATCAGCCTGGCCAACACGAGGAAGCCCCATCTCTACTAAAAATGCAAAAATTAGCCAGGTGTGGTGGTGGGTGCCTGTAATCTTAGCTACTCAGGAGGCTGAGGCAGGAGAATCGCTTGACCCTGGGAGGTGGATGTTGCAGTGAGCCAAGATCACGCCATTGCACTCCAGCCTGGGCAACAAGAGCAAAACTCCGTCTCAAATAAAAAAAAAAAAAGAAAAAGAAAAAAGAAAAAAAAAGAAAAATTAACAAATTTAGAACTCTGAGCTTCTGAAAATCATCCTTGCTCCATGACGCATTTTATTATCTAATTTCATAATTTTATTATTTCTAATAGATATAATTTCTCAGAGGAAAGAAAAAGACAAGTAGTTGATTTATTTTCCTTTGTTATTTATAGTACATTGAAATCAATATAAGAGCTGAGGTACTTTATACAATAAATCATTAAAATGAAGCTAAAAGAGGAAGATTCATATTAAATCAAGGATCTACTTGTGCCAAAAAAATATAGACAGAGGCTAAAAGCAGTACCAAGATTGACTTTAAGCTTTTTAGAAACCAAGATAAAATAAATTTTTTTTTCTATTGTGTAGACATTATTGTCTAAGAAAACGCACAACTCTAGACTATTAGAATAAAGATTTTCTAAATATAAACTGTAAAAAATATTTAGAGAAATTGCAAAAGTCTGTTAAAATGTGATAAAATTTATAATTATAATAAAATTTAAAGTATAAAATAAAATTAAATGCATTTCTCAATTTGAGAAAGATTAACAGTATATATACTAATATATTAAAGTATACAACATACTATTCTGGGTTTCTAATGACACCCGATATTAATCATTTTTTAAAAATAAATCATGAACACTAAACTCAATAAGGATGTTTTTTAAAAAAAACTACTGAATTGTATTATGTCTAGAAACTTAATGAGAAATGATTTATTGCAGTTTTCATAAGACATCTTATCACTTTGCTGATATACAATGATTTATATGAAAATAAATATACATTTTAAAAATATAAAAGCCAAGTTAAAGCTAAACGTAAGTATAAAACAAAATCTTCATTAGCCTTTAATTTTGATTTTCTTAGCTATTTTTTCAAGAAATTTTTGCTGAGACTCTACCTTGTTTTGCAGACTATAGGAAACACCAGTCATATCAATACATTTATGGCATCATACTTGTACAATCCAGTTTTGATTCAAATGCTCTGATTTTTTAACACAGATGAGACAGAACAAATTGAATACTTTGAACATACATAATCTTGAAAATAAAACCCTCTTCTCTTGGATACAGTAGTAAAATACCAAAGCTTATTATGGTTCTCTCATTTCCTTTCTATATCCTTCACTTCCAGAAACTGAGTATTTCCTATAGGAAGGAGTTCCTCACAGTGGTCATCTCGTAACCACACCACACAGGAATAAGTGGATGTCCTGGATTAAGCCCTCTTGGAATCATAACTGACTATCAGTGTATTGCTATGCTCCCAGGGTTTTGAGAACCAGGGAAGTATGGAAACTTTGGGTGGATTTGTTGTCAATAGAAATACTGGGTTCTTACTTGTGATGGCCCTGCCCACTAGACTAAGGTTGTATTCCTTCACATCCAAGTTGCATAAAAGTGAGTCACCAATAATTTCTTCATTAATACTGAGTTCAGAGATGGGGCCAGGTGTTAGGAACATCTTGTTCCCTAGCTTTTCAGGTTATATCCCTCTACTGCCATTCTAGTCTTGCTGTGCATCCTGATGATTGCACGTACCTTGATGTTTAAGTGCAACCAGTGGTCTCTATTATTATGAGATCCTTATCAGCTTCATTGCTCCCAGGGAACCCATTCCTGAAACAGCATCTTCGCCACTGAACCTGACCTACAAAAGGCAGTTACCTTTGTGGTTTGCTATGATGTTGGCACTGCTGTGTTTTGTAATTCCTTTTGTGGAACAGTCAGATAGGTGTGATCAAAAGAGGAGACAGAGGAGAGGCTCAGGAAAAAAACAAAGTTTATTACACTCCCGGATCCTAGAGACAGAAGACAAAGCATGCCCTGTGGTGCCATATGGGGAAAGACACCAGCGTGGTCAGGGGACAGAAGATAGGAGCAAGGGGAAGGATTAGGCCATTGACTTTATTGGCGTTTCTAAGAAAAACACAAGTCAGGGCAGGGTGAACAGTTTAGGACTGGCTAGCCTGTATAATTTTAGCCGGCTTTAGGCTGTGGCAGTGTTTCCTGTTGCCTGGTCCTGGGGTGATTAAGACTGGAAAATATTACCCTCTAGTGTGTACAGGCCACATAGAGAAGACATGGCTCTGGGTTGCTGAGTTTGCATATTAATGACATGGTCCTGGTTGTGCCTTTTGTTATTTTTAAGAATTGGCTACCAAGTCTCTCAACAGCTGGAAAGGTTCTTAAAGATGTTAAAACATCAATGCATGGAAAAATTAAAAATATATACATGTTTACAATACATCTTTTCACCAGGGAATTTCTTATTAAGTTTGTGAAGCATGTCCTCTGGGCCCTCTTCTGAAGCACAGTGTGTTAGTGGGTTTTCCAGCCTTATGTACACTCTCTACCATGGCCACTTCTCTGGGCCTGTTAATGTTTTCTTTGCTGTTGGCCATGATGGTTTTAACATTTCTATTTCACTTATTCAGAGCCATGTTTTATTTGTTTTTGTTTGTTTGTTTTCAAGTTCCAATAGCCAACCTAGCAGTGTGTATGTTCTCTATTATGGGGTTCTTAACAGGCTTTTAAAGCTTTATGGTAGGATACCACTACTACTACTACTACTATATATTAAAAAAACTAATTTATCAAATTTATGTTATAAACCCTCAGGTTCCAGCTCATGCATATTCTCGTAGTTCCTGTCAATATATGTTTTCTAGGTCTTATAGCTATTATGGTGTATGTGTTCTTTTTCTCACTGTGAAGCTGAGGTGTACTGGGATTTAACCCTCGTTGTCTGTTGGAATGTTAGGAGGAAATGATCTTACAAAGGTACCTGCCTCATTTGAAGCCTCTGTATTGTCTTCAGGCAGGAGCAGTATAATCTTTTAACAAAAAGGGTCAGGTCACTTCTGTAGGCCCAGTGGGTACAGGGGAATCTGGAATTTCAAATTTTAGGGTGGTACTTAACCAGATCCACCCTCACCCCCGATTTTTTTTTTTTTAACTTTTATTTTAGGTTTAGGGTTATATGTGCAGGTTCATTATGTAGAAAAACTGCATGTTTGGTGACCAGATTATTTCATCAACTAGGTAATAAGGATAGTACTTGACAGGTAGTTTTTGATCCTTACCCTCCTCTTGACTTCCACCCTCAAGTAGGCCCTGGTGTCTCTTGTTCTCTTCTTTGTGTCCATATGTACTCAATGTTTAGCTCCCATTTATAAGAGAGAACATGTGGTATTTGGTTTTGTGTTCTTGTGTTAGTTTGCTGAGCATAATGGCCTCCAGCTGCATCCATGTTGCTACAAGGGACACAATCTCATTCTTTTTTATGGCTGTGGAGTATTCCATGGTGTATCTGTACCACATTTTCTTTATCTAGTCAACTGTTGATGAGTATTTAGGTTGATTGCATGTCTTTCCTATTGGGAACAGTGCTGCAATGAACGTATGTATGCATGTGTGGTTTTTTAAAAAAACCTTTATTTTAGGTTCGGGGGCACATGTGCAGGTTTGTTATATAGGTGAATTGTATGTCATGGGGGTTTGGTGTAAAGATTATTTCATCACCCAGGTAATAAGCATAATACTCGATAGATAGTTATCCAATCCTCGACTGAGTACAAATTCCCTTATTTCAACAAAAAGTTCCCACTTCTTTCCTACTATGGCCTTGAAGTTAATTTAGGAGATCTCCTAAGATTGATAATTCAACGTTTTCTGAAATTTTCTGCTATAGTTTCATCATAAGCCTTGTTCACTGCTCTCTGACTTTCAGATGCAAAATATCTAGGTTTCCATAAATGATGCCTAGAAGCCACTCTGGGTTTCACACTTTGCTTTGATTTGGTGATTAATCACCCTGACCCTGTCATTACCTCTCTTCAACAATCAATGGAAGTCAGTGGCACTCAACCAATCCCATAGTATTTGTAATTACCAATCCTGTCATATTTCTGTAGTGGCAAGGATATCATACCAGTTTAGGATGTCCCTTTCTACTGATACCACATTCCAGTTAACCATTAGTGGGATTTTAACAATTGCATTGCTACAGCATGGCAGAGACTAGCCATACTCCAGTTAACTACCAGTTATGGCTTCTCAATGCAAGCTAACTGACAATTGATTCATTTCCAAAATTCCATATAAGAGTATGTTTTTTAGAACTGACCTTCATAGAAGCTGTCTTAAGATGTGTTCTCCAGAAGCAAAATCTGAGCTACAAATTGTAACAGAAGATTTATTGAGGATTGTTTTTGAGTAATACACTGTAGGGAACTGAGGAAATCAAGATTGGTCAAAGAAAGAACGTATGTTGCAACATGGCTGGAAGTGAATCTTCAACCAATTCTGCAGAAATCTCTGGAGCTAAATAGTCTTTCAGAATTATTATTAATGGAGATAAGGAAACTGGAACTTGTATCTTTACATCTTCCAGTCATTGACTGCAGACAATTTAGGCAAGGATGGTTCCTATGGCCAATGGCAATTCCTAGTGAAGGGCACACAGTATGAGCCCATCATCTACCAATACTTCCAGTAGCTGGGAGATGGGTGCTTGACCCTAGAGAGGTGATCTAGAGAGAACACCATAGTTCGTAGGATATCAACATAATATCATGAAAAAAGTATAGGATATAATTTACAATTTATTTTCCGTAGAAAATTGCAATCTATTAGAAAGAAGCTAACATTTTTGAAACAGCTAAAAGGACACTGATGTGTTTAATTATATTGTGATGTATTTACTGTAAGTCCTATCAACCTATACATTTTCTTATTGTGAGAAAGTGAGAATCTGGCATCTGTTGGGTTCCTGAGGCCCGTTGGGCATGATGGATTTTGCTCCTGCAGGACCTGGCCTCTTGGCACCTGTGTTTTCTTTTACAACTTTCTGTCCTCAAATGGGTATGTCCTGCACACCGAATTCCTCACTCACCAGCAACTTGAGATAGCATTACCAAAAACATGCCTCACAGAAACCATCACAGGCTGTTCCAAGTTCTACTCTGGCTGCCGTATGGCTCTGAATTTATTTCCACACAGACAATCACACCTTCCCCTTTTCTCCCATAGTAATTTGGCATGCCTCTTTTATCTGCCTACATTGAAATTATTCGTTCTCTTCTCTGATGCCACTTGTTTTCCTCTTCCACAGCATACAATTCCTGCAGAAGGATGGCTATATCTTATTCACTTTTAAAATTCATTCATTAAATGGTCATTGTACTTAATTAGGCAGTTGGGGATACTGACATGCTTAAGACAAAGCCACTGCTCTCAATGAAATTGCAATCTATTAAAGGAAACCAAAGTGTATCAAATAAATTACAACATAGATGATAACTTACTACATTTTTATATCTTTATGTGCAAATATTGGGTTGGTAAATTTTGAACTATTTAGTGATTGTTCAACACAGCATCCTAGTATAGGCTTTTGCTTTTGCCCATGTAATTCTTTATATCTGAATTGCTCCTTCATTTACCTAAATCTTATTCTTCCAAGACTCAATTGAAATGGGTGGTCTGACTTTTATAGAGTCTCAAGAGACTATATTTAAGTCTGAGTTAGCTGAACTTAATTTATACTTTCATAGCAAATACATCTATAATAGCATTTATTATTAATGCAGCCATCATTTAATAATTATTCCTATTATTTTGTAATTGCTACTTTTTATTGACTACTATATTTTGAACGCTGTCCTATGTATGCATTTTATAGTAGTTTTCAATACTATCTTTAAACATTATTGTATTCCTTTTACTACATATATGATCGTAATCATTATGACTCAAAAGCAGCTTCTTGGTACCTCAGGATGGTTTAACTATTGCACTTTGTTCATAACCAGGGAATCTTTATTTTTATTTTTGCTTACTCTAGGAAAAAAAACTAAAATTCTCTTGTGTCTTATTTCTTGAGAGACATCCCCTATAGAGGTAAATAAAATAACAGTATATTTTATGACATCCACTAGTCCTTAGATACAGTAATATTTTTCCAGATACTAGCCTTATGTTCCTGGCCATCTAGATTGTCTCACTTTCTGGTGTTGATTTTTACAGGAACATTGTGAAATTTCATTAAAAGTATTCATTAGGATATGAGGATGATATTATACATTTTAGAAAAAGTTAGTTTTCTAGACAGAAAATGTACATCAAGCCTGGGTAAATTATTCGCTCTTATTTACAGATCTTTTTCAAATCTATTTCCATCTTAACTTTCTGGAAGTATCATCCTAAGCCCTGAGGTAGTTTTATGCTCTTACGTATGTTCTCCTACCTCATTTAATTTACTGATGAGGAAAGAAAACAAAAGTGGCCTGTAAGTTAAATTTCTTCTAACAAGATAAAAACATGTTAGAGCAGAAATTCTGTGAATTACTATTCAGGCTTGTAGAACATTCTTAAATATGACTCCACACAGAAGACAAAAATGGAAAATGAACAGTATATAATGGAAATATATATAGTTTGTAATTATATATATAATTATATATTAAATTTATAGATATGTATTATATATACTGTTATATACAGTAAATGTATATATACACATGCAATGTTTATGTGCATATTGTATGTGTATATATGTGTGCAGGTATATATGTAACATTATATATATATATTCACTTCTGTATTACCTGTATTGCATGAAAAAATAACCTAGATGTATATAACTTTCAAATAAGAGTTATCTAAATTTTAAAGCAATGCTGTAAACATGTAGGCCTTCAAATGTTCTCCTAGTTAAGAAAAAATACAAAAGTTTTTCAAGCTTGAATCTTTGTCTTTAGCATACCATGTATCCTTTATAAAAATAACTTATAGCTGTTCTCTTTTAAATATATATGTACATATATGGAGGCTTTGGTCATAGTGACTAATGTAAATAATTTCGTGATCACTTTCACAGACTGAATACATTGCTCTCTTTACAGTCTTTTAATATCATATGTAATTTTTCTGAATTTTCAGTAATTGTGGCTATTAAGTGATGAAAATCATTTCATGCTCAATGAAAAGCAAAATACATTTAATGCTCATAGAAGTCAAAGGAACCACTGAAAATGTATCTCAGTTTGCCTTTATAGCATCTGTTTCTCTGCGAGTTAAGAAAGTCACACTGGGAGAGAAACGGGTGCTGGAAGGCTGCTCTTACAAGAGACTATTAACCTCAGAATATGGTAAGCGTTGAGAAATAGTTTTTTTTCCCTCGATTCACATTCAGATGCAACTTTCTCTCCATTTATCTTGTCAAATGCTTTTGTCTGCCCATATTCTATCTCTTTTCCTGATGTGTTGTAACTGAAAGACTGCTACCAGAATGCTAATATGCTAAGTGCTTTAGTTTAAGCTTAAAAAAAAAACTTTTTGGTTGCTGTGCTGCTTTTCTTCTGAAGCATTATAGTTTCCTTTGTAAAAAGCAAATATCTTGTTTTCAAGGTCACTAGTTAGTTTTTACTAACATCTATTTAACATAGTGATTCCTTCTTTGTGAAATAAGGGGAGGAATGTTTTAAATCATTCCTTATTTGAAAAGACATGAACAGAACTTGATGAAATTCTCATTTCTGAGAACAGTTGCCAAAGGAATGATGAAACTAAATGTTTTTTCTTTCAATTTTTTGTTACACTAATAATTAAAGTGGCATTATTATGGGGAAAGCTCAATCTGCCTGTAAATATCAAATATCCCATGAAACCATAACTATATGCCATTGAGGTATATTTAAAATAGAAACAGCTCTAGTGACTATACTCCAAAACAAACTGTCATAAAAAGAATATTTTTATGTTTTACTTACCAGATTCAAAGAGCTGTTTGAAACAAAATGCATACATACCTCTAGTTTCAAGAAATAATTTAAAAGGTACCTCAGATAATGTGCCCAGCAAATATTTTCTCATGACTGGATTCTATTTGAATAGCAGTTGAATAGCACTGACCAGTGGGAAAAATGGTCTATAATAGGGTTGCTATGCTTTTAGGATGTTTCTTCAAAACTCATTTTATTAAAAAAATTTACTTTAGATTGATGATTCATAACAACTTGTTGAAAAAACTCAATGCACGTAAAATAAGAATGAGTTTGTTTTTTGCTTATTTGCCTTATATCCATTTACCAAAAAAAATGCACCTAGGCATGCCACCTGATCTGATTTTACTTAATTATGACTGTTTATAGAAGTTATCATTGGAATTGAAGAGCCAAACAGTCATGTTCATGGGGCGACTGTACTTAAAGATCATTTAGTTGGGAGTAGGTTCTTCGGCAGGAGTATTTATGATGAATTTTAAAAATCTTTACATGATAGTTTTACAGGTACATTAATGTTTCATTCAAATTTAAAAACATCTGTTTATGTTTTAAAAACATCTGTTTCTGCCTTGCCTTAGCTTTACTATCATAAATAATTAATTCAGGACTAAACCTATATTGGTTATTATACTTTTACTAATTTATTCTCTACTCTTAATAAGTATGTTTGCTCTAGAAAGATTATTTTCACCTCCCTGTTTATAACCTAAAATATCATAGTCAAAAGGGTATTGTATTTGTTATTAGGAAATCTGTGTTCAAGGCTAGTTTGTCACAACAAATTGTAATTTTTAATGTCCCTTGGATTCAATTTTTCTACCGGTGTAACCAAAGAAACATCTAGCATTATCTTATTTTTACTTCAAGGTGAAAAGAAAATTTTTGAGGTTTTGGTGCTTATATTTTATCCTATTTACCAACGTCAACAAAGTAGACTAGAGACAAAATAAAGAGAATCTCCAGTTTTTCTTTTCTTATCTTTATTTTTCTGGTAATTTCATTCCCTTTGTGAAGTAGATTTGAATTCAGTTGGAAGTAGAAACTTCCACCTATATTCTGTGACTTCCAAAACTACATTTCTGCTTCTACCTAAGATCATTGATCTTGGGAATTTAAGAAAGCACAAATAAAAGTAGTGAAATCATATAACAGAACAAATTTAATCTGTACAGTTAGATGCTTCTTAAGCTAATACATCTTTCCTTTAACTGTCAGGGTTTTTTCTTCATATGATTAATAAACATAATGGAATAATCAGTACTCATTGAGCTCTAAGCTGTAGGAAATATACTTTATTTTAGCGATACAAAGTCTCAAATTAAATTGATCTCTGTCTATTTAACTAACATTGTTGGCAAAAATTTAGTCATCTTTATTCACTGTTACATTTTTTTGCTTATCCATCTACTCCTCTTATTTATTTGATGCTTATCCATCTACTCCTCTTATTTATTTGATTTTTGAAAATACTACACTGCGTATCTTAAACAATTGTTGCCTTGTCTTAAGCAATGATATTTGGTAAACATGAATTTGATTAATTCTCACCTGTTTTTTTCAGTAATGGGTACATCTAAAAATGAGCTCTGTCACAAAGGATGAGAACTTTATTTCCTGTCAACTTTCAGAGATTCTCTATTATACTTCCATTTAATCAGAGTAAAAAAACAAACAATAAAACAACAACTACAAAATGATCCTACTTCTATGGGTGTGAGATTTATTTGAGATATGTTTGGTTTTTGCTTTTCTGGTTTGAGATACTTTAAAAATGTGACAGAAAATATTAAGTACTGAATTATTCCAATTGCAGTAAGTAGAGAAAAAGGAAATAAATTCTGTTTCCAGGTAATAAAAAATATTTCACAGTTATATCCACTGGATCATACTGAACATCTACATAGATGTTCAGTATGTGAGCATTGTGTGCAAAGAGTGGTTTAGTTATCAGATAAATACCATCCACAACACCTAAATTTTTTCACAGCAGAAAGAATTCATCCCAAGGCAGAGATTATGAGATATGATATAGTATTAAAAAATGTAACCTAGGCCTTAGAAAATTTTTTTGAGATAGGTTAGTAATTCTAACTCTACTCAATTTTATGTTTTCTAAATTTAGCATTTGCATATAGCTTTCGAGCAATGTAGCACCATGAAATACCCAGATTTTTGTTATAATATTCCAGATTTATTTAAAAATTTTTAATTCTAGAAGTGCTTTAATTTAAATATAATAATTAAAACAATATGATAACCTCTCATTGAAAATGTAAATTATGTATAATTTAACCTGCCAGAGACACTTACTTAAACTTTCCAGAAAATAATATGTTTAGGTTGATAAATAATTTAGAACATTTGCATGCTAAAGGAAAAGAATAATTTTCTATATTTATTATTTCTATACCAAATTCAAATATTCTCTATGTACCTCTGTAGAGAAAAATCTCAATGAAATGGAGATGACTCTTCTGGCTCTGTTTTTTCTTCTTAGATGTTTACCTCAGCTACTTTCTTGTTAAATAAATCACATCTCTGGACTATTAAAAAAACTTGTACTTTGATAAATCTTGGTTTGCTTTACCCAAGAAGCTTCCCTTCTATTTCTTCACATATAATACTCAAAGTCATTCTCCCAGAATCAACCCAAAACTTTTTGAAACTTATCCTATTTTATAAGTTTTTACTATCTTGTATTGCCATAAAATGATATTCATATCTAGCAGTTGCAATTATTTTGTTTTCTGCTTTGCTGGTTTACATTTTTGAGTCTCTCATTTGCTTTTGCAGACTAAGGTGGAGAACACATCTTGTTCATTTTGTATCATTTAAGTCTGGCATAATTCTGAGCTCATAATATGCAAATGTTTTGAAAGAGTGACCAGCAAGTCACATCTATATAAAACTAAAGGAATTAGTCAGTGTTTTATTAACTGGAAACAGAAGTTAAACAAGTAATGTTGATTGAATTTTTCCTTTGCAACTAACTACTGAATACCATGAAGACACTGCATTAAATAGTAGAGGAAATTACTGGGCCCAGTAAAATGTTTTATCTTTACTTCAGTAAAATATTTATTTTGCAGTACTATGGAGGATAGACTAGAAGCAGGAAAAAGATTGACACAGGAAGTGAGTGAGGAAATCATGATAATACAGTTGCCAAAAGATACTGAAAAACTGAACTTGGGCAAAGACAGAGTGAAGGAAAATGCGAAACCTTTTAGAGTCAGAAAAACAAGATTTGGTGACAGCTGGTTATATGCAAGATAATGATGGGGAGAAAGGAGTCTCAGATTATTTATTGTTTGGATGACAGTCACAGAAATATGAAATGAAGCAGTATGAAAAGATTATATTTATTCTTTTATGGCTTGAAAAATGGGAGTGATAAAGATGATTAAGTTTTAAAAATGGACTCATTGGGGTACTAATGTGCAATTCAGATAGAGATATCCAGAAGATAAGAATAAAGTATAAGGGTCAAGCAAGATTCCTGGACAAAAAAACAAGGTCTTAGAGATCATAATCAGAAAAAAGACAACTTAAGGCAAAAATTTACAAATGAGATTATGTAGAATTCTATGAGAACTGAACAGAAAACCCTAAGGACACTGCAAGGAAAAGGTTTGTACAAAAGGAGCTGAGAAAAGAAAATCTGAAGAGAAATCCTTGAAAGATAGATATCAAAAAGTAAAGAGAAAAGGTAATTTCAAGAAGATTCATGATAAACAGCACCAAATCTATGAAGATTAGAGCAAGCTAAAACCAACTTTATAAACATTAGCCTATTTTCTCATTAATAATTTTCAGTTTATGCTCAATAAAGATAAATTAGGAAAGAATTTCCTGAATAGTGAAACACTAAATGTAAATAGTAAAAAATACATACAAACATGTTCACATATGAAAAGAACACTCATTCAAAATATAAATATAAGCAAAAATTAAACTGTGTCACCTAATTTAAGGGGCATACAAAACTTTAATAAAAGTAACATAAAATTTTAATGTGAAAATAAAGAATGTTTTAACAAGTTAAATTGTTTACTCTCATATGGGGAAGAAACCTAATGTATTAAAGAGAAAATTATATTCCAAGTTGAATGCAGAATTTTTGCTTAATATTTAGTATGTGTCATCATATGCTAACTATTATACTACTTGAAAGGCAAAGTTGAAAAATTTAATGATCTAATAAGAAATTATGTTAACATACTTGATATAGAAAAATAAGCAGGCAAGAAAACTATTGTGTACAAAGAGTCACAGTTCCACCAAACTTAAAACATATTGGTCAAGATGGCTGCCTATGTGTGTGTGTCTCTAATGAAGCTAATGTGTGTGTCTCTAATGAAGAGGCACCGAAAAGGCAAGTAAATACAACACCTTCGGTTGAAACATCCAGGTACTTGCATTGCAACTAATCAAGGAAACAACTAGACCCACGAAGAACATAGAAAACCAAGACAGAATAACGGCCCACCAGGGAGCAACACTGAGCCAGGGGAACCTCCCTCACCCAGGGAAGTGGTGACTGAATGTGTGACCCTGGGAAACCATGCTTCTCCCATGGATCTTTGCAACCCTCAGGTCAGGAGATCTCCTTATGAACCCACTTCATCAGGGTCTTCATTCTGACAGACAGACATACGTGGAGTCTTGGCAGAGCAGCAGCTCAGGTATGCATGGGCACCCTGGAGCCTTAGAAACTGGGGCTTTCCAGCAAAAGTAGTTGCAGCTCTATCAAAATGGGAGGTTAGACTCCCTTACATACCCCAGAAAAGAGCCTGAATCCAGGGTGCTGAGCAGCAACAGCCTGCAGGCCCCAATTCCATAGCAGCTCACAAGGTAAGACCCACTGGTTTTAAATTCCAGCCAGCCACCTGTAGCGGTATCACACCTCCCTAAAAAGGAGCTCCCAGGGGGACGGGTGGACCACCATTTTTGCCGTTTGGGTATTTTAGTTGTTTCAGCCTTCAGGCTTTGGAAAGTCCAAACTGACTGGAAGCGATCCTCCAGCACAGCACAGCTGCTCTACCAAAACGTGGCCAGACTGCTGCTTTAAGCAGGTGCCTGATCCCATTCCTCCTCACTGGGTGAGACCTCCCAGCCATGGCCTCTATCCACCCCTGCCTGTGTTCTCCAGACTACAGAGATTTGAATTCTCCCTGGGACGGAGCTCCCAGAAGGACAGGTATGCCACCATCTTTGCTGCTTGGGTGACTTAGCTTAGCTGTTTGGCTTCAGAGTGTCTGAGGTGACTGGGTGCTGAAGCAGACCCCCAGCACAGCCCAGCTCTCTATCAAAATGTGGCCAGACTGCTTCTTTAAGCGGGTCCGCAATCCCATTCCTCTTCACTGGGTGGGACTTCCCAAGCAGGCTGCCAGCCACACTTGTCAGTGTTTTCTGGCCAACAGAGATTTGAATTCTTCCTGGGACGGAGCTCACAGAGGAAAGGGCAGACCACCATCTTTGCTTTTTGGCAACTTAGCTATTCCAGTATTTGGGCTGTGGAGTGTCTGAGGCGACCACAGGCTGAAGCAGACCCACAGCACAGCACGGCTGCTCTGCTAAAACATAGCCAGACTCCTTTTTAAAGTGGGTCTCCAATCCCATTATTCCTTACTGGATGGGATCTCCCAACTGGGGTCTCCAGTCACCTCCTGCAGGTGGTTTTGGGCTGGCAACAGGCCTGTACCTCCCTGGGAAGAAGCACCCACAGGGAGAGGCAGGCTGCCATATTTGCATTTTGCAGCATTCACTGGTAATACCTCTGGATACTGCAAAATCCAAGGTGACTAGGGACTGGAGTGGGCCTCAAGCATACTGCAGTCCAGCCCTATGGAAAAGTGGCAAGACTGTTAATGGGTGCCCATTTCCGTCTCCTCACCAGGCAGGTCCTTCAGGCCTGGGGCCCCAACCACACTCCAGCAGAGTTATCCAGCCAGTAGCAACTTGGCAACTCCCTGGAAAGAGCCTCCAGGGGCAAATGAAAGGCTCTCAGCCACTGCCTCTACAGTGGAACTGCCCTTGCTATCCTTGGACTAATGAAGAAGCAAATACCCTAAATGCCTTACCCACACCTCCACCAAGCTGCAGTCAACCCAAAGAGAGGTCAGTTCATCTTCCATGGGTTCCACGTCCCCACCCCCCTACTGCTCATCACCATACAGGGAACCCCCTGCTTGGGCCCACAGCATAGACCCTCTATCCTGGGCTGATTGCACTGAGAAACTGCTGACCTGCATCTCTCTGGGGTGGAGCCCCCAGGAGACAAGCAAATGACCCTCAGCCACAGTCACTACTAAGATTTCTTCCTTTGCTTCTTCCAACATGGGGAAGGAACTTAGGCACTGAGATCACCCCAGAGTTGAAGTGGGCACACCACTAGTACCAAGTCATGATCTACAGCCAGCACTCAATGGGGTGAGGAGCCCACACTTTCAGAGCACTGACCATGAACACAGCTGCAACTGGGAGGAAACATATGGGAGCCACACAACCAAGCAAGTCTACCAACAGACCAGTAAGCCTAAGTACCTCCTACTTGATCACACCCCAAAGCCTCAACACCCAAAATACCTCTCTACTATACACCCCTCTGAAACCAGAGACAAAAAGTCAACTTCAAATAAATACCCTGCACAAAACCTTGGCCCAGTATAAACATCCAGAAAAGAAGTCTATAAACTGTACTCAATCTACACTGAAGCTAAAGGAACACCCAAAAGCAGAGATGAGAAAAAGCCAATGCAAGAACTCTGATAGCTCAAATGGCCAGAGTGTTTTATGGCCTACAAACAACCACACCAGTTCTCTAACAAGAATTCTTAACCAGGCTGAACTGGCTATAATGGCAGGAAGATAATTCAGAATATGGATAGAAACAAAGATCATCAGGAGAACGGCAAAACCCAATCCGAGGAAAATAAGAATTACAATAAAGTGATACAGGATTTGAAGGATGAAATCTGCAGCATAAAAAAGAACCTAACGGGTCAATCAGAGCTGAATAACACAATACAGTAATTTTACAATGCAATTACAAGTATTAACATCCGAATAAATCAAGCTGTGGAAAGAATCTCAGAACTTGAAGATTAGTTTTCTGAAGTAAGACAGACAAAAAATGAAAAATAATAAAAAGGAACGAAAAAAACCTCTTAGAAGTAAAGTATGGGATTAGGTAAGGAGGCCAAATCTACAAATCATCGGCATCCTTGAAAGGGAGGAGGAGAAAGCAAACAACTTGGAAAACATATTTAAGGATATCATTCATAAAAACTTCCCCAACTGCAAAATTCAGGAAATACAGAGAACTCCTGAAAGATTCTACACAAGAAGATTACCCCAAGACACATAATTGTCAGATTTTCCAAAGTCAAAATGAAAGAAATAATATTAAAAGCAGCCAGAGAGAAAGGGCAGGTCATCTACAAAGGTAACCCCCCATCAGGCTAACTGTGGACCTCTCAGCTGAGATCCTGCCAACTAGAAGAGACTGGGGTCCTATATTCAACAATCTTAAAAATAAATCTTCAATCAAGAATTTCATATCCAGCCAAACTAAGCTTCCTAAGTGAAGAAGACATAAAATCTTTTTCAGATAAGCAAATGTTGAGGGAATTTATTACCATCAGACCTGCCTTGTAAGAAATCTTGAAAGGAGCACCAAATATAGAAAGACTGCTGTCAGCTAATACAAAACACACTTAAACCCACAGACTAGTGTCACTGTAAAGTAATATATTATTATTGTTTTCTTTCAAAAAAACAGCTCTTGTATTCACTGATCTTTTAAATGTGTTTTTGTGTCTTTAGCTCTTTCAATTCAGCTCTGATTTTGGTTATTTCTTGTCTTCTGCTAAGTTTTGGGGTTTGTTTGCTTTTGGTTTTCTGATTCTTTTAGTTGTGATATCAGGTTTTTAACTAGAGATCTTTCTGACTTTTTGATGTGGGCATTTAGTATATAAATTTCCCTCTTAATACTGCCTTAGCTCTGTCCCAGAGATTCTGGTATGTTGTATCTTTGTTCTCATTATTTTCAAAGAACTTGATTTCTGCCTTAATTTCATTATATACACAAAAGTCATTCAGGAGCAGGTTATTCAATTTCAATGTAATTGTAAGGTTTTGAGTGAATTTCTTAGTTTTGAGTACTGATTTGATTGGGGTCATGGCCCGAGACACTGTTTGTTGTTATTTCAGTTCTTTTGCATTTGTTGAGGAGTGTTTTACTTCTGATATGTGATCAATTTTAAAGCAAGTGCTAAATAGCAATGAGAAGAATGGATATTCTGTTTTTGGATAAAAAGTTCTGCAAATATCTATCAGGTCCATTTGATCCAGAGCTGAGTTAAGGTCTTGAATAACTTCATTAATTTTCTGTCTCAATAATCTAATATTGTCAGTGGAATGATGTCCCTCATTATTATTATGTGGGAGTCCATGTCTTTTTGGAGCTCTCTAAGATCTTGCTTTATGAATCTGGGTGCTCCTGTGTTCGGTGCATATATGTTTAGGATAGTTAGATCTTCCTGTTGAATTGAACCCTTTGCCAATATGTAATGCCCTTCTTTGTCTGCATTTCCTGAATTTAAATGTTGGCTTGAGCTTGTCTTGCTATTTGGGGAAGTTTTCATAGATGATATTTTGAAATATGTTTTCCAAATTGGTTTTATTCTCCCCATCTCTTTCAGGTACACCAATCAGTCATAGATTTGGTCTTTTTACATAATTCCGTATTTCTCAGAGGTTTTTTTCATTCTTTTTAATTCTTGTTTTTCTCTATTTTTTCTGCCTGTCTTGTTTTAGAAAGACAATCTTTAAACTCTTGAGATTCTTTCCTCCACTTGATCTATTCTGCTATTAATACTTAGAATTGCATTATGAAATTCTTGTAGTGTGTTTTTCAGCTCGCTCAGGTTAGTTACAGTCTTCTTTATGTTTGTTACTTTGTTTGTCAGCTCCTGCAATGTTTCATCATGGTTTTTAGTTCCCTTGCATTGTGTTACAACATGGTCCTTTAGCTCATTGAAGTTCATTTTTATCCACATTCTGAATTCCACTTCTGTCATTGCAGCCATCTCAATCTCAGCCCAGTTCTGAACCCTTGCTGGATAGCTGATGTGGTCATTTGAGGAAAGAGTGCACTCTGGGTTTTTGAGTTTTTGGCGTTCTTGTACTGATATTTTTCTCACTTTTTTGTGGGCTTATCTACCCTCAAACACTGGTATTGTTGACCTTTAGTTTATTTTTTTGTCTGGCTGCTTTTCTGAAGGGCTGCTGCAGCTTTCTGGGGAAAACTACAGATCACAGTTGCCTGGGATTTTCCAGTACCTGGAGGTATCACCAGTGGAGGCTATGAAACAACAAAGGTGGCAGCCTGCCCCACCCTCTGGGAGCTCAGTCCTAGGGGGCTGGACCTGTTGCTGTACTGAACACAACTGTAGGAGGTAGCTGGAGACCCAAATTGGGAGGTCTCAGCCCCAAAGCTTCTCGAGCTGATAAGCAACTTCAGCAATGTCTCGGGATACAAAATCAATGTGCAATTACTAGCATTCCTATACACCAATAACATTCAAGCTGAGAGCCAAATCGGGAATGAATTCTCATTCACAATTGCCACAAAAAGAATAAAATACCTATGAATACAGCTAACAAGGAAGGTGTAGAATCTCTACAAGGAGAGCTACAAAACACCCCTAAATGAAATCAGAGACAACACAAACAAATGCAAAAACATCCTATGCTCATGGATAAAAAAATCAATATTGCTAAAATGGCTATATGACCCAAAGCAATTTATAGATTTGATGTTATTCCTATCACAGTACCAATGACATTCTTCACATGACTAGGAGAACTTACTCTAAAATTCATATGAAATCAAAAAGAGCTGGACTAATCAAGACAATCCTACAAAAAATATCGTAGCTGGAACCATGATGTTATTTGACTTCAAACTGTACTATAGGGCTACAGTAACCACAACAGCATGGTACTGATAGAACAAAAGACACAATAGACGAATGGAACAGAATAGAGATATCAGAAATTAGACTACACACCTACAACTATCTGATCTTCAACAAACCTGACAGAAACAAGCAATGGGGAAAGGATTCCCACTTCAATAAATGGTGCTGGGATAACTGGCTAGCCATATGCAGAAAATTGAAACTGGAACCCTTCCTTACACCGTATACAAAAAGTAACTCAAGATGGATTAAAGACTTAAATGTAAATCCCAAAACTATAAAAACCTTGGAAGACAACCTAGGCAACACCACTCATGACACAGACATGGGCAAAGATTTCATGATGAAGATGCCAAAAGCAATTGCAACAAAAGCAAAAATTGGCAAGTGGAATCTAATTAAACTAAAGATCACTGTACAGCAAAAGATACTATTGAAAGAGTAAGCAGACAACCTACACAATGGGAGAAAAGTTTTGCAAACTGAGCATCTGACAAAGGTCTAATATCCAGCATCTATAAGAAATATAAACAAATTTACAAGCAAAATGCAAACAACCCCATTAAAAAGTGGGCAAAGAACATGAACAGACACTTCTCAAAAAAAGACATACATGGGTCCAACAATCATACAAAAAAAAGCTCAATATCACTGATCATTAGAGAAATGCAAATCAAAATCACAATGAGGTACCATGTCATATGAGTCAGAATGGCTATTATTAAAGTCGGAAAATAACAGATGCTATTTAGGTTGTGGAGAAAAGGCATCCTTATACACCACTGGTGGGAGTATAAATTACTTAAACCATTGTGGAAGAGAGTGTGGCGATTCCTTAAAGACCTGAAAACAGAAATACCATTCAACCTAGCAATCTCATTACTGGGTATGTACCCAAAGGAATATAAATCATTCTATTATAAAGACCCATGCATATATGTTTTTATTGCAGCACTATTTACAATAGCAAAATCATGGAATCAACTTAAATGCCCATCAATGATAGACCGGATAAAGAAGATGTGGTACATATACACCATATAATACTATGCATTCATAAAAAAGAATGAGGTCATATTTTTTTTCTGGGGGCATGTATTGAGCTGGAGGCCATTATCCTTAGCAAACTAATGCAGGAACAGAAAATCAAATACGGCATATTCTCACTTATAAGTGGGAGCTAAATGATGAGAACACAGGGACATATAGAGAGAAACAACACACACTGGGGCCTACTGGAGTGTGGAGGGTGGGAGGAGGGAGAAGATCAGGAAAAATCACGAATGGCTACTCGGCTTAATACCTGGGTGGTGAAATAATCTGTATGACAAACCCCTGTGACATATGTTTACTTATGTATCAAACCTGCATATTCTGCACATGTACCCCTGAATTTAAAATAAAAGTTAAAAAAAAAGGATTACCAGTCATTTAAAGAAGTAAATAAGCACAATTCATAGTGACCAGAATAATCCATTGGAACTGACTCAAAAATGAAACAGATGTCAGAATTAGCAGACAATAACATTAAAACAATTATTATTACAATATGCCATGTGTTCAAAAAGTTAAGTAGAGACCTGCATATTGTATTTTTTAAAAAGACCCAAATTGATCTTCTAAATAGAAAAAAATGGATAGAATTAATGACAGATTAGACACTGCAGAAGGAAAGATTGGTAAACTTGTAGCTATATCAATACAAACTACCTAAAATGAAAGAGTTAAATAAGAATTAATGAAAAATAAGAACATCATGAATTATGCAAGGACTTCAAGTAAATTAATATGCCAGTAACTGTTGAGTTCAAAGAAGAAGAGAAAGAAGAAGTGCAGATGGACATTAAGTATAAAGCACCAAGAGATAAAAAAATACACTTCAAGATTTAATATATTAAGTGTTGGAATAAGGGAAAGTGGGGGGAGGCAGAAAAATAGGGATACAGGAAGGAAAGTAGAGAGAAAAGAAGAAAGAGAAAGAGGGGGAAACGGACTATATTAAAGATAAATTCTTATTACTCTTTTAAGTAAATTCTACATCAAGTTTCTTTACCAGTAAATTCTATCAAGCATTAAAAAAAATTCTATTTTGGCAATCTCTCAGAGAATCACAGAAAAAAGAAAAACATCTGTCAACCTCTGTGTGTGTGTGTGTGTCTGTGTGTGTGTGTATGTGTGGTGTGTAAAGTTAGGCATAACCTAGACAAGGACATTACATAAAAAAAATAAACTAATCTCATTCATGTTTCAATTTAGAGTTTGAAAGAAATTTTAGAAGACTTAAATAAATGGAAGGAAATATCTTGTTCATGGATGGGAAGACTCAATATTGTAAAAATCTCAATTTCACCCAAAAATGATCTATACAGTCAATGTAATCTTATTCCAAATGCCAATGCAATTTATTGGAAATTTACAAACTAAATATAAAATTTATATGAATGTATAAGACCAAAATTAGCCAAAATAATCTTGAAGAAGAGTATAAGAAGACATGCTTCATTATATATTGAAACTTACTGTAAAAGTACAGCAATAAAAGCATTGCTGTATTTCTGCAAGGATAGTCAAATAGACCGGGGAAGTGAGCTCTACAATTTATGTAAATCTGCTTTGACAAATCTTGCCTTTTACACTCATAAGTCTTTAAGGCTATGGCACATTTTTATTTTTTTAGAATGGAAAGAGAGGAAAAGAACCAGAATTATTTGATTCAGGTATACCTAAATTCAAAAGAAATAGACCTGGAAAAATTAGCTAAATTGATATAAAAAGACTTCAAAACAGCAGAATAATCAACAAAAAGTACTATTTCCTGGCTGTTAATATTAATTCTGATGGAAATGAGACCACTTAAAAAGGAAATTAAAATATTGGCAGTGAATGAATTACAGTCAGATTTTTCTTTTTGCTGAAAGCCATCTTATGCTTCAATGGCGACTTTAGTTGACTTATCCCATGGAGAAGTAAATTACTGATAACAACTGCTTTTCTACAGGCCATAGAATACAGGGGTATTTGTTAAAGGCCATTTCATGAAGAAATAACGGAAGGCTGACAAATCCTTGCCAGCATGAATTCTTAGAATAGACCATTCAGGAGTGTCCCATTGCTAATACTAGATAATACTGATTTAAAAAGGATTATCTGGGTTAGAAACAGATCCAAAATGGCGACAAGCTTTTGTGAGAGGACCATTGTGGAAGATATAAAAACTAATTAATCTGTTGCAGTGGGTAAAAAGAATTTACCACTCTTATCCTAAGACAGGAAACTGCCCTGCTCCATCTCTATCATTTGGAATCCACTTTATGAATAAGTTGAAGTATAACAGATGCTGGCAACCCTAAATTGGCCATATGAAAGTAAGGAAACAGATACGAATTAATACTGTTGACACGTACCATGATAAATGCTGTGATACAGCCAGCTCCGTGCTACCTCACCAATCTTGGTATTGTTGTGTAACCTTGCTAATAAGTACCAAGAAAATATTTAAGAGACAGTGATTGATTTACTAGTTTAGTTACTCTGCGTGTAACTGACTGATGGAAAATAATTTTGTGCTATTCAAAGGACAAGTGGCCCTAAAGAAAAAATAACCCCAAAAATAGGGGCAGTAGTGATTACTATTTAGCCAGGTGGAGACGTCAGAAAGCTACTGAAAAAAGGAAAAAATATTGGATTGCACATAAAAAGCACATTATCAAAACTTAAAGACAGAGGTTTCTTTGAACTTCAGCTATTACATTCATTCATTCTTTTTTTTTTTTTTAACCGAGTATCACTCTGTCATCCAGGCTGGAGTGCAATGGTGTGGTCTCGGCTCACTGCAACCTCTGCCTCCCAGGTTCAAGTGACTGTCCCACCTCAGCCTCCTGAGTAGCTGGGACTGCAGGTGCATGCCACTGCTCCCGGCTAATTTTTGTACTTTTAGTAGAGACGGGGTTTCACTATGTTAGCCAAGCTGGTCTCTAACTCCTGACCTTGTGATCCGCCCGCCTTGGCCTCCCAAAGTGCTGGGATTACAGGCGTGAGCCACCGCACCCAGCCAACATTCATACTTCTTAAAGTGAACCACACTTAGTGACTCAATTCACTCTATATAGCCACATTTGTATGAATTTAAATGGTATTTTAAGAGTGGTGATTTAGAACAAAAAATACTTGAATATGGTGCTGAATTTACTGCCTCTGATAATAAACCACTATGTAAAATTTATTAACAGAAGGGCTGAAATCTACTCACTCAACCCTTAGCAGGGGATCCAAGGTCTTTCATGGTTCCACAGGCAAAATGTTCTTTGGGTTTTGTGTAATGTTTTTGGAACTACTAGCAGGAAATGATTCCCACAGGAGAGAGAGAGTACTTTCACAGGTCCAGATGTGAAACCTAGGGTGCATATATGGTACTTAGGTTATAACTAAACTACTTATAGGAAAAATATGACTGGATAATAGATTTCAAGGTTCTGTTGCTGTTAGTGGAATGTGTAATTGGAATTGCTATTGTATGTGGAAGAGATGCTGTCTCATTTTAATTGGACATGCTGAGTGGGAACCTTTGTGTTATTCAAGCACTCTTCTATAGGAAAATTAAGCAACAGAGAATTCCAAAAGTACAAGAGACCATTGTTCTATTAAGGATATGACAAAGTGGAAGCTTTAAATCTCACTCACTCACAGAATATGACAGTAGCCATTTTAGGACATAACAAAGTTGTTCTCCTCATTACTTACATCATAAGCAAGATATTAAAGACTACACAAGAAGGGCAACAGGCCAAAGGTGATTAATATGCCACAACAGAATTGTCTTATACCTTCTTTTTCATACCTATTTAGAATCCAATCTGACACTATTTGGATTTCTGTGAAGTGGCTTTTGGTACATATTCTTGATTTTTCTACCTGGATATTTAACTTTATTGCCATTCATCTATCTAGTGTAGTAACATCTGAGTTTGATAACACTCCATATATTGGTTCATTGCATTGATGATACTGTGAGAATTGCCTCTTGGGAGGAATGCAGGCAGGAGAATTTAAGTCACCCATATGACAAGTAGAATCTGGCTAGTGAACACAGTTGAACTGTAAGCCTGGCCTAGTGTGTTACATTTTGAGGGATTATATTTCCTGGATAAATCACAGATATCCCTTGAGCTATGAGAAACAAATTATTTTATTAACTGACCCTGACACTGAACAGGAAACACAAATACAGGTGGATCTTTTGGGTTTTTGTGAAACCATAATCTGTACTTAAGAATTCTGTTAGTCTCAATTCACAAAGTCACCAGAAAACAAAACAAAACAAGAAAAAAAGAAAGTGAATTTGAAGGGAGCCCAGGGCAAAAACAAGCACTAAAAGACCCACTTGAACCTCATGACCTGACTGCCAGTTGATTTCAGTAGTACCTGCAACTAGAAATGTGCTGACTCGAGCCTTTGCAGAAAGGGGATACTGTATTCAGCAAAGATCTTTGGGGATTATGACTCAAAAGCTGCATGCTGCAGAGGCACTTTTTAGACCTTTTGAAAAACAACTGGCAGCTTATTACTGGGGGCATTGGTGAAAGTGACCCCTACAGGGAATGACAGCACATAATGCTGTGTCATTATGTGCTGGGACCAGAAATACCTTTCAAGTGTTACGTAATGTCAGAGAAGAATAGAGAAGCAGCTTAGCAGAGCTCACTGATAAAACAAAAATATTGTATTCAACAGCATGTGACAAGAGGAAATTCAGGAGATGTAAACTATGTATATATGCAGCTTGCTTCTCTTCTTCCAAGGCCAATGACAGGGCTCTGTGGCTTTTCCCACCTCTTTACATCCCTACTAACTATCGTTATATGCTCTGATGCCAAAAAATAGTTTTTTTCGTTCAGTGATAGAAATTCTTAATTCTACAGTTACATTGCAATTAGAAATTGATCACAATGCATGTTACATACGGTAAAGTGTTGATGAAGAAGGAAAGAGCAAATAATAGGGAGAATTGAAATCTGTTTATTTAGGAATAAACAGCAGAAAGAGTCAGGCTTGGACCTGAGGAAATATTTGGGTAGTTATACTCTTGTGCCAAAGTTGATGTCATTTCAGTATGCTTCTAGATTATTAAACAATAAATGCAGTCCTCCTCTCCTTATAGAATACTTAATTTTGGAAGATTTTATGTGACTTTAGAGGAGGTAGAATTAAGGTAGAGCAAATAGGTGCCCACCAGAAGTACCTGCTGATGACTTGCATAGGGAAAGCATACTGGAACAGATGCCTTTGTCAGAGCTGTAAAGCTAGCTCTCTGGGTTCATGAAATAAGTTGTTATGGGAATGCCTGTCCATGCACAGTTGGGCCAAAGAAAATTGCATTTCCCTCATATCCAACTGAGCAAATAATGTGGGAAGAACCTCCACTCAATACAAATTGGAGAAACTTCAAATAATCTTTAAACACTTTAAGATGGATCTAGGCAGAATTACTGAGCTGCCATTTGACTTGTATAAGTCACATTGAGGGGGCTACAAATGGGTATTGACTGAAACGGACACTCTTTTTTTCTAGCCTTTGCTTGTTCTGAAAAAGAAGCAACTGCAGAGAATACAATAAAAGTTTAGAAAAAGCAAATAATTGATCATTTTGGTCCACATGGATGTATTTCCTCTGATAAAGATTCACACTACTGCTAATATTCAAAAATGGGTAGGAAAAATAATGTTATATGTTCATATCACATGCCACATAATCCTTAGAGCAGTATTCTTATTGGAAATTAGAGTCAGTGATTAAAATAGTTAAAACTTGGGATGAAAATTTTGCATTGATAAGGCTGTGGAGCATCATCATCTCTCAAATATCATTGAAGGGTTGTAAAAATGCACAACCACTTAAAAATCTACCTCTAAATTTTAAGTTAATTTAAATATAGACATGTTCTCTGACCCAACAATATTATTCCAACAGAAGTACATGCATACAATCTGAAATATTTAGGAAGAATCACCACATTATTCATAATAGGTCAAAACTGGAAACAGAGATTTCCATTAAGAGTAAAATGGATAAATAAATTGGGTTGCCCATACAATTAAATTCAAGAAAGCACTGAACAACAAACTGTAACTCTTCAGGAAAAAATGGATAAATGTCATGAGCAACAATTGAGTGAAAGAAGCCTGAAACAAAATAACATATGTTGTATATATTTTTCTATTTAAATAAAATTTAGAAAATGACAAAGCAAATCTATAATGTTCTAATTAAGGATAACATTTAATTTGGGGTGCACTCAAATGTAATTAGGAGAAGGCATGCATGGACACTTAAATCTTAATATTCTATTTCTCATTCGATTGAGTGGCAGATCCAAGATTTGGACCTAGGTTAACTAATTATAAAGTCTACCTGTGATCCACTACACAACAGTGCGTCCACAAAATTTAAAAAAAATTCTTCTATCATTAAATTAGTCAATTTTATGTTTCAAGATTGCCAAATATCCACAATACAAGTCATCTAATCTTAGATTTTGTGATACTTTAGAGTATCTATGTATTTCTACTGGTAGTTGGCCATGTACGTCTCCCCTCAGCCTCTCTGAACATGACTAAATGGACCTTCCGCACATTACTGCAATCTAAGAAGTAAGTGTCAGGCTGAACTTTCGCAGCACTACATTTTTTTAAATGTTGCAAAAATTCTGTCCTGTTTGTATTTTCTTTTCGGCCTTCATCCTACAGTGAACAACAAGCCAGTATTTTCTGCTGTGTACTTCACTTGTTATTGGTCATTTTTTTCTTTCTAAATTTTATTAGTAAAACAAAAATATATTCCAATAATCTATTTTTGTTTAACAAACAACTCCAAAGTTTAATGGCAAGAAACAAAAATATAAGATCATCTCTGATGATTTTGTGGTTTGACAGAATTGGTGGTTCAGCTGGGTGGTTTGTTCTGGGGTTCTTTCATGTGTTTGTAGACCAAGTTTTATGAGGTTGAAGTAAACAGAATGTTTGATTAAGCCAGATTCTCAAAATGGTTTATTCTTTTATATGCCTGGTGACTGGGCTCGGATATTGGAAACAACTGGAAGTTGGCCATTCATCTCTTTGTGAAGCTTCCCCACATGGCTAACTTGAGCTTCCTCATTCATAATGGTCTTAGTGAGAGGATTTGTTACATCTTGGCCAGCTTCCCTGAGAGCAAGTATTCTAAGCAGTCACAGAATAATCTTCAAGCCTCATTCTAACTTAACTTTGGTCATAAATTGTTACTTCCATTACATTTTACCTTGGCCAGCTCAGATTTAAAGGCATATTGACCCTTGCACAAGTATGTGAATATACACACTACTTAAATATATTAACTGGGGCTGGGCGCGGTGGCTCATGCTTGTAATCCCAGCACTTTGGGAGGCCGAGGTGGGCGGATCACGAGGTCAGGAGATCGAGACCACGGTGAAACCCCGTGTCTACTAAAAATACAAAAAAAAATTAGCCGGGCGTGGTGGTGGGCGCCTGTAGTCCCAGCTACTCGGAGAGGCTGAGGAAGGAGAATGGCGTGAACCTGGGAGGCGGAGCTTGCAGTGAGCCGAGATTGCGCCACTGCACTCCAGCCTGGGTGACAGAGCGAGACTCTGTCTCAAAAAAAAAAAAAAAATATATATATATATATATATATATATATATATATATATATATATATATATATTAATTGGGGGTTAATCTTTGGCGACTAGTGCTCACAGTAGATCTTCTTGTCCTCTGTGATTAATTTATTCCTACATGCAAAATATACTCATTCTACTTTGAATACCCCCCCAATACCTCATCCTATTATTTCATTAAGCTTAGAATTTAAAACCAAGATGTTATTACCCAAATAAGATACAAGTATGAAAGAGATTTCTCAGGTAAATTTCCTTGAGTACAAATTATCTCAATCTAAGACTGAGAAGTCAAGAAACATGTTGTCTAAAGCCCACAGACCCAATATACAATGGTGATACCTAGTTAGAATAGTCACAACAAACACTCTTCTTCAAAAATGAAAGGGAGTAGGAGGCATATAGCGTAGGCTCACAGGAAATCTAAAATCCAGTAAGATACATGCCAATAGTTCATTGATTAGGACCTAGTTCTGCATCCTGAAAATGATTTGCTGGGTTTCTCGGCTCTCAGTTCCTCGCTTTTCTTTCAAACTTCTGATTCATCCTTCATTTTGTTTAAGAGGTTGTAACCTTTTTCTTCTCATAGAATGTTGGTGTTTCAAAGGTACCTTTCCATTTTGTTCTGTCTGTGACCTTTTTAGCTGAGCCACTGGTGCTTCCACCAATGTGATTCTCCTGAAAATTTCATGTGTCTCGTCTGAAATATACTCAGGTTTCCTTCCTCAGATGAGTCATACCTACAGATTTCTTCAATACAGGGCTGTCTCTGTTTGAATGCTGTTAAGAGGTTACTTTCTTTTTCCTTTTATTATTATTATACTTTAAGTTTTAGGGTACATGTACACAATGTGCAGGTTTGTTACATATGTATACATGTGCCATGTTGGTGTGCCGCACCCATTAACTCGTCATTTAGCATTAGGTATATCTCCTAATGCTATCCCTCCCCCCTACCCCCATCCCACAACAGGCCCCAGAGTGTGATGTTCCCCTTCCTGTGTCCATGTGTTCTCATTGTTCAATTCCCACCTATGAGTGAGAACATGCGGTGTTTGGTTTTTTTGTCCTTGTGATAGTTTACTGAGAATGATGATTTCCAGTTTCATCCATGTCCCTACAAAGGACATGAACTCATCATTTTTTATGGCTGCATAGTATTCCATGGTGTATATGTGCCACATTTTCTTAATCCAGTCTATCATTGTTGGACATTTGGGTTGGTTCCAAGTCTTTGCTGTTGAATAGTGCCACAATAAACATACATGTGCATGTGTCTTTATAGCAGCATGATTTATAGTCCTTTGGGTATATACCCAGTAATGGGATGGCTGTGTCAAATGGTATTCCTAGTTCTAGATCCCTGAGGAATCGCCACACTGACTTCCACAATGGTTGAACTAGTTTTTAAGAGGTTACTTTCTAACAACACCTTTCAGATTCTTGGAAGCTCTATTGTTTATTAGAGTTTCCAGCATACTTTTAAGATTGCTGGAAGAAAGAAGACATCACTGAAAATTGTGGAAAACTAATCACCAAAAATTATTTCCTCCATAAAAACAATGCGAAAACTGACAACAATATGATAAATAACTCTTTGAAAATTGTAGAAATTAAGTCTTACAACAACCAAGAGTAACATTTATCCAAGAAAGCTGCCTGAATACCAATAAGAACAGTAAGATCTGTGATTTTTTTTTTTTTTTTTTACTTTTGGAAAAGTAAAAGCATAAATTTATTTTGTGTAAATAAGTAAAATTCTAATAAAGTTACTTTTAATTTTAAGACAGTGAAATAAAAATCTAACAATGCCTAGTTCCAAAATAAAATGACCCTAATCTTTTTTTTTTTTTTTTTTTTTTTTTTTTTTTCTCGTTGAGCGTTTATTCTTATAACTGTGACTAGGGTAATAACTCTTTAACTTCTGGTCTTATAAGCTTGCTTGGTTTACACTTTCAATATTCTCTAATTTTTTTAAGGGCTTTTTTCATCTCAGTGGATAATTTTGAGGTTTTTATTATAGCGGTTTATCTCAATCTTTGTTGTCAATCATTTCTTATATTTTTGTCTGTCTTAAAGTTGATAATTGTCACAAAAGTTTGATTTAATATTTGCATGGGTTTCAATCTATTGTAAGTAAATTTATTTTCAGTGCCTTCTCTCTCCCTTTCTTTTTTTTTTAATTAATTTTTGCATACAAAAACAATAAACATTTTCTAAAAATACATACAAACAAAAAGATGCGTATCAAACATATTAGGAAGGTTGCACATGGGAAGTCGGGGAATAGAAATGGGGGGTGGGAGTTAAAATAAATGAGAGAGGGACTTTATATGGATCAGTGATAATACATGAAGAATACAACAGACAAACCAACCAACCAACTCAGTGACAACAAAACAGGTCTACCCTGGAGTCATACTCTAATTTTTTCTATTTTCTTCCCTTTCTGATCCTTTATCCCACTTTCTTTTTCTTCCTCTTCCTTCTCCCTCTTCTTTGTCAAATAGAGGATTGAGTTATTATCACAGATCTGTGATATTTTAACTTGCCCTGGTTGTATCCCCATTTCTTCAGCTCTCAGCATAACAGTCAGTATTCTTGTTAAAATTCAGCAGTCTAGCAGCCACTAAAAATGTGGTTGGAGCTCTTTAAAGCCTCATTTTTAAATAAGTGCCTTTAAACAAAAAAAACCCTGTATGGTGATTTTCTGGAAAACCGCACTTGCAAGGCTGTATGTATTGATCTGATTTGGACCTCACACATTACAAAAAAAAAAAACCAAACAAACAAAAAAGCCTCATTCTCAATGAGCATTTGTTGAAAACACATACAGGCAATTGTGTAACTTCATGACTGCCTGAAGCAGTGGATAGAAACTGAGCAAACAATAGACTAACCAAAAAGCTTAAAAAGAAAGTTATGAAAATGCGATGTCTTTAGGGACTTTGAAAAGCTCCAACATATTTACACATGCCCAGGACAGTGCAGGTGATCAGCAAAAACCTGAAAAGGTCCTGAGCTCTCACCTTTGGATAATGTTGTGGCTCTGGACAAGCAGAAAGTAAAGACTAAGTCAAAGTTGGAAACTGCCAGGCTGAGTGCCGAAGGCATGTTCCGGCATACACTCAGAACCCCCTCAGCAAAGGCTGGAATAATGTCGTTCTGGGAATTTAAGGAAATCTTTGGCCAATCATTTGTTGACTACCAGAGACTTTAGAGGCCACATCAATAAGGCATATAGACATCACCAGTTGAGAAAACCCTCTAAGTAAACAAATATTTTCAGTAGCAGCAACAAAATCTGGGGAGAAAGAGAATCTGATTTCCCACTTACTCGTGGAGAGTAAACATTTTTATAGTTGCTGGATTCACATTGCTAGAATTCTTTTTCTTTTTTTTAATTATTATTATGCTTTAAGTTTTAGGGTACATGTGCATAATGTGCAGGTTTGTTACATATGTATACATGTGCGATGTTGGTGTGCTGCACCCAGTAACTCGTCATTTAGCATTAGGTATATCTCCTAATGCTATCCCTCCCTGCTCCCCCAACCCCACAACAGTCCCCGGTGTGTGATGTTCCTCTTCGTGTGTCCATGTGTTCTCATTGTTATATACACCATGGAATACTATGCAGCCATAAAAAATGATGAGTTCATGTCCTTTGTAGGGACATGGATGAAGCTGAAAACCATCATTCTCAGCAAACTATCGCAAGGACAAAAAAACCAAACACTGCATGTTCTCACTCATAGGTAGGAATTTTTTTTTCTTTTTAAGACCAGGTCTCACTATGTTACTTAGACTACTCTTGAATTCCTGGCCTCATGTGAGCCTCTTGCCTCAGCCTCCCAAGTAGCTAAGATTATAGGTGCAAACCACCACGCTGGACCACATTGGTAGCATATTGTTAATCATATTTGTATCCATAAGGAATATTTGCCTGTAATATCTTTTTCTTGTGGTATTTTGTCCAGTATTGCTATAAGAGTAATACTGGCTTCATAGAATGAGTTGAAAAGAGTTTATGTATCTTATACTTTTGGGAAGAATTTTTGATAAATTCTACTCCTAGGTATATATCCAGGAGATATGTAAAACATATACATATGCAAACATTTGTACAGTAATTTTCATATTCATAGTAGCCTGAACGTAGAAAGAACCCAAAAGCCCATAAAGTGATGAATGGGATATAATACATTTTGTCTTATATCCATACAATGTAATGTTATTCATCCATAAAAACAAATGAAGTGGTGATACTATAAAAGCTAAAATGTGAATGAACTTTAGAAACATTAGGTAAGGGAAAGGCCACATATCACATGGTTTCATTTATATCAAATGTCCAGATTAGCAAAATCCATACAGAAAGAACGTAGATTGGTTGTTTCCGGGGGATATTGTAGAGGGGTGCAGAGTTACTGCTAATAGGTATGAGGTTTCTATTTGTGGTGATGAAAGTGTTGTGGGATTAGATAATGATGGTTACATAACCTTGTGAATATACTAATATTACTAAATTGTACACTTTGAAATATTAAATTTAATAGCATGTGAATTATATTTCAAAATGAATCTTCAGAAGACATTCTGCCTAGCTGAAATTTTCTATGAGGCACCATAAATCTTTTTGAAGTACAGGTTTAGTATTCCTTATCCAAAATGCTTGGGACTGGAAGTGTTTTGGATTTCAGAATTTTCCAGATTTTGGAATATTTGCATATACACAATGAACTATCCCGAAGATAGGACGTGTGTCTGAAAATAAAATTTATGATTTATGTAGATATCATGCACATAGGCTAAAGGTAATTTTATTTTTTTGGGGACACTGAACAAATTGTGTGTTTTGTGATTGCATTTTAACTGCTATGATCTGTCATGTGAGGCCAAGTGTAGAATTTTCCACTTGTGGCATCAAGTCAGCACTTAACCTGTCTCAGATTTTGGAAAATGTCTAATTTTGAATTTTTGTATTAAGACTTCTCAACCTATAGTAGCAAAGGTGAGTCTTATAGCTCCATCTGGGATTTGATCTTTGAAGGCATTTCTTTTTTTGATATCTTTTTATTCTCAATACATGAGAATTGTGCTTTCTATTTTTAATATTTTAACTTTTAGTTTAGGTTCAGAGGTACATATACAGGTTTGTTATATAGGTAACTCATGACTAGGGGGTTTGGTGTACAGATTATTTCATCACCCAGATGTTAAGCATAGTACCTAACAGTTTTTCTTTTTCTTTTTCTTTTTTTTTTTTTTTTTTTTGCTAAACCTCTCCCTCCTCCAACCCTCTTCTTTCAAGGAGGATCCTGTCTGTTGTTCTCTTTCTGTCCATGTGTTCTCATTATTTAGCTCTCATGTACAAGTGAGAACATGCAGTGTTTGGTTTTCTGTACCTATGTTAGTTTGCTAAGGATAATGGCCTCCAGCTTTATCCATGTTCCTACAAAACATGTGGTCTCATTCTTTTTATGGCCACATAGTATTCCATGGTACATATGTATCACATTTTCTTTATCCAATCCACTGTTGATGGGCATTTAGGTTCATTCCATGACTTTGCATGGAATAATGCTGTAATAAACATTGTGAATAGTGCTTTAATGAACATGTGTAGATGTGTCTTTATGGTAGAACAATTTATATTCCTTTGGGTGTATACCCAGTAGTGGCATTGCCAGGTTGAATGGTTGTTCTATTTATAGTTGTTTGAGGAATCGCCACACTGCGTTCCACAAGGGTTGTACACGTGAGAGTATAAATTAGTGCAACCTTTGTGGAAAGCAGTGTGACAATTCCCCAAACAACTATAAACAGACCTGGTGTGAGATAGTATCTGACTGGTGTGAGATGGTCTCTGACTGTGGTTTTGATTTGACTGGTATGAGGTGATATTCCATTGTGGTTTTAATTTGAATTTCTCTAATGATTAGTGATATTGAGTATTTTATCATATGCTTCTGGGATGTATGTATGTCTTCTTTGGGAAAGTGTTCATTTCCTTTGCCCACTTTTTAATAGAGTTGTTTGCTTTTTTGCTTGTACGTTTGTTTGAGTTCCTTGTATATTCTGGATCTTAGACCAAAATCTAATATATAGCTTGCAAATATTCTTTCCTATTCTGTAGGTTGTCTGTTTACTCTTTTGATAGTTTCTTTTGTTGTGCGGAAGCTCTTTAGTTTAATTCAGTTTCATTTGTGTATTTTTACTTTCGTTGCAATTGCTTTTGGCGTTTTCATCATGAAATCTTAGCCAATTAGTAAGTCCAAAATTGTATTTCCTAGGTTATCTTCCAGGGTTTCTATAGTTTTTAGTTTTACATTTAGATGTTTAATCCACCTTAAGTTGTTTTGAATATGCTGTACGAAAGGAGTCCAGTTTATATCTTCTGCATCTTCTTCATATAACTAGTCAATTATTTGAGCATCATTTATTGAATAGGGAGTCCTTTCCCCATTGCTTGTTGTTGTCCACTTTGCTAAAGATCAGATAGTTTTAAGTGTGTGCCTTTATTTCTGCGCTCTCTATTCTGTTTGATCGGTATATGTGTTTGTTTGTAAACCAGTACCATGCTGTTTTGATTACTGTAGGCTTGTACGGTTTAAAATCAGGCAATGGGATTCCTTCAACTTTCTTCTTTTTAGCCTCTTTTTGGTTCTATATGAATTTTAGAATAATTTTTTCTAGTTCTGTGAAGAGTGTCTTTGGTAGTGTGATAGAAATAGAATTGAATTTGTAAATTGCTTTGGACCGTATGGCCATTTTAACAACACTGATTCTTCCTATCCATGATCATGGGATGCTTTTCAATTTGTTTGTGTCATCTCTGATTTCCTTGAGCAATGTTTTGTAGCTCTCTTTGTAGAGATCTTTTACATCCCTGGCTAACTGTATTTCTAGGTATTTTGTTCTTTTGTGGCAATTGTAAATGGGATTGTGTTCCTTAATTGATTCTTGGCTTGAGTGCTGTTAGTGTATAGGAATGCTATACACTGATTATTGTATATTGATTTTGTATCCTGAAACTTTGTTGAAGTTGCTTATCAGCTCAAGGAGCTTTTGGGCAGATACAATGGGGTTTCCAGATATAGAATCATGCTATCTGCAAACAGAGATAGTTTGGCTTTCTGTCTTCCTATTTTCATGTCTTTTGTTTCTTTCTCTTGCTTAATATCTCTGGCCAGAACTTCCAATACTATGTTAAATAGGAATGGTGAGAGTTGGCATTCTTTTCTTGTTTTGGTTTTCAAAGGGAATGCTTTTAGCTTTTGCCCATTATGTGGGATGTTGGCTGTGAGTTCGTCATATATAGCTCTTATTATATTGAAGTATGTTCTTTCACTGCCTAGTTCATTGAGGGTTTTTTGTTTTTTTTTGTTTGTTTGTTTTTTGTTTTTTGTTTTTTCCGGAGTCTTGCTCTATCACCAGGCTTGAGTGCAGTGGCACAATCTCAGCTCGCTGCAACATCCACCTCCCAGGTTCAAGCTATTCCCCTGCCTCAGACTCCCCGAGTAGCTGGGACTACAGGCACGTACCACCATGCCCGGCTAATTTTTTGTATTTTAGTAGAGACGGGGTTTCACCGTGTTGGCCAGGATGGTCTCGATCTCCTTACCTTGTGATCTGCCCACCTCAGCCTTCCAAAGTGCTGGGATTACAGGCGTGAGCCACCGCGCCTGGCCTATTGTGGGTTTTTAACATGAAGTGATGTTGAATTTTATCAAATGCCTATTGAGAAAATTATGTGGATTTTCTCTTTAGTTCTGTTTATGTGATGAATCACACATTGACTTGTGTGTGTTGAATCAACCTGGCATCCCAGGGATGAAGTCTACTTGTTCATGGTGGATTAGCTTTTTGATGTGCTACTGGATCAGTTTGCTAGTGTTTTGTTGAGATTTTGTTTCTGTGCTCATGAAGGATATCGGCCCGCAGTGTGTGTTTGTGTGCGCATATGTGTGTGTGTGTGTGTGCGTGTGTGTGTGCTTGCCAGGTTTTGGTATCAAGATGGTGCTGGCCACATAGAATGACTTGGGAATGTGTCTGTCCTCTTTGTTTGAAATGGTACCAGCTCTCTTTTATACATTTATTCGAATTCAGCTGTGAATCCGTCTGGTCCTGGACTTTCTTTTGGTTGTGAGGCTATTCATTATTGACTCAATTTCGAGCTCGTTATTGGTCTATTCAGGAATTTAATTTCTTTCTGGTTCAGCCTTGGGAGGATGTATGTGTCCAGGAATTTGTCTATTTCTTCTAGATTTTCTAGTTTGTGTGCATAGAGGTGTTCGTAGTGGTCTCTGATGGTTATTTGTATTTCCTTGGGGTCAGTGGAAACATCCCCTTTGTAATTTCTAATTGTGTTTATTTGAATCTTCTCTCTTTTCTTCTTTATTAGTCTAGCTACTAGTCTATCTACCTTATTAATTTTTTTAAATAACAAACTCATAGGTTTGTTGTTCTTCTGCATAATTTTGCATGTCTATGTCTGAAGACATTTGTTAGTTTAAAAATATTTTGCCAAGAGAGACTGATGAAGAGAGATCATCTTATTTTTCATTTGAGAAATTATTTGTCTTCCTTTTTAATTTTTTATTTAATTAATTAGTTTATTTATTTTTAGAGACAAGTTCTTGCTCTCTCACCTAGGCTGAAGTGCTGTGGCACGATCATAGTTCATTGGAACCCTGAACTCCTGGGTTCAAATGATCCTCCCCCTTCAGCCTTCCTAGTTGTTTGTACTACAGGCACATGCCATCATGCCTGGCTATTTTTTTTACTTTTTGCAATCATGGGATCTTGCTGTGTTGCTCGTGCTGGTCTTGAACTCCTGGTCTCAAACTGTCCTTCCAGTTTGGCCTCACCAAATGTTGGAATTATAGGCATGAGCCACAAAGCCTGGATTTCACTTTAAATTATTGTTTGAACTGTGTATTAAAAAATCAGTTCTTCATTCTTTTAAAATTTTTTATCATATGCATAAGAAGCAATGTTTATGTTATTTTCCACTTTTTGCTAATAAATTTACATAGACGATTACATGAATTCATTAGATACCTTTTCTATTTCCATGTTACTGTATGAGATAGTGTTACCAAAGTTTCTGCCATTATGTAGAAGGTGTTATTTTATGGTCTTCAACAACATTGTCTCATCTTGGTATTGTCTCATGTTCATGGTTATAAAGTGTCTCCTTCAGGATCATCCAGCTTTCAATGAAAGTCATCTTGAGGCTCTTTTAGGTCATGCCCACTGCTCAGTTTTAAAGGCAAGTGTTTTAGAGTTTTTGATACATTGACTCCCCAGTCCCAGGTACCAGATTTCATTCTGGTTATCTATTCTTGTGTAACAAACTTCCCTAAAGCTTAAAACAGCAAACCGATATTTTGTTGTATCACAATTTTGTGTGGCAAGCATTTACATTGAGTTTGGCTAGGATAACCTCTTGCTTCATATGTCAACTGCAGCCATTCACTGGTAATTTTTAGGTTTGTCTGGAGGGTCAAACAACATTGATGGCTGACTGGGCACCTCTCTATAACAATGAGTCCCTCCATGTGCTCGTTTGGGCTTCCTCACAGTATTGTGCTCTCACAATAACAGACATTTTTTCATCACAGTTGGCCTTGAATAGCATTCCAAGAGTAAAGCAGTGACCTCAATATATTTTTCTTAACCGGCTTCATAGATCATATGATTTCACTTCTAATACATTATATTCTTTACAAGAAAACCACAAGAAAATTCTAGATTTAATGGCTGAGGATCATTGAAGGCTATGAATAGGAGATACATGTTTCATTTGGGTAGGTGGGCTAATTTATGAAGATTAGCAATGGTAGAATTTTCTGACAGAAATTTACTTATGTGTACAATTTGATGGCATAATCTTATGGAAGTATATGCATATGGACATATAACTTCCTAGAGCTAACTTCTTAGCTTCTTTATACTTGGCAGCTGTCTTCAGGACTGAACATTGTTGGGTTCCATTGTAAAATCTATGCCATACTCAATTTCTTTATATTTCTGGTGTGATAGGGATTAATCAAAAAGCAAAGTAATCTAAATGTCATTTTATTCTAGTTCAATATTATAGATTCTCTGTAATATCCAAAGAACAAATTTTTATTTATGTCAATCTTTAGAAGGGAAATATTAGTTAGCTTTCTCAAATGTAAGTTACACAGTCCTACAAGATACATGTAATTCATTTAAAAGACCTATTTTACACCAACGTTGTTTTGCCAAGGTCCTTATTATAAATAGTGCAACAAAATATAGTTAGAGTACAATATATTTAATCAACTAACCTTTTTTATTCTAGTTTTGGTACAAAAGAAAATACATTTTGTCTTTATCCGAGAAAAGGTCACTTGTGTCACAGGTGGATTTTCTGTTGTTTGGACATTTTCTTATTTTTGTGCTTTGCCGCATCTGACCTTTAGTACACAGGTAACTTTTGGTCTTTTGCTGCTACTAGTTTACTAAATAGTCATCTCCAAAAATAAAATAGTAGCACATTGCAGAAACTGGTATATTAATATTTAGGAAAATGTAGCAATGTAAATGTAATGTAAAAATTACAGGAGAAATAGAAATAGATAATTATATACTGTTATTACTATCTAAATGATTCCTGGATGGCAGAAAGTATAAAAAAAATTTTACTGAATATGTCTTCCTGATCCTTGTTTGCATCATGATATGTTAATAATTCTGTGGGTTTTCTTTTGCTAAGTTGATTGAAATAAGGATCCACTTTTAAGCTCACTCACGTGGTTGTTGGCAGAAGGCCTTTGTTCCTTACCACATGGGCCTCTGCATAGGGCAACAGGGCAGTCAGCTTTCTCCAAACTCAGTGATGAGAGACAAAGACAACGAGTGCAAAAGGGAATTCGTGGTGTCTTTTATAACCTAATTTAGAAATTATATACCATCACTTCCACCATATTCTACTGGTGACACAACACAGACCAACCATGATACAATGTGGGAGAAGACTACAGAAGCAATGAATAAAAGGAGAAGAGACAGTCATTGGGAGCTATCTGGAAGTTAGTTACTATAATCTCTCCCCCATTATTTAAAGTGAAATACATATATTTAAGTCTTTCTAAAATCTCTATTTTACGCAATTGATCTTTCTATGAATATAATAAATGCTTCAAAGATATATTGTGATGATGGCTATAAATATATCTATACACATTATATATATTTATAAAATGCTCATATTTATATATATGCAATTTTATATATCTATATGTATGTTTATTGCCCACTGTTAAATTTTCCTTTCATTATGTCTTTTCATGTTTCACTTTCATTCGAAAAAAGAAAAATAATGGAAGTTCTTATTATATAAGCTTTTACATTCCAATAGAAAAATATAAACTATTGTTTGCTTAAAACATATACTTACTGAAAATCATTTCTCAAGGTCTGGCAATTTTTTTAAGAATGGTATTTATATTTTATTTCATTTTCTAAACAGATTAGATTAATTTCTAAACAGATAGACAGTAGATTAAAATTTCCTCTAGCATACATAAAAATATCCTAATACAATAATATTTCAAGTAACATATTTTAATATAAAGTCATATTTTATAAGTGATAATCTCACAGGACATTCAGAATGGACAATCAGACATATTTGCCATTTTGAGGCTCTATTCAACAATAAACTAATAGCTCCTCTTAATTATTTCTAAATCTCATGGAGATAAACATCCTTCAAAGAAGGATGACTTTGTGCAATTTTGTTGAACTTTAAGGTATGATAAATTAATTTTAAGTTAGCATATGTCTAAGTTCAAAATGCTGTAATTTGGAGTCTGTTGTCTAATTAGTATGACTATATATTTAAATACAAATAATAAAAGGAAAGATTCTCATTATTGATCTTTTGTCAGAAGCTCAGCTAAGAGCTTTGTTAGTATTACCTTAACTAACACTACAACTCTATGAAATAATGACTTGTATTATTTCAATTTTTACATGTGCGAATTGTGGCTTAGTGAAATAAGAAATTGCAAAAGATCTCACATGTGGTTGAGTGGAAAAGCAGGATTTCATACCTGTTACAAAGTGCATAATCTTAATTGTAATACACTGAATATGATAATTTCCTATAACATTTGCAATCCAGAGACACTTCAAGTTAATGTTTTCAGGATTTTTAAAATTGAATTTATACCAATTTTCCAAATAATTTTATCAAATTGTGTGTATACTTTCTTCTTTAATAAGTACAAATCAGAACTCATGTTATCTATCTATATACCTATATACACATACATCTAAATAAACATACCCTGATAACACTTTATTTATTTTTAAAATTCAGGATAGTGAGAGAAAGCTGAACTGTTACTATTTAAAATTGAAATAAATATATTGATTAATCAAATATCCTAATTATCCTGCAATTATGTATACATTGGCCCCATTAACATTGATGAGAAATACAAGACTAGGAAAATATGATTTGTTGAAGATTGTGCAAATGAAAAATTAAGATCTGTTTCAATCACTTGAGCTGAAAGCATTTACCAGATTTCTAATAATACGTGCAACATTTCCATGTGATCAGAATTATTTTTAGTTCTGGTGTATAAAGCAGGAAATCAATGTGATATTACAAGGGAAAAATCCACATAATGAGTGATCAAAGAGCCTACAGGGCTCCTATTATGTGTCTTGGATTTCATTTTACCTCTCTTTTATGTGTAACAATGAGGTGTGAAAATTGTTCTTTGGTTGTCTTAAGTATCAGTAAACTTCATCGTACCACACTTATTTAGGACTTAATGGGAATGGGTGAAATTTACTTTACAATTAACTCCAGCATTTAAATGAAAAAGGCAATATTCAAAATGGTGTACTTCCTGTTCAAGTGAAGTTTTTCAGTGAATGATTCATTAGCTCTTTCAAGTCTAGTTAGCAATAACTTCTTTCCTGAGATGTTTTACATTGAAGAGCTTTCCAAATCACTACATCTTTGCACAAATTATACTCAGTGAAAATTAAATTCTCATGAAATATGTTTTCATTCGAGTGGTAGCTAGCCAGACCCATATCCAGGTGATGATATTCCTAAGCTCTAGTTCTAACACCTAGGAATATTAGATTCTGATTCAGCAAAGGCTAACTAAATGCAATTTTTTAAACTTGTTATTAATAAATATTTAAAGTTCTAACTCCATCTAACTCCCTGGAAATAGGAGGTTATTGAATTTTTGAAGTTTATTGACTCTTTTAGTCCAAAAAAGATTACTGTATATTTTCTGTATTGTTGAGCACTATGTTCAAAGACAATTAGGATTTCCAACTCCTGACAGTTTAGCTTCCTTTCACTTCCACAGTTATATTGCTCTCCCACCCATTTGCTGTGTTGGCAAATATGTTTAATTAGACCTTGAGAATCTTAGTAACAGTCAATCTCTATCAAAATTTCTTCAAAAGTAATTCAAAGAAGTCAGTGCTTGGCAAAACTATCTTTTTTTCCAGGAGGATTTTTCAGTTTATTTATTCACCTAAAAAGTCTTGATAAGATCATATTTGATACAGGTGCTTTATAATGTTTATGTCTCATATGCCTGAAAAAGGTTAAATTATCACCTTAAAATGACAAAATGCTTCCCATTAACAGTAGTAATATTGATAATTTCATTCCTGTATCCTCTCATTCTCTTCTATTTTTCATAGTCTGACTAAAATTAAATATTACATATTGTCTTGAACTATGCTAATGTGGGTATATTTAGTGCACTGATTTGCTACAGGCTGAAAAGGACCTTTTTTTGGTTATTGCAACTTAAAAGTGTAATCAGAAATGTTTGTAAGCCTTTCTAGTGGCAACAAAAATTTAACATGATGTTCTCGAATTACTGCCTTTTTCCACCCTTTGCTCCAAATATTCTTGTGATTAGGTCTGAATTATAACTACTTGATTCAAGAGAATATTTTTGTTGTCAAAAAAGTGGCCTTCATCAAGTGTCAAATAAGTAAATTCTTTGGAAGTGAAATTAATTTTTTTTTCTAGGTTTCTTTTCAAGGTCCTGCAGTACCCTTATCATCTCAAATTTTATAAAATGTTATTATTTGCTGTTGCTCAAAATATATAGTGTGCCATCTTTAAAATGCCTGAAGATTCTTAAGACTCATATATAATGACTATATATATATATATGTATATATTTGAACCATTCTCACTAGTAGCAATTCGTATTTTGTTGAACTTATTTGGAAAATAAAAAGTCATTATAAATCAAGCCCAGAGAATAGAGTTATGCTGAAGAGAGAGACATTTGTGGGTAGAAATGAGAAATGGCAGTATAAATTATTTTTCTCCATTGCACCATGAACAATCTTTTCCTTAATTTAGAATAAGAAATGTTACATTTAAAAATATCAAAGAAGCCGTTTTTCACACAAAGTTATTCAGAAATAAATATCAACTCTCATTTTTGTCAAAATGCACATTTATATAGCAAACTCATTATTCTTCCTTTAGTGACAGCTTAGGAATTAATCATAAAAAAGGACATATTGCCCTACTGCTTTCTCAAGGAATTTTTTCTTAGCTCATAACATGAGGGTTAATATAATTAATTTATGTCTTTGAATATATCACCCCCAAAATTCAAACTCTGCAATCATTATTTAAATATGAAATTCTGATAGTATACAACACACTAATTATGCTATATAAATAATTACAAATAATTTGGGGAAAATTATAAAATACATGTATTTTACTGGTTAGTTAAAATAAGCTCTAAGACTTTCTATTTTGGTGATATATTATTTCCTATTATAATTATTAAAAAATCTGCATAACATTTGGTTATCCTCTTCTCCTGTCACCAGACACATCAACATTTTACTTTTTCTCTCCACTCTAGTAATGAAAAATACCCTTTTCACTGCAGAGGCCCTGTTTCCATGCTCCATCCCAGTCTTGCATATTTTCTAGGTTTAATGTTCACTGTTTGCACCATTCATGAGTGATAATGAAAGTGTCCAACAGGTAATAGTGTGTGGTTTTGCTGAAACCCCAGTTTGAGTCATGCACACCATGAACTGGGATGGTAGAGCAAGTGCCTGGGCTAGTGACAGTGTTTAATGGAGTTCTCAGCGTTTGGATGTCATAGAAAATTTTTGGTTCTTTTCTACTATAAGCTGAAATTCCTGAATTTATTTTTTCAAAGAAAAAAGAGAACTTTGATTCTTTCTTAATATAATCATAAAATGAGAACTAAAAGTTGTTACTAGAAAATATATGTACTTTTGACAAAAATTAAATCAACTTCCATAAACCACTAAATTTGATTCCTATCATAGTTCCCTAGGATATAGCATTTAGTTAAATTGCTCAGTCCTTGAAATAATTGGATCTTTTGCTTTCATTGGAAATGTGGGGAGGAATTCTTCATCATCAAATTAAAATTGTTTTCTTCATAGCAATCTAATAAATGAATTATATCTGTGTACTCTAGTTGTCCCTAAGAAGATCTTTGGAGGAGCTTTTATTGTGATTCTGAGCAATCAACCCATCACTTGCTTTATCTTTGTTAACTTAATCCGTGCTCCCTTTTCTTTCCCTGAAAAATTATTTGTAACTAAATTTTTCCAATATTTAATTAATTTATTTTATCATGAATTACTTACATGCTGAAATTGATTCTGAACATGTTTTAAGCTGGATTCAGTGGAACTGAGAAAATGCTTGACAAAAAAAATGGACTAGGCATATAAAATGAGTCGCTGCTTCTGTAGAATAAATTGTTTTTCTTTTGTCTCCGAATGATGGCAGTAACAATTTATCCAAAGCAGAGAATTTGATGACTTAGTTAACACAGGCTTCTACTTGGGGACTTCCATGGAGCATGTCCCATTTTCATCTCTTGAACAAATTTTGTACTTTGGAAAAAAAAATACCCAAAAAACCCCCGGAAAATAAACCCAATAATGATAGCAGAGAAATGTATGGTAATAACATTTTCCACAATTTTGATAAAATAGGGGCTAATGATATCGACAGAATTTCCCATATAGATGTAAAAATTATAAACCTGTAGTTATATGTATTTTTTAAATAGTGCATTATTCTTAATACCAATGATAAATATAATTAATGCTGAAGAACTGTGTAAAGTAGCTATCACTGCCTTCACCAACTGCAAAACCAACTCATTTGCAAATTTTAGACATTTGCCAGAATTACTTTTGAAATAATTGTCCATAATAATCATCCAGTTAGAAGCTTCTTCCACCTGACTGGGTCAAAAAAAAACTGGTAGTAATGTCAATATTGCAGGGGGTGTAAAATTTGGCTTTTGGAAATGTGCATGGATTTTTGTGTTCTACTCCTTAGCTTCATTTTTCTTGCATGCTTAGGTAGGAAAAAACACTGGCTAAGTTAATCAAGGGAACCTGAGAGCAAAGCCAATATTTGAGGTAAAAAATGGAATTTTTAATTTCTGAAGAACTGAGCAGCAATGTCTTACAGAAATGGCAAAATTGTTACTAAAGATAACTTACAGTGGAACATTCCAAATAAAGAACATTGCACTGAGGTGCATTTAAAAATGAGGGCTCCAAAATTTGTCTCATCTAGGGATGCCTATTTACATGCAGAAGGTTCTAAAAAGATTTCAATATTTTTATTTTAAAAGTTTATGAAAAGCAAATAAAAACGTTAAGTGACTAATTGACTTTTTAAAAAAATTAAATCTGCCTTGCACTCTTTGCTGACAGCTATGGGTGAGAGGATTAGGCATATATGGGACCATGGAACATGGGGAACTTTTTCTCCCCAAAGGGGGAAACTTGAGAGCTGATGGGATTGTTGGAAAATCCCTTCTTTTCCCATCAACTTTGTACAGACACTTTCCAAGATTTTCTTGGTATAGACTTCTTGTCATTCACATGTAGATTAAATGTTTCCTCCTCATAGAAGCCTCCTTGGTCATCCTATCTGAAGTCATCTGCGCCGTTATCTTGCTTTTTCTTCAAAACATTTATCTCATGGGAATTATCTTGTATAATTATCTGTTAATTGTTAATTATCTGTCTCTTCATGTCTTAATTAAGCTCCACAATAGAAGAACTTTGTCTGCTATATATACAGGTATACCTCATTTTGTTTTGCTTCACTTTGTTGTGCTTTGCAGGTAGTGTATGTTTTACAAACTCAACGTTTTTGGCACCCCTGCATTTTGAAAATCTATTGGTACCATTTTTCCAACAGCATGTGCTCACTTAGTGTTTCTGTGTCACATTTTGGTAATTCTCCCAATATTTCAAACTTTTCATCATTATTATATTGGTTATGGTGATCTGTGATCAGTGGTCTTTTGATGATACTATTATAATTATTTTAGGGCACCACAAACCATGCCCACATAAGACAGCAAACTTAATTGTCAAATGTATTGTGTATTCTGACTGCTCCACCAACCAGTTGTTTCCCCATCTCTCTCCCTCTCTTTGGATGTCTCTATTCCTTGACACGCAACAATATTGAAATTAGGTCAATTAATAATTCTACAATGGTCTGTAAGTGTTCAAATGAAAGGAAGAGCTGCAGGTCTCTCACTTTAAATCAAAACGACTTAAGAAATGATTAAGTACAGAAAGCAATTCAAAAACCGAGATAGGCCAAAAGCTAGGCCTCTTGTGCCAAACAGGGAAGTTGTAGATGCAAAGGAAATGTTTTTGAAGGGTTTTAAAAGTGCCTCCTACTCCAGTGAACACATGAATAATATGAAAGTGAAACAGCCTTATTGCTGATATGGAGAAAGTTTTAGTTATCTGGATAGCAGATTAAACAAGCCATGACATTCTCTTAAGTCAAAGCCTAATCGAGAGCAAGGCCATAACTCTCTTTAATTCTTTGGAGTCTAAAAGAGGTGAAGAAGCTGCAGAAGAAAAGTTTCAAGCTGACAGAGATTTATTTATGAGGTTCAATGAAAAAAGTCATCTCTACAACATAAAAGTGCAAGGTGATGCAACAGGTGCTGATGTAGAAGCTGTAGCAAGTTATCCAGAAGTCTAGCTAAGATAATTGATGATGGTATCTAAGATAATTGATGAAAAGCAGTAGATTTTCAATGGAAATGAAATAGAAAACATGCCATCTAGGACTTTCATAGCTAGAGAGGAGAAGACAGTGCTTGGCTTCAATGTTTCAAAGTATAGGCTGACTCTCTTCGTAGTGGCTAATGCAGCCAATAACTTTAAGTTGAAGCCAGTGCTTGTTTACCATTCCAAAAACTCTATGGTCCTTCAGAATTAAGGCAAATCTATTCTAACTATGCTCCATAGATGGAAAAATGAAGCCTAAATGACAGCACATCTGTTTACAGCACGGCTTACTGAATATTTTAAGCCCATGGTTGATATCTACTGTTTAGAGAAGAAATTCCTTTCAAAATATTATTGCTCATTGGCAATGCACCCGGTCACCCAAGAGCTCTCATGGAGATTTCATTAACGTTATTTTCATGCCTGCTAACACAGAATCTGTTCTGCAGCCCATGGATCAAGAAGTAACTTCAACTTTCATGTCTTACTATTTAAGGAATACATTTTGTAAGGCTATAGCTGCCTTCACTATAGGTAGTGATTTCTGTGATGGATCTGGGCAAAGTAAATTGAAATCCTTCTGCAAAGGAATCACCATTCAAAATACCATCAGGAACATTCATGATTCATGGGAGGAGGTCAGAATATCAACATTAACAGGAGTTTGAAAGAAGTTGATTTCAACTTTCCTAAATGACATTCAGGGTTTTAATACGTTACTGGTGAAAGCAACTGGATATGTGGTAGAAATAACAAGAGAACTGGAATTAAAAGTAGAGCCTGAAGATATGACTGAATTGCTGCAAACTCATATTAATCTTGAATGGATGAAGAGTTGTTTTTTATGGCAGAGCAAAGAAAGTGGTTTTGAGATGGCATCCACTCCTGGTGAAGAAGTTAGAAATATTGTTTAAATGAGATCAAAAGATTTCGACTATTACAGAAATTGAGTTGATAAAGCAGTGACAGAGAAAGGATTGACTCGAATTTTGAAAGAAGGTCTACTGAGAGTAAAATGCTATCAAACAGCATCACAAGCTATAAAACAGTATTTCATAAGGTGAGGATGTAAAAACTTCATAGTGTCTTATAAGAAATTGACACAGCTACCTCACCTTTCAGCAACCACCACCATGATTAGTCAGCAGCCATCAACATTGAGGCTGGAGCCACTACCAGTACAAAACATTATGTACAATTAGCTGAAGGTTCAGTTGATCATTAGCATTTTTTTAGCAATAAAATATTTTAAAATTAAAGCATGGACAGTTTTAGGCATAATACTATTGCACACACAATAGACTCCAGTATAGTATAAACATAACTTTTATATGTATCAATAAACAAAAGAGTCATGTGAATCACTTTGTTGAGATATTCACTTTATTGCAGTGGTCTGGAAACCAAACTCACAATATCTCCGAGGTGTGTCTGTACTACTGTATCCTTAGGATCTATATCAGTGCTTAGCACATATGAAACACTCAACTATTTCTTAATACTTGTAATGGATATCACCGTCTCCTAATCCTTAAATTTTATTTCACTGCCCTGTGAAGTAAATCTGTGTAGGAGTGATGAAGTGTGTAGTTTTAGAAATAGTACAGAAAATTATTGTTTTAACATTTGATATTATCATTAATACATTTTCATAATTGTTGATAATGGACAGAGGAGGAGAATAAAAACATTGATAAGTTATGTCAAAAGGTAACTTCTGGTTCTTCTTTTTTTGTTATTGTGTACAGATTATACAGACAAATGATCTTTTGGAAGCTATATTTACAAGGAACATAGTGGTAGAGAAAGGTCAGGCCTTCCAGCTGAGTAGCGTGAAAGGAAAAAAAAATTGCAATTTCTTCTCCTTATTTTCTGGCAGTTTTTCCTTTTAATATTTTTTTCTGTTGTATGTATTTTTTCAGTTTGTCAGAGGTAATTCGTGAGTCATTATTATATTTAGAATACAATTTGATTCAAGGACTGCATGAAATGGAGAATCACACTATTAGATAATCAGAAATCCATTATAATAGCATATTTTCACAAACTGAAAACATTATTCTTCAAAAGAAAATTAACTTTCAAACAATTTTTTTTGTATTCTGTGTTATAAATACATAATTTTTTAAGGCCTACGATTACTAATGTTAAGACAAGGTCATCTCTGACACATAAAACTTACATAGTCAGTTTTCCACTCTTGTATTTGCTTTATCTAAGGACTGACAAAGAGATCACTGGATTCTTTAACAGATACTACAACCTTCTAGTTGTTTTGAAGCTTTCTAACGTTATAAAAATTCTGCCTGTATCAATTTGATTAAATGTTATTTTTTTGAGGTAATATTTTGTTATTAATTTTGAATAAAACAGTTATTGAATCTAGACAATAAGCATAATATTTAAAAAGTGACATAAACACCATGAACATGCATATTTTGCAAAGAAACCTCATAATCATTTTAAGGTTGAAAACAACTTTGTGAATGTTTATAGGAGAGAGAAATGCATGTACTAAGAAATTATAGATTATTCAAATACTTGTCTGGGTTTTCATGAAAGAGGACTTTGGGCGGTTTTCATTAATTTGTTTCCTTGTTTTGTTATTATGTCGATTATTTCAGTCTTGAATCATGTAAATAAGCATTTTAATTTTCCAGTTTATATTTCTGCCATGTATAAGTAAGTTGCAAAAATCTTCTGCATTCTCGCTCAGTGCAATGATCTGTGTTAGAAAAAAGTGATTATGATATATTCAGTTTCCTCTCATGATAAATTAGTTGTATTTAAATATAAAGTGAGGGAAAATTCACAGAGTGATAATGTTAAAATTGTAGTACAAATTTTCAAAAATTATAGGATGCTATAAAAGTGGATAACTGTGAATGTTAATAATGGAGATCTCTTAGGATGAGATCTTGAAGATCTCTGAGAAGTTGAAATTTAAGTGGAATCTGGCACAACGAGAGGAAGTGAGCCATGTCTGCTTCTGAGGAGAAAGCATTCTAGGTAGAAGAGCGAACAATTTAAAGTTTCTAAGACAGTAAAGCTATGTACAGACTCAAGGAGCTACATGAAATGAGGGTGGCTAGACCATAGTGAGTGAATAAGGGAGTGCTGGATGAGATTGTGTAGATTAGTAGAGCCCACAAAGATCTGTTGGCAATTGTAATATGTTTAATTATATATATATACACATATATATATATATACACATATACATATATACATATATATGTGTGTGTGTATACACCTATATGTATACAGGTATATATAATAGTCCAAAACTTCTGTAGAGAAAGAATGTGAATGAAAGGAAAAAAAATTTAGAATAATACCAAGATCTTTTACAAAAGAAATCATAGTGTCTTGGTATAGGATTGTGGCACTGGATATAGAGAAAAGTGAATGGGCTCCCATTATATATCTGTGGTAAAGCATAACTTGATGCAAGTTGGGAGTAGAAAAGAATAAGTTGAATACATTTCACTCAAGCCGCTCAAAGATGAGAAGAGTACTGATTGCAGTGGTTAAAGTCAAGAGTTTAGATCTGAGCAGTTTGAGCTCGAATATGAAGATATATGTATGTAACAGGATCAATTGTAGATTGAGAAACAAATCTGACATCCATTTTTTTTATATCATGAGAATTAGATCATCTGCAAAGGCAATATATAGGGAGAAGATGGGGCCTGGAGCAAGAAATGACATCTTGAGATCTGGCTAACATGGAGAAATATGCAAAGCAGTGTGTGAAGGAGCAGGCATTAAATATGTGGACAATCAGAATTATACATTGTTATAGAACATGAGAGAAAAAACAGTTTATAAAGCACAGAATCATCTGTTTTAATGCTGCTATGTTATTAAATAAAGTAAATATATAAAAATATACTTATGGCTTTGAAAAACTGAAGGTTGTTAGTAATTTCATTTGAAATAGATTCATTGAAGCACTTGGTGAAAGTCACTTGGAGTAGTATGAGGAGTGAATGCAATATAACAAAGTGGAGAGGAGAGAATGTATGCAATTTTTTTAGAGAAGTTGATGGAAGTATTTTGTTAATGAATAATATAAGTTCAAGGAAAGGTAAGATAAATTGACCTGAGAAATGATAGAGCAGTTTTATATGCTGATGAGAATAATCTAATAGGGAGATGCTGATAGTGAGGAAGAAAAAAGGAAAGACCGAGGAAATAAAATACTTTACTGACTCTATTGGAGCAAAAGATCTACCTATCATAGGAAGATAAACATTTGGTTCATTGAAATAGAAGTTAGGATGCCGAAGCAGAAAATAGACACTGGAGTGTTTGTAGATTTTGTCATGGGGAGATAAATGAGCCCTATTCTAAAAGTTTGTGTTTTCTCAAGTATGTAAAAAGCAAGGTCAGTGGCAGACAGTAAGAGGGGGACCGATTTAGAGGGATGAGACTCTAGGAGACAGAGTTCCTTAAATAAATCTGAATTCATAATGACATTAGTCATTATTTAACACCCAATTTCATGATAGTGTCTGATGACATTTGGCCATGCAGACTGTTAGCAAACTTGACTGTAGCAGATCCACCGAAGTTGAAGGCAGATGGGCTACAGCGATGTAGGTATAAAGAACATGGCATGAAAAGCTAAATGGACCCAGTTGTACTAGATGTTTTAAGGTTGGGCCACAGTGGTCCAGAAGTCACAAAACTATTAGCACCCTGGGTGTGATTGCCTCTACTATGATCTCGATATATTTAAGCTGCATGCCTCCAGAATTATTAATGAACTATCTAAAAAGAATCAATATATTCTAAGTATCACTGCTTCTGCTTCTATACTCGCAACTTCCAACCTTCCCTGAAAATATCTGGGAGTTTGAACTAGGGAAAAAAAGTGTGTGTGTACATGTATATAGTGATCCAGTTTTTTGTATTGTTTTACTCCTCATTTCTGCAACTTCATTAAAATTTTTCTCCACGTTCTGGCGTATTATTTTAAATCAATTCTCTAAATAACTGATGAGAACTTTGCAGCATTCAATAATCAGATTGCTGCCTGTTTATTTCTTGTTTGTTTTCATTTAGGCAATTGTAATTTTCATCTGAATATGTTTTTTACTAATGCCAGGTGGCTTCTATTGCATAGATTCAATGCGTTTGCATATTTGAAAAAAAATGATTTTTTCTGCCTGTTTTCTCTTTTTCCTTTGGGTACTATTACTTGATAGAGAAATGTTGACTCAGCCTTTCTCAGGGATAATTTTAGGAACACTGTGACAGAGCCTCCATTTTGAATATTTCATACTCTCTGGTATGTCATGGCTGGGAATGCTTTCTGAAGCTTTATTTGTAAGATAGCTGAAGAGTTACAAAATGCTTAAAATTACTCAAGTCCTTCACTTTTCCCTATTTGCATTCTCTCCTAAGCCTTGCTTCTCTAAACTTGGAAATTTTCTGGGCTCTGTTGGAGAATATTCTTAAATCAGAAGCTAACCCATTCCTTGTCCACACTGAATTGGGCTCATATTTCTTCCTCTCTCAATCTGATCCTATCTAAAATTTATCTTCCAGAAAGTTTATCTTACTAGATATGCAATCTATTCTACTTAATGCAATAATTGTCTTCCTCCTAAATGGTCAGGTAAAGAGAAATTGTATTGACATTGATTTTGTTTTTATCTATTGGTTTTATTTATTTTCTTCCGATGTGTTTGAAAGGATAAGAGATACTTTTGTAATTTCGCTGCTGACAAGTTCAGAAAATTTTTATAGATTATACTAACACATATAACATATAGATTAAATGAGGTAATGATATCATATTTTTCACTGTTGTGTAGGATATATTTGCAACATTGAGTTTTATTCTGAATGGCATATGTAACAAGAACATTGACAAAGTGGACTACATAGAACTTGGTGTTTGGCATAGTTGAGGATAAGGCTGCCATTACTTGTGAAGAATTGCTAAACAAAGTAGAAGGTCTGAGATAGTTATATGAGTGTGTGATAAGAATGAGAACTATGTGCAGTGAGCCGAGATTGCGCCACTGCACTCCAGCCTGGGCGACAGAGCGAGACTCCGTCTCAAAAAAAAAAAAAAAAAAAAAAAAGAATGAGAACTATGATGGCAGACTGAATATTACTTGAAGCTAAATTTGTCTTACTAGATGAAAACACATGATAAACATTGGAACTCCCCAGCATTAAAAATGAGCTGTTTTAGAATGGTGAGCTCTTTGTACTGGAGGGGCATTCAATCAGGGGGTGTGCATCTATCAAGTATGATGTGGAAGTAATTCTTTCACTAGAGAGGTGGTTGGATTGATGTTCCTTTCAAATCTAATAGCCTATGATTTTGTGAGGGTCAAATTGAAAATACTGTCTCTTAAAGGATTACCTAGTATTTTCTGAGATGTATCAATATTTGCTATTTTGAACCTAGAAAAACAATAATAGTTTATAACCAGAAGGACACGACAGATTGCAAACAACATAAACTATAAGAAGAAATAAATACTCAGTATAAAAAACAAAGAAAACACAGACTACATACTAAATAATAAAATCCAAAAGAAATATTAAAACAGTTGATATAAGTTGACTGAACAAAGAACTAATCTCTTTCAGGTAAATAAGGTAAAATCATCCACTTAACATGAAAGATCATTTAAATTAGAATATAAAGCAAAACTTAATCACATTATTTGTAAGCAACACATCTATAACAATGACTTGGAAAAGTTTAAAACAGTGAAAGAGCAAAGCTAAATGAATAAAAGTAAACAAAAATTCACACTCAAGGAAATTAGGGGTCACCTTCTTAATGGATTATATGGAATTAATAGCAAAAACATTAAAAATGGTAACAATACATAGTATAAATCAAAATGATTATATATCTGTTATGAATATTTGTGCTCCAAATAATATCATACTATTCATTTGCTTATTGAGCTCTTTTCATATGTCAGCCAATATTCTAGGCTTTAAGTTTATATAATAAGCAAAAAGAACACACTTTATTTTCTCATAAAGCTGATACCCTTACTGGAAAAATAGAAAATAAAGGGAATGGATAGTATTATGAAGAAAATCTAACACTGAAGAAGGTAGCACATCTTACTAAGACTTTATTTCATGTCTCTTAATGCATGACAATTCAAATAAAAAGCAATTAAAATATAGAATGTTTAAATAATAACAAAGTAGAACTAATTTCCATGTATTGAACTCTATATCCTAAAGGCAGACAATAAACTACTTCTTCTCTCAAATGTTCAAGGAATGGACACAATATTTAAGAATACCTCAGTAATAAACATGGGAATATGACACAACTATTTTCTGTTTCTAAAGTTAAAAAAAATTTATAATATATTTAAGTTAGGAAAAATATATTATTGTATGAAACAAGTAAATAAAATTTTAGTATAGACAGAAATTTTGTTTTAGGATATACACAGGATATAACATTTTCAAAGATAGAGATATTAATAGAAATGAAAATACTACATATTCAAAGCCAATGAGATTTTATTGAAGTAGTCGTATGACTGAAAATAAATGAATTTAGCACTCAACGTAAGTGTTATAAACAAGAAGCAATAAATTTAGAAAAAGCCTAAAAGCAAAAAGTTTTGGACAAATATCAAATGAATATTAATTGATGGAATTAAAATGGAAGAATCAGTAAGTTGATATATGAGTTGGTTCATTTTACTAACAAAAAGTAAATAAAATGTGAACTCACCAAACAAAGAAAAATGTAGAAATCATAAATAGTATAACATTATAAATGAAAATACAAAAATAATCACAAATATAAGAAATTAAAATTTATAAGAAGTCATTTTGTTCAATATTCTGTATAAAAATTGATATAATCGATGAGGAAGTGTAGAATATTTAATCAGACAAGTTCACCCAGAATTTGTAGAGAATGGCTCTCTATATCATCTTAATTCTTGCTACTTTTCTGATATTATCTTCTACCTTTTTTCCTCTTTGCTCTCAGGCTGGCCCTCATACTACTTTTTTGTGCAGAAAGCAAGGCCTCACCTCAGGCTCAGGACATTTGCACCTCCTGGTCTTTCTGACTTGGAACATTCTTTCCACTGATAGCCACTGCATTCCCTTATTGCGTTAACATTTAAGCTCAAATGTCATCCTATCAGAGAGACTTTTTCTAATCACCCTGTATAAAATATACCCCACCTTGTATCTCTGTTATGGATTGAATGTTTGTGTCTCCCCCAGTTCTTATGTGGATGCCCTAACTCACAATGTGACAGTAATTGGAGGTAGGATCTGTGTGAAAGTGATAAAAGTTAAATGATGTCTGAAGGTGGGGGCTGTAATCTTAATATCCATAATTATTCAGTATAAAAGCAGAATCATATCTAATAGTAAAACCTTAAAAGATATTTCATTATATTTACACTAATAGAATGTATATAATCATAACTATTTAGCATCATTTTGGAGGCACTAGATAAGATAATCAGACAAGAGAAATAAATAGAAAATAATAAAAATTGCATTGAACTTAATGTCGTCATTATTTGAAGATTATAAGTATGTTCACCTGGATTGTACAGCTAAAATGATTGTACACCTAAAATGATTGTACAATTAGTAATTCTGGAATTTGCTTGAGGACAGTATTTATATAGTGGCAAATTTGAGATCAAATAGTGCCATGAGTTCCTGTTTTAGGTTTTCTTTTACTAAATAAGGGTAAACAAAATTTAAAATTAATTTAAACAATGAAATGGAAAGACAGCCATTTTCCCCAAAATGATGATTGTAACCGCATGAGAAAGGAAATGGAAACACATAATATTAAATGGTAAGAGGAGTTGTATCAGAACATTCAAAAGTGCTAACCACAAACATTTATACCTACAAACAAGTGAGGAGTCACATAAGATGTAGATGCTTTCAAGAAAGCATCACTGGCAGCATAACCCACCCCCCAAAAAAATCCAGACAATCTACATCATTATAACTTTTTTTTTGAAATTAGAAGGCAAATTCCTAAGAGTAACAAACCCATCTGAGGAGAAACAGAGTACATTAATTATTTATCTCACAGAACAGAGGAGAAAGAAGTGATTACTCTACAGGCAGCCAGAAAGAATTGAAGTAAAATTCTAACAAGTTATTAAAGGCCAAGTATGGGCTGGCATATTGTGGGAATGCTAGAGTTCTAAGTTACAAGGGAGATTGGCATTCACTTCCAAGTTCTTTTCTGATCTCTCTTTGGTGGTACGAAAAAGGAGGCAGGTCCCTGGGCATAGGACCTATACAGTTACTTAGGTCCCGCACTTAAAAGAGCTCTGCATTTGGTTTAGTGCTCTGCTGTCACTATCTTGAAATTATTAATGATTTTGGAACAAGGGGCCTCATATGTTCATTTTACACTTGGCCTCACATATTATGCAGCCAGGCTGGCATGTTGGAGGTTATTGGTGGCTGGTGGAAAGTGGATGGGAATCCTATTTCTCCATATTCTTTCCTCTTACAGAGCAAGGCCCAGGCAAAAAGCCAATGTTTCTGTGGACAGAGTAGAGGCAATATTTCTATGCATCTGGTGGAGGGATAGGAATACTCCCCTATCCATAATATAGTCAAAGATCTACAGCTTCCAGGGAAACAGTAGAAAGAAAAGCCTTCTGCTCTCAGGGTAGAATAATTACCCATGTTCATGGACGAAATTTGATTGTTACTAAAATGTCAACTGTCCCCAATTTATCTAAGAATACAAAGCAACCCCAGTGATAATTTGTGAAAGTTGATTTTAGGTGTCAACTTTACTGAGTTAACGGGTACTCAAATGTCTGGTAAAGCATTATTTCTGGGTATGTCTGTGAGGATGTTTCTGGAAGAGACTGACATGTGAATTAGTGGAGTGAATAAAGAAGGTATAGATTCACCTAATGTGGGTGGACACCATCAAATCACTTGAAGTCCAGGATAAAACAAACAAAAAAAAAAAACAGAGGGAAAGCCAATTTGCTTTCTCTTCTGGAGCTGGAACACGCATGCTGTCTAACTCTTGAACATCAGAACTCCAGGTTGTTTAGCATTTGGATTTAGGAATTGTATCAGTGCCCTCTCCTCCAACACACTGTCAGTCCTTCAGCTGCTGCAGATAGAATTACACCACTGGCTGTCTGTTCTCAGACCTTCTGACATGGACTGAAGTACACCAGCATTCCTGCTTCTCCAGCTTGCAGATAGCCTACTGTGGGACTTATCAGCCTCCATAATTCCCATAATAAATCCCTTCTCCTCTATGTCTATGTGTATATATGTATTTCTGTATCTCTCTCTCTCTCTCTCTCTCTCCCTCCCTCCCTCTATCTGTCTATCTATCCATATCCTATTGCTTCTGTTTCTCTGGAACACACTGAATACACAATTCCAGCATGCATTTTATAATTGAAAATTTAATTCTAATATTTATGTGGGAAATTAAAGAACAACGAACACAATTTTGAGATTGAAGGTTTAGTTAGTACTCCCAATACTAACTGAGTTCCAGACTTGCTCTGAAACTATGGTAATCACAACACAGATAGGATGACATTTCTGTGAAGGTAGACATGTAGATGAATGGAATAAAACAGAGTTCAGAAATAGGGCTATTTATATATATAAATATATATATTTTATATATTATATATAGTGTATATGTTATATATGTATATATTATTTAGTGTATATATTATATATACACATATAAATATATATAATATATACAAATAAATATATAATATATACATATAAATATATATTTTAACTATATATATATACACATATATAAATAAAACTACAAATATTCTAAGGAAATTCCACAGAGTAATGAGTCCTCTCAATAAATGGTACTGGAAAAATTATACATCCATATAAAAGTGTTATACACACATAAATGTAAAAACTAAAATTGAAAAAATTATAACAGAAATGGGAGGAGAAAATCTCATTCAACTCCTGTTAAGCAAAGATTCTTAGATATGACAAAAAATCATTATTAAAAGAATAAAAAAACACATTGGCTGCATTAATACTAAAAACTCCTACTGTTTGAAAGACATTAAGAAAATTAAAATCATAAGCTACTCTCAGGATAAAATATTTGAAAAACACATAACTGATAAAATATTGGTATCCAGAAAATGAAAAATCAAAACAGAAACAAAAATGTTTTAAATCAATAATAAGAAATAACCTAGTAAAAAGAAAAGGGATAAAAGGTTCGAATAAACTCTCCAACAAAACTGAGACTTCACTGGCAAATAAACATATAAAAAGATGCACACTGTTATTAGTTGTTGGTGTAATGCAAAGTAAGATTAGCTGAGATACCACTACACACCTATTAAAATGACTTAAAAACATAAAATTGTCAATAGCAAGTGCTGGCAATGATTGGAGGCAGCTGGAACTCTCACTACTCATGGTGAGCATACAAAATGGTAAAGCCACTTAAAAAATATTGTGAAATTTTCTTTTAAAATTAAATGTAACATTATCATTACACTAAGCAATCACCCTAGTAGGTATTTATCCAAAATGAAATAGACATATCTATTCGAAGACCTCTATGTAAATATTTAAAACAGCTTTATTCTTAATCATCCAGACCTCAACAGAACCTAAATGTCCTTCAGCTGTTTATCAAATGGATAAAAAATTATGGTACATAATCCAATTTTTAAAAATCAACGTATACATGCAACAATATAGATACATCTGGAAGCATTATACTGAATGAAAGAAAGCCACACAATAAAGACTGCATATTATACAATTAAATTTTTATGACATGCTAGAAAACACAAAATTATAGGGACCAAAATCAGATGAGAGACTGAAGGTGGGAGAGGAAAATGACTACAAGTGGCAGAAAGTAATTTTTGGGGTGATAGGAATGCTTTATATCTTGATTGTAGTGGTGATTACACTACTTTATACATTTTTGAAAACTCAGAGAAAAGTACATTTCAAAATCCAAAGTGTAGATTTTTCTCTATGTATATTGTACTTAAATAAATCTGATTTTCAATATTTTCTCTCAAATTAAGAAAAATAGCAATAAATCATTTTAGTTAGCAAATTGGCAAGTGTCCAAGCATTGGATGATACATCTTTGCCTACCTGCTAGTGCTTACAGAAAGCAGTACTCCCACACCTAGCTGGTGAAATATAAATTGATCTAACAGTCATGTAGAATAATTTGGCCACAGCTATCATAATTTATATGCCACTCGATGCCTCAAATCCTCTTCTAGGAATTTATATCAGAAATGTAGTTTTATATATTCACAACTAGTTATATACAACAATACTCATTGGAGTGTTTCTGTAAGTTTGAAACAGCTTAAGTGTTCATCAGTGAAAGTCTGGTTAAATTATGGAATTTTCATACAATTGGATGCATTCTATGTAACTGTATAAAAAAATTGGTCAATTTTGTAGGTATGAATGGTGATGCAATAAAATATAATGTAAACAGAAAAAAGGCAAGTGCCAGATAATTGATTGTAATATGCTAATGTTTATCACTCAATAAACATTATTTATTCATAAATAATGTTATTTATGAATACCTGTATGAATAGAATATCTATGGAAGTAGGCACAAACAACTATTAACTGCATCAATACATAGTGGAGGGGAACTGGAAAATGAAAGGCATGTGTGAAAGGAAAATGTTATGATGTTTCATGATTTATTTTTTATAATGATTTTATGACTTTATTTTGTATTATTTGCATGTATCTGAGATCTATTACAGTAAATATTTTAAAGGAAAAACAAAGGAAAAAGAAAACATAAATTAGAAGTATTTAAGAACAATGGCACCTTGATCATGTCTGACTCTCCTTCCCTCATCTCAATTTCGCTGGCATAAGAAATGAGTCAGGGCAGGAAAACTTCAGGTTCTGGGTCATGCAAATGTTCAGATTTGGGAAATCCTCCTCCATGATGCTGGGTGACAGCCCAGTGAAAGCAGCCAAGAGTGGAGCTTGCCTGGTCTCCCTATCTGAGGTGAAAATTAACCAACCAACTAACCAAACAAAATGTCTACACAAACAAACAAATGAAACCAAATCATCTTGAAGTGCCTCATTCTACTCACCAGTTCTAGTACTAGGAAAGAGAATAATAGTATGACGGTGAAAGCTGCCAACTTCAAGTAAGAATCTGGGAGGCCAGATGTTGCTTCTTTATCCTTTAGGAGAGAAGTCAGTCTTCACTTGTTTTGGTTTGTTGTTTGTCACCACTTGGCTTCAAGAACAGAGACTACTGTATTTTATTAATTCTGTCATTCCTACTTCTTGAGAAACAGACTGATCTTGTTGATAAAAAATATTAAAAAGTCATGAACAGAAAAATAAAAATAAAAATTTACTCTGAGTACTGAGGCATCAGAAGGAAGAAGAAAAACTAAAACAAATGGAAGAACATTCCATGCTTATGGGTTGGAAGAATCAATATCGTGAAAATGGCCATACTGCCCAAGGTAATTTATAGATTCAATGCCATCCCCATCAAGCTACCAATGACTTTCTTCACAGAATTGGAAAAAAACTACTTTAAAGTTCATATGGAACCAAAAAAGAGCCCACATAGCCAAATCAATCCTAAGCCAAACGAACAAAGCTGGAGGCCTCACGCTACCTGACTTCAAACTATACTACAAGGCTACAGTAACCAAAACAGCATGGTACTGGTACCAAAAGAGAGACATAGATCAATGGAACAGAACAGAGCCCTCAGAAATAATGTCGCATATCTACAACTATCTGATCTTGACAAACCTGACAAAAACAAGCAATGGGATAAGGATTCCCTATTTAATAAATGGTGCTGGGAAAACTGGCTAGCCATATGTAGAAAGCTGAAACTGGATCCCTTCCTTACACCTTATACAAAAATTAATTCAAGATGGATTAAAAACTTAAATGTTAGACCTAAAACCATTAAAATCCTACAAGAAAACCTAGGCAGTACCATTCAGGACATAGGCATGGGCAAGGACTTCATGTCTAAAACACCAAAAGCAATGGCAACAAAAGCCAAAATTGACAAATGGGATCTAATAAAACTAAAGAGCTTCTGCACAGCAAAAGAAACTACCATCAGAGTGAACAGGCAGCCTACAGAATGGGAGAAAATTTTCGCAACCTACTCATCTGACAAAGGGCTAATATCCAGAATCTACAATGAACTCAAACAAATTTACAAGAAAAAAACAAACAACCCCATCAAAAAGTGGGCAAAGGATATGAACAGACACTTCTCAAAAGAAGACATTTATGCAGCCAAAAAACACATGAAAAAATGCTCATCATCGCTGCCCATCAGAGAAATGCAAATCAAAACCACAATGAGATACCATCTCACACCAGTTAGAATGGCCATCATTAAAAAGTCAGGAAACAACAGGTGCTGGAGAGGATGTGGAGAAATAGGAACACTTTTACACTGTTGGTGGGACTAAACTAGTTCAACCATTGTGGAAGTCAGTGTGGCGATTCCTCAGGGATCTAGAACTAGAAATACCATTTGACCTAGCCATCCCATTACTGGGTATATACCCAAAGAACTATAAATCATGCTGCTATAAAGACACATGCACACATATGTTTATTGCGGCACTATTCACAATAGCAAAGACTTGGAACCAACCCAAATGTCCAACAATGATAGGCTGGATTACGAAAATGTGGCACATGTACACCATGGAATACTATGCAGCCATAAAAAATGATGAGTTCATGTCCTTTGTAGGGACATGGATGAAACTGGAAACCATCATTCTCAGTAAACTATCGCAAGGACAAAAAACCAAACACCGCATGTTCTCACTCATAGGTGGGAATTGAACATTGAGAACTCATGGACACAGGAAGGGGAACATCATGCTCCGGGGACTGTTGTGGGGTTGGGGGAAGGGGGAGGGACAACATTAGGATATATACCTAATGCTAAATGACGAGTTAATGGGTGCAGCACACCAACATGGCACATGGATACATATGTAACAAACCTGCACATTGTGCATATGTACCCTAAAACTTAAAGTGTAATAATAATAATAATAATAATAAAGAAGCATTGGTTTTTATTACTTTTTGTTAAGGCTTTGTGATATGTATTCGTTCTGTTAAGGAGAAGAAAAAAAGGCAAAATATTTTCTATTACTAAGCAAAAAAAATGTTGAAGTAAAAATTCAATACATAAAATAAAAGGGAAGATAACTAAGAAAAATCTAGCCAAATAAATTCTATTGTGTTGCAAAGAAATTAATAAACTTGAATTCATATTTAAAACTCTTGAAAACATTTAATTAATAATAAAAGCATACCAAACCAAACTTCCTCAAATTCAGATGGCTTACCAGGTACATTTTACTGAACATTCAATATAACCCCTACATGTGCAACTTCCAAAAACAGAAAGGAAGGAGCAGATTTCAAACTCATTTTATTAATCTAAAACAACCAGTTTCTAAAAACAGATAAAGGCAGCATAACTGTTATAGGACCATCTATTTCACTAATAAAAATATTTTGCTGTGTACGGTGGCTCATGCCTGTAATCCCAGCACTTTGGGAAGCCGAGGTGCACAGATCACAAGGTCAGGAGGTTGAGACCAGCCAGGCCAACATGGTAAAACCCCGTCTCTACTAAAAATAGAAAAAATTAGCCAAGTGTGGTGGTGCACACCTGTAGTCCCAGTTACTCAGGAGGCTGAGGCACGAGAATCAATTGAACCAAGAAGGTGAAGGTTGCAGTGAGACAAAATCCCGCCACTGCACTCCAGCCTGGGTGACAGAGTGAGACTCCATCTCAAAAAAAAAAAAAAAATTGTTTCCTTTAGAAATATTTTAAAACTCCTACCTAGACACAACAATGTAATTAAAACAATCATAATCAAATAAAAGTGAGGATCATTTAGCATTAGAAATATCTGTTGGGGTAATCTACTCAATTATGAACTGAAGGAGAACAAAATCATAAGATTATCTAAAATAATGGAGAAAAGACATATTACAAAAAAAAGCAGTTATAATAAAAGATCTAAACATGGTAGAGATAAAGCCTGTGTAAACTAAATAATGAAAATTAAACATCATACTTCATGGAAAAATGTTAATTCACTTGCAAACAAGAGAAGAATATCTAGTATCATTTCTTATAAGTGATAAATGCAAAACTGGAAGCTCTGGATTGTCAAGTAAATAAGGCAAGAAGAAATTAGTATGAGATATGAAAAGGAAAGCTTAATAGTTTTCAATGTTTGTGGATGAAATGAGGATCAATGTAGAATAGTTACTGTACCAGCAAATAGCAAAACTAATGAAAGTTTCAACAAGTTTGCCAGATATGACAGCAACATAAAAATATTACTAGAAAATAAAATAGAATAAGATGTGTTATCATATACATATTTATAAATATACATTGTGGTATAATTATAAATAATAACATGTAATTCCTGTGTAATATCAACTAAAACATATGTAGTGATTCAGTTAAGAAATAATATGTAAATTTTTTATTAAAATATTAAAGTTGTATTAAATACTAAAAACTGAATAATTTGAGAGGTGTATAATGTCTATTGGTGGTTCAAAACAATCTAATTTAAATTTCGATCAAAATTCTAAATATATTTTTGAGGCACTACTAACTTATTCTAAAATTAATATGAAAGACTATAACTCTGCAAATATTCAGGTCAACTTTAAATACTAAAATCAAAGTAGATCATACTTATTGCAAAAGATGACAGCAAACAATACTTATGTTAGAGAAAATAAGTTAAAACTGGGGTGGATAAGGCATACTTAAAAATGATCCCCTAAGTGTCCCTAAAAATAAACTCAAAGAGAAATAAAAAAAACAAAAATAGACTTCAGTATCAACTGTTAAATATTTATGGTCAACAAAAATTATCAGATAAAAATTAACAAATTGATAATAGAATGAGAAAAGTTATTCACGATGTCTATAATTGGCAAATGATTAGTGTACAATTAATCTCTGAAAATGAACAAACCAAGTAGAACAAAGGGCACATAAGATGATAATAATTTATATAACAAAAAAGCTGAATGGCTAAAATGCTTATGAAAATATACTCAACCACAACTGAAATCAGAAATATATAAAATTTGAGTAAGATTCTGTGTAAGAGATATGAGGTTAATCAAAATGAGCAAGTCATATAATAACAATTTTCGTAAACACTGAGGAAGCAGCAGTCTTAATGCCTTGCTAATAGGTGTGTAAAGAGATACAGCAATTCTAAGGAATCATCAAAATCTTCAGGGAACATAAATGCTTCTATATCTTGCCTATAAATAGAAAATCTAAAATTGAACCATAAAGAGGTATGTTAGAGGAAGTTTGCCACTTAGTTATCCTAAATTAAGGAAACATAATTTTGTGAGGTATAACCGATGCCTATGTAGACTAGTTTACAAGAGCCAGAAATGAGAAACTAGATGCAGCTAAGAAATCATGAATAAATCTTAAAAACATCCTATGGATAAAGAGTAAGAAACAAATCAAGTTTGATGACACAACATTTACATAAATTAAAACACATGCTTAGAGATTTCTTCTGTAATGTAGTGTGAAAATATTCGTGACAAATGTTCCTGCTAAAATAAACTAAAAAAAAAAATAATAAAGCTTGTGTTAGAAAAGGTCATAGTTCCGCTGAAGTGAAGAGAATGAGCAACCTTAAGATTCTATAGTGTGGAGAACCACTGAGATTTGAGCTGATCATCTGCAGCCACTTTTTGCTCTAGGGGCATTAGCTGACTCTGGGTGCCATCAAGGGGTTAAAAATTTTGAGTAAAGTCTTTGAATTTAGATTACTCCCCACAATGCAATATTAGTAGTCCTGGAATGTTCGAAAACTGCCACCTGCTGTGTTAGGATATATGGTAGGCAGAATAATGGCCCTCCATTTAAGTCTACACACTAACCTCCGAAACCTGTGAACATTTTACCGAACATGCAAAACGGACTTTGCAGATGTGATTACAGGTATAGATCTTGCAACAAGTAAATTTTCCTGAATTATACACATGAGCCCAATATAATCACATGAAATCTCCAAATTGAGAAACATTCTTGGATCATAAGATGTATGAGATGAAAAAAACAAGTAGATATTTGAAGTATCGGAAGAACATGATATTGCTGCCTTTGAAAATGAAAGAAGGCCATGAGTCATGGAGTACAGCAACCTCTAGATCCTGGGAAAGGCTATAGCCAGTAACCAACAAGGAAGTTATGTCTTTGGTCCTACAGCCTCACAGAGCTGAATTCTACTAACAATCCAACTAATCTAGAAATACTCCCCTGGAGCCTCTAGAGAAAAATGAAGCCCACAGACACCTCAATGTTTGTCTGGTGAAACCTGTGTTGGGCTTTCGGACTCCTGACCTACTGAAATGCAAGCTAAAAAATGTGTTGTTCAAGCCACTAAATTTGTGGTTGTTTGTAATGGCAACAATAGAAAACTAATACTAATACAGAGAATATTCAGTTGATCATTTTTTAATGTGTTTCAGGACTGTGATAACTTTGCACATCAGTTTCATTTTTTAGAACTATAATTCATTTACATCCTAGAGCTTTCTAATAAACTGTTTAAATAAGTGACTACTGGAATATGTACTTAAAGAAGCTATGCATCAGTTCAATTTATAGGAACCAGAAGATTCAAATTTTTGCAGTGTTTATTATAGAAAGTATTTTAACTAAATCTTGGTCTTTAAATTGATGCTAGGCTATGTATAATACACTCAATATCCAACAGCAATGAATGCAAAAGGTGGGGAGATTTTGTGAAAAAAATAGATTTCTCGTTTTATATGGAAAGTTATTGGAAAAGGGTCTAGTCTGTGCAAGTACAATGATTATTTTAATCATACATTATTTTAATGTCAGTTATAAAGCTGCTCGAATAATATGATTCATGTGAAAAAAGGGGAAGAGAAATAAAAAAAGATTTAATTCAGTACTTTTTATTTTATACCACTAAAAACTTTAAAAGGATGTTAATGGTTAATCAACACAAATTTAATGCCTATCATTTTAAGTCTGACTAGGCAGTTATTTTAGTGGCTGTCATTATCACAACATCTCTCTGTCAATATGAGATCTGTAACAGGCAATACAACTCTCTTAATGTGATGCTTTAGAGTGAATGCCTTATATAGATTCAAATTTCTGATGAAATCTATATAAATGGTGGCTTACGGTATTTAATAATCTGTTTCTTTTTTGTACTTAACATGTACTAAAAACCACCATTCTTATAAAGGTCTTTTATTTCTGGCTCTGTGTATTTTACTTCTTGTCAAGCTATCTATTATTCCTGCCTGTGTCTGGTGTATAACTCTTTACTACACTTCCTAAGCTGAGTACACTAAGTGGTGACTTAGTGGTCTCAAAGAGTTAACGTAGTTCCCTCAGCATCTAATTTAGTACATGAGAGTGACTTGGGTACTGATGATGAGCTAGCTCAATATAAATGATAGAGAATCAGTCATCTTGTGAAAGCAGTGGTTAAATACACTTTAATTGAGATTCTTGTTACAAGTGGGAAGTTTTAAAAGTGCTGATGAATTAAGAATTCCACTTAGAGTCGGAGTTAATGTTTGGCTATAGGGCTAATGTCTAGGGTATATTTAAGGCACCAGGACAGCGGATGTAGACATAGTAGGAATAATTCATGCATCTTATGGATAGTTGGACTAGATGACTTTAAAGTCCTTTTTAACTCTGGTAGTGCATGATTCTATGCATATTAGAAATCTAGCCCTGGAACAAATATGCATGAGCAGTCACACTATAAAATCAGAGCATAAAGAGGAAACTATAAAAATAACCAGAGTGTGGGGGAAGATGGACAGTTAAAATAAGAGCCCTGCTTTGAATCAAGGATTTAAAATAACTTTGAAATGCTTTGATTTGAATGTCTTTCGACTAGTGGTTTACAGGTTTTTAGGATGAAGACTTGTCTTAACAGCCAATTTTATTATCTCCTAAGATGAAAATATTGTATAATGATAAAAAGTCATGCTTTTAAATTATTTTGAATGTTGTTAATACTCATATGTATAATGTATTGTTTATTCAGTCATCAGCCGACTAGGCTGAGTGTACATCTGAGTTTGGGGAAATAACTCTGTGGGCCTATGAGAATCCAGGGCCACAGATCATGAACCACTTCTTTAAAGCATCATTTCTTAAGAATGCAAATTTCTTAATAATTGAGATTGGTTCTTCAGATGAAATTTAGAAGGTGAGTCTGAAGTTCCTAGGGATATGACATATTATGAATATTATTAAAAAGAACACACATAACACATAACCCAACAACTGGAGAAGATAGCTAATATGATATGTTTCTTATAACACATTTGCCAGAAACAGTGTGAAGAGCTTCATATTTAACCTCACAAAGTCTTAAGAATCATTATGATAATTTTACAGATGCCAAAAAATAAGAGAGATGTTAGATAACTTGATTAATGATAAATAGATTTCGACTCCAGTCTATCTGTTCCCACATTGTTTTCCTTTCATTAAATGATGATTCCAATAACATATAATGAAGTAAAACGAATATTGGAAAATCTACATTAATACATGGGAAAATTTATTTTATTTACAAACACATGAAGTTTAAATTGTCAACTTTCAGTATACTTTTGATAATATAAGGCTTTTTATTTTTTTCATATCAGATAGTAATCTCTTTATTATTTCTAGTAATTTATATAACACTTTCCATGTGCAAGCAGGGATTATTTTACACATTTTAAAGCATTAAATTATCACACTGACACTTGAAATTAGAAGCTCATTTCTTCATTTCACACATGAAGATTCAGAGGCATAAAGAGGTTAAATGATGACATCTTCTACATCTTATAGGTAATAAGTGGCAGAACTCAGAATTTGAATTTAGGTAGTCTAATTCTAAAGTCAGTTCTCTTACTTTTTTACTTGTTGCTTTAAATTATCACACAGAATGCTTGATCAAATAGCAAAAATATGTCTAAGAGCATACCTAAAAAGAAATGGAAAAGGCTGGTTTCCAATAAATCCCGTTTAACACCATGTGGCTTTGTGATCAAGAGCTATATAGTGGCTTGCATTAGATTAAAATTGTACAATCCTCCAGTAATTTCATATACATTATAACATTTAGTTGCAACTTTTTGAGAGTGATACGTCTCCAACTACAAATAACTAAGCTAAAACCAATAGAGACAAGGTCTCACTATCGCAAAGTAGCAGACTGTCTCTGTGGGCAGGATTTATTCCCACTGAAATCTTCAATACATCAGATAAGTTACATAAATATTATCTCAGTTATTTTATACATTTTGATAACTCTGAGATTTGTAATTCTAAATTTGGGGTTATTTGAAATGAAAAACTTTTGGAAGAACGGGTTTGACTGAATGTTCTGGGGCACCAAGTGTTCCAAAATAAAAGAAGCAGTAAGATTAATGACATAACTACATATATACATATGTGATAACAATAAGATCTATATTAAAGTGTAAGTTTTCACAGATTTGTTTTTTCTCCCTCCTTCACCCTGGCCAATTCCCACACACATTGGCCTTCTAAGAAAAAGTAATTGTTTTTGTAACTATACTTTGATGAATTAATAGTGCAATTAGTGGAGATATGAAATCAGGAAGCCAAGAGAGGCCAAAAATCTATGCCTGGGGGAAACTAAAAAAAAAAAAAAAAAAAAAGGAGATTTAAGATGGGAGAAGACACTAAAGACTGCCATTGGAATAGGAATAAGGCAGGAATGTGAGAGAACAACAGACAGAGGAAACAGATAGGTATCTGTCCAGCAGATAGAGGACAGATTTTTGAGATACAGCTGAGAGAGACAAGAAAAAAGGAGATATGAGTATCTTCTTTGAAAAATAATTTCGAAGGAAGAGAGGGAGAAGATTCAGTTGTTCATAAATGCTTTGAGAGTTTAAGATGTGCGTGCAGATGTGAGTTTGTGCATGCAGAGTTATGGTATTTTTTCATGATTTTACATGCTTTTTGTAACGTGACAATTTTTGAGCTTGCCTTAAGCCTAAACTTAGGTTTGTTTTATTTCTGTTAAAATTATAATGGGTACAGCAAGAGAAGATAGTTAGAAGTTGCTCTAATTTGTTTTGTCATCTGTGTCCACTGGTCTCTTGATGTCTTTGCTTCCCTGGAGAGCAGTAGAATTGCCATCAATTTTTTTCCCCATATACTGCAGAGATAAATAAATCCTCTAAAATTATATTGTTGCTTTCAAAGTATATTGCTTTGTGATTAAAATATTGTTTCCTATTCCCAGTCAACCAAACAGTACAACTGTAAAGATTGTTCAGTATGCAAGATGCTAACCTGATTTCAGCCTTTACTAACTGCAAGGCAGGGACACTACTTTGTCTCCTTTTGATAAGGAAGATGTAGTATCTTGTGTACAGGGAACAAACTGACCTTGTTAATGCTATAGTTAATTAAATGAGGATCATAATTGAATGCCAGTTTGCACTAAAAAAATGCTTTGCCACCTTCTGAGATTCATTTAAGAGCAACTGAGACAGTCAATGTGTAGGTGTTTATGGGCTCTACATTAGGTCATTCATTGCAGGTGTTCTATTCAATTACTGCCTTTCATATTCTGCTTGTGAAGAGTCTTAAGTTTTCATCTTTCTGGATGTGCATATTACTTAATATTACAGAAGGTATGCTGAGTATTGATTTAAAAGTTACTTTGCATTCAAATGACCTGTGACAATGAAGTGGTGGATGTTAGAATAGATTCTCAGAAAAACTACACATACTACAATATAGGGCATAAACATTTGCCATTTGCAAGGTGTCCTACTGGTGAAAATAGTGAATATTTATGTTTTCATCCTAAGCAATATTTGCTTAAGATTTTTGCCTATTAGCACTAAATAAGGATGAATAATTTATATTCTTTTGTTTAGGAACCCTGCTGCCTCTTCCTATAGAGTGTACATGTTTATAATAATTTTGGAGACTAGATTGTCACTTTATTTAAAAGGTATTGAACTTTGTCTTGAGCAGGTAGATTTTGTCACCAGCCACGCACAACCCAATTGTATCAAAGAAAGATGATTAGAAGGTTACAGCTAAGAAGTAGTTTCTGAAATTAGTCTTGAAAATGCATTAAATGTTCAACTGTGGCCTGTTGGTGCGCAAACGGTGTACCAAGTTCCCATATAACTGTCCCCAAAATGAGCAAGAAGTACCACTTTGGCTTCCATGTCCACTCAGAAATTTGATCTTTTCCACTATTATACAGAGAGCTGAAAGCAATGTTAAATGTATTTAAATATAACTTGTGAATTGTGGGGTGACAAAAAGATGCTCGAAATCTTTGGAACAATTTCTATCACTAAACTTTCTAACATTTCTACTTCCCCTTACATATTAATTAAAATAATCAAAATATCATCTGGCCTGGGGAATGAGTCAGATTAGTCTAAATCATTCTTAACTATCTAATAAGCTCTGAGATATTACTGGTCAAAGTTTATCCCTCCAGGGCAACTCCCTTCCAAGGGTTTTTTTTGTTTTGTTTTATAAAATCCTATCTTATGGTTTTGCAGTATAAACCTATATTTTCCAGGGTCACTGTCATGCTTTGAGCAAACAAAGAAATAGAGCCGGGGCTTCTCAATGTCTCAGCCAAGAAGTGACACTTGTGGCTTTTGCTTAAACTCTGTCAACTGGAACTAGCCACATTAACCTGACTAATTGAAAGAGTGGAAATTTTTGTCTTCTGGGTATCCAAGAAGGAAAGGAGAAATGAATATTGATGAGAATTGGTAATTGCTTCCACAGGCAGAAGGGCATCATTCCTAATTATGAACAGATCCCAGTAAAATTGCATATGATCTTTGCTCATTGTTATCTAAGCTTATTGGTCTTCTGAGCTTTTGAGCCCACAGATCTAAGTTCTATATAATTAGGAAATCTTGGTTTTCTTATTAACTTCCTTGGGATACTGAGATCCTGTTAATTCCTAGTTATTGAAAAGTTGATTCAACAATTCAGTCTCAAAAATTGCTTTGCTTTCAGTGTCACTGGAAATAGGAGATACAGTCTGAACATTTCTGGCAGAAAATTCACATGAGAGCTGATTTCATATTAGGACATGTGTGAGAGGACAAAACAGATGTCTATCGTCATTAACTGCTAACATTTGATGAGCACCTACTGAGTGTTTGTCATTTTAAGAAGCCTGCCTATAGTGGTAGGAAGTTTTACAAGCCTCTAAGCTATATATATGTGTGTGTGTGTGTGTGTGTGTGTGTGTGTGTGTGAAATGTACTTTCTTAGGCCAGGGATTCTTGACTTGGATATGTGAAACTTTATAGAGCCCAGATGGGCTTTGGTGGGGTGTGTGAAAGCTTTAAATTATATGTAAAACTGTGTAGGTGTATGTATTTGTGCATTTTTTATAAAGAATTATTGGTCCAAAAAAAAGATCTGAAATGGTGATTTAGGAGAACACTTAATTTTGCATTCACTGGCTTAGGAGCAATACAGAGTAAATGGGATATGAAGTAAAAAATGTGAATGTTTATAAACATCTTAGTTTTCCAGCTTCTATGTTCGTTGTTCTGTTTTTTAAGTAATCATTTTAAGATGAATATGTACTCAAGATATCATTTTGAAGCTTGAGGCTTGACATTATCAATTAGGGTCCTAGGGTCAAAAAATATCCTCCTCAAGTTTTCTGTTTTGTTGTGTTTTAAACCCAGTGATAAACTGTTTGCTTTTGGGTTACAACTATTTGTTTTATATTTTTTCCTGAGTGGCTGACTTATATCCTCAAGATAAATTTAGCAACATTGTCATTGCGCAAGAATATAATGAAATGAAGCAAAATATGTTCACATATATTTTAGGTTGTTTTAAAAATAAAGCACTTTAATACAATTATTTTGTATTCTTTTAATATTAAAAGGTTCTAAGTTTTCTATGAACAATTTAGGAATAAAACATATGAAATGATCAGTAAGACTTCCTTGGATAACTAATAAGACAACATTTGTGAATTTGTAATAGTAAATTACATTTAGTCTTTTAAGAACTCAGAAACTGGGTTCAAAAAAATAGTACAACATAAAGATAGGAATAAGGAATTTTAACACATTTTCTCTTAGAGTGATTTTTTCTTTACAGAACCTCTATTTTTCAATTCTTGCAGCTTTATTTCAGTCTGTGATTACTTTCCTTTGACCAAATCCTACAAAGCATGGAAAAGCCTGAATTTTCAGTGTTACATCCTGCTTTTGTTTCCAGCGTGCTACTACTTTTTAAATCTTACCTTTTACAAAATAAGTATGGCCATTAGAGCTGTTTTGGATTCAGATTGACTAGTTTATGTAAATCCTCATCAGATATAAGAGAAGCAAAGATAATAGTTTAGGGAACATGGTGAAGGAATGACATATAGGTAAACAAAGGCATTTGGACAAAAATTATTGATAGGTTAAAAAAAGAACCGAAAGTGAAAGTCTGTTTTTAATTTAATTATTTTACTTTTTCTGAAATATATTTTTCCTTTAACCACAATTATTTCCAGAAAATAAAATATGAAACTCTTATCTAAAGGTAACAACACTCAGATATGTGTCTTTTTGGAGATAGGCTGGTCATTATTACAACAGCTATGTCAAGAGCCAGAGCCATTTTCCCGTGTTCAGAGAACATTGTCTAGTTTTATAATTAGAAATTAAAGATTGATGAAAAGATTATCTTTAAGGCCTATCTTGGCTTTTATTCCAAGATATTCTATGGTAGTTACTAACAATAAAATGCTGTGCAATATGAATCTCTCTGTATCTCTAACTTAGTATTCTGTATTGGATGTAGCCTGAATCCATTTTTTAATAACAAAAATTATAACAGGATTTAAGTACACAAATATACCTCCCTCTCCTGTGAATGGAAATCTAAGAGCTTGGTATCTTGCTGGCTTCAAAATTGTGGGATAATTTTGTTCCTTTTGTTACAATATGTATAACAAACTATGTTGAAATATGTATTTATGGTGCAAACAGTTTTCATATGCAGTACATAAATAGTTGAGTATAACAACTGAAATATGAAATTGTGTCAGCTCATTTTGGATATTTCATGAGGTAATTCAGCATGGCCCTACCCAATAATAATAGCCAAAAGTGAAAAACTTCACCATGCTCAATGAAACAACAAATTATATCCTTCCCTCCCCAACACATGCTCACTGTCTCAGTCCTTTTTTGTTGCTATAACAGAATACTTAAGACTGGGTAATTTAGAAAGAGGTTTGTTTTGGTTCACAGTTCTGGAGGCTGGGAAGTTCGAGATTGGATGGCTGTATCTAGTTGGCTTCTGGTAAGTATCCCATTCATGTGGCACATGAATAAGGGTGCTGGTTATAAGAATCAAAATAGTGAACAAAAGGAAAAACGTTAAGTAATGGGAAGATTTAAATAATAAAACACTTTGAAAGAAATGAAAAGACAATTAAGGCCTAAAGAAACAACATTGTTATGGGAGATGAGGCTACAAAATAAATAAATTAATAACAATGAAAGCTTCACATATTACAGTTATCATCTCCTTTAAGTGGAATAGAAAAGCAATTGCAGTGGATTGAAATTAACAACTATAAAACTGAGTATAGGATAATACCATTTTGTAGCATCTGTTGTCACTTGGCACAAAATGAGCAATTCCTTTATGTAAGGAGGTAATTGTCCAGACAACAAATGTTAGATTTCTAATTTAAGCCAATGAATAAGAAAATAAGAACGGAACAACGAACCACAGTAATTTACCTTCAATATCAAGACTGTGTCCTTCTTTTAGACTTACTGCTTTCCACTTAACAGAGCCACAGTGCTTCCTTATACTTAGCTGCATAAAGCGACCTACAAGGTTTTTGTTAAGATGCAGCACCAAGTTACTTCAGTGTTATTCATGGGAAATTTAAGATATTTAAATTTGTAGTGGTATTTTAACTGTTTTGTTTAGTTGTAGAATTATTTATGAGATTATATATGTTATGAATGCTCTGCATTTATCTGTTTCACATATTTACTATTTTTAAAACTTTAAATGCAGTAACATCACACACACACACACACATATATATACACACATTATAGGAAAATAATATTTGACCCAACTAATTAGATTTTAAACCAAAATATTATTTTTTATCTTCGGAAAGAAAAAATACAATTAAAAATCTATTCTAACCTCTAAATGTATTTTTCTCATTAGATTATAAATTTCTTATAGGGAAAATGTTGGATTTTTTTCTTTTTTAACTTTAAGCACTGGTCAGTATATGGTAGCTGCTTATTAACTGTTTTAACAGAATTAGAGAAAACAAAAATGCCTCAGGAAACAAAGTTCCTCTCATTTTACAAACTACAGTTATTGGCCATTTCCAGAGGCGAACTTTATTGCAGGCTTTCAGTAGTATCCTTGAAAAGCTCCTCATTGATCTTCTTACCTCTCATGGGTTAAATTATTGGTTTAAGTTGAGACCCCGATATTTATAACATAGCTAGGAACTTCAACACTCCCTTGAGTGTCCTACAGGCTAGTCTTAAATTAAGCATACTTAAAATTAAACTTGTCCAATATTTCCCAAATTAAATGTCACTACTATTTACTTAATCCATATTCCTGATAATATCTTTAAATGTCCCATTCTTTTAATCTCATATTTAAATTCTAATGACTCTGCCTACCAATGATCTTTCAAATCCATCCACTTGTTTTCATTACCTATTCTTTTACCTTGTATTTTTTTTTAACATCTCTCACTTAGGTTGCTTCAATAGCATGTCCAACTTGAGCTTTGACTTTTCAATATAAAACCTAGGTTCCTATTGTTAAGTCCCCAGGGAGTACTTCTAGTGATCATGTAAGAGGTACTGGTGAACCTAATGTTCAAAATTCTGGTGACTGTCTGGCTGTTTCAAGAGACACTGTAAAACTTCCCTTAAGTTACGTTAGGCAAGCAGTGGAGCAATATGGAGGATCCTTTCTCTTATCTGTTGATGCTCAAGTTTATTTACTTGTCTCCTTTATGATGAGCACTAATTCTGACTGAATCATAAAAACTTACTGACTTTTTTGAACTCAGGTTGCAAGAAAACTTGTTGAAGTAATAATTTCTTACTAATAAGTTCCTCTATATCCATTGCCTTCATCTATATAGCACAGCCCCCTAAGGTCGAGAAAAATATAAAAATAAAAATGAAATTTTAGATATAGAATGGGGCCTTAAAGTACTTGAAGTTACAAAAAATTATGGGTTAATACAATTATTTGAAACAATACAGACAGTATTTTGAGAACACAAGAATATTAGGACTCAGCTGTTATAAAAATGGAAATATAAATGAATTCAGTAATATTGTCTCAAATTACAACATTATATCCTTATCATTATGGCATAAACAACCATCTCAGTAAACTGCGTCAAGATAAGGTATAAATGTTAAGATAAGTAAACATCAAATAAGAATGGATATAAAATTTTAAAAGTAAATTTTATGTTGGATATTTTCTATCAATTTTTTATTGGTGACACTGAATAATTGGAATATGATGACCTACATATCTATGACACAACGGCCTTGATATGCTGTTATTTTGAGATAGCATAATTAGAAATAAAGAGCAAAGAGGAACAGAAAATCGTCAGAGATAATCAATGTGTCAGCATTCTATAGCCTAGTCGAAAACAAACAAAAAAATTGAATTGAGAACCCAATGCTATAAAATACCTTTATAAAACCAAAATTGGGGATTTTTCTGTTTTTTGTTTTGTTTTGTTGTTTCCCGAGGAGAAAAAATCTGATCCTTCTAAATGTAGCCTCCTTTTCCGTTAGGAGTCATATCCTTTCTATGCCTTTGCAATAACTCACACATGCACACACATGTGCACATACACATACACACACAAACACACCCACATCCATTACAAACCTCTCATCCCACTGGAAAACAAAGCAACAATCGGAGTCTGACTTAAAACTTTGTGCTGGCATCATGACAGTAGAAAGTGACCTGTCTTAAACTTATTTTTTAAATGTGCATTTCCACAAGTTGTTATATGCTATATGGTATTTCAGCAGATCTTTCTCCCTCCAGTTCGGATTCCTCGCTTTACCTTAACAACATATCTTAATAATAAACAGTGAAGGATGTTATCCAGAGAGGCAAAAGTGGACACTTTTAATGCACTAGTTTAATCTAATATTTCTGTAAGGACTCTGAATACTCAAGTTGCATGAGTCACATGCATGAAGCAAACATGATCAAAGGGAAAGAAAACATCTCAATATACACCCTAATCCATGATGGAAAGTACATTTTGCTGATGTTGACAATTCTTGAAGCTCTATGAATGCTAATTGAATTGAATTTGGATAAATTTTTTTTTAGATTTTTAATTTCTTCTAATGTAACTTCGGTAAAAAGTGTTTTTATGAGATTCTTTTCATTTTATCTAGTTCTGCAACTTCATTGCATAGAGATATTTAGAATATACTTTTATTAATTTTAAAACAGCTACAGGTCTGTAGACATGAAACATATTTTCTTGCTTAATATTGTTAAGAAATTATTCCTTTTTTTGCTTCTTTATTATTTTTGGATTTGGGGGGATTGCATTGTACCTGTAGGTCAACCTGGAAATAGTAAACTTTTTATAATATCAAATCTAACAATCCAGGACATGGGTTTATTCCTCCAGTTACTCAAGCGTTACTCAATTTCTTTCAGTAACATTTTGTAATTAGCAATGTAGATGACTTGCATATCTTACATTAGATTATTTTTAAGGTTTTAATGTTCTTAAGGTTTTAAATAGAATTATTTATTAGCATTTCATATTCTTATTTTGGTTACTGGTATTTACATATACTATTATTTTTTGTACAAAAACCTGGTTGAATTTACTTATTAATTCTAATAAGTATACTGATTATTTTTAGATTTTCAACATATACAATCATTTGCCTATGAATAATGATAGTTATTTTATTTCTACATTTTGTGGATACCGTTTTGTTATCTCTGGCTTGACCTCATTTCTGTTAAGCAATCAGTTGTCAGTCTTAAGTATTTTAAAAATAATTTTTTAAAAAAATTTCTCTCGTATTTATTCTTTGTATCAGCGACGTTTGGTGTTTCTAGTGCTTACTGAATCCATGGTTTGATGTCTTTCAATTTCTGGATGATTTTTGGTCATTATCTTATTAAGCATTGCTTTATCCCCTCTGTCTTCAAGAGACTTCTGAGACTTCAAGTAATTGAATGCTCGATCTTTTCACCATGTTCCATATTCTGTCTAGGAGCTTTGCTATATTTTCTGTTTGTGCTGAAGCTTGATTATTTCAATCTTACTTATCTTTTAGTTTTCTAACCATTGAGTTATCTTCAGCTAATTTAATCTGCTATTTTATTCATTTACTGAATTCTTATCTTTAATTATTAAATTTTTCAGTTCTAGAATGTCACTTAATTTTATGGTTTTAAATTATCTGCAAAAATCTGTATTATTTCACTTATTAAATATTATACTCTCAATAATTTAAAATATCTATCTGATTATGTCAATACTTGGATTTTGTGTAGTTTTTTTCCATTTTCTTTCATTTTTCTATTTGTTATGTATAGTTTCATTTGTCTAGTATGCCTGATAAATTATGATGAATATTGGACATTTCTTGTGAAAACGGAAATGAGAAGTAATATAAATTCTGCTTGATAGTATCTTTCCACAAAAAGAATTTACTTTCTTTTGTGTTCAACAATTAGGGTGGCTATAGTTCATAGAGATTAGAGATTGAGCTATCCACAGATAGTTTAAATCTTACTGAGAAGTACACTATGTGGTTCACCCTTAGTTCAAAGCCACAGATCTCTGTGTAACTCAGTTGAAAGCCTTTTCTCCCCATCATAGATGGGGAAGGAACAGAGAGAAAAGTTTCCCTGATGAGTGAAAGTGCTTAGTCCCACAAGCACTTTATGCTCAGCCTCTCACAACTCTTGTCTCCTACAACTTTAGAATCAGAAGTTGCCTCAACAAAAATCTTGAATCAGGTTCACTTTTCTGTACTCCCTCTCAGTTTTTGGCTCCTCTAGTGTTCTCTAAATTGGTAATATTTTGTTAAAAGTTATGTCCTTTCAGAAACAGAGATGTGCTGCGACAAGATAATTCAGAATTAGTAGAATAGAAAATGTGAGACTAAGTCTGAGAATCCATGATGTCTGTAAAAAGTGCCTATATAAAAAAGAAATTGTAGCAAAATCCATGGCAAAAAGGAATGTAAAAACACTTCTTGTGAAAGAAAAATGCAGGATCTGGAGAAACTATTCATCAGAATGTTGGCTAACTAATTAATATAACAAAAATAATCAGAAGGTCTGTGGCTAGTTGAAAATCTATTGGCTGGATGGATTTCTCTCATTCCATTCTACTCAATAATTGTTCATTTTAAATCTACTTAATATCAATAACATAAAACAATAGGTCTCACTGGAAAATTTTAGCTTACAATTTATTCAATAATAATAAGCGTATATGTACGTTTTATTAAGGACAATTATAGCAATATATAAGCAAGGTAAAGGTACTGGCCAGTTGTTCCTGGTGAGGGCTGTCTTCCTGGTTTGCCTTCTCAGTGCATTCACACGTGGCTTTTCCTCTGTGTTTGTACAGAGAAAGAGAGAGAGAGAGAGAGAGAGAGAAAAGCATGAGCTCTCATGTCTCTTTTATAACAACACTAATCCTATCAGATGAATGCCCTACCCTTATGACTTACTTAATTTTAATTACAATATTATAAGCCCTGTCTCCAAACCTAGTCACACTGGAGGTTAGGCTTTCACATATGAATTTTGGGGGAACATAATTTAGTCCATAGCAAAATACTCCTATGAATAGGTATATATACTTTCAGCAACTAATAAATGACGCATGGAATATGGTATGGAGGAAAACAATGATTACAAGACCTCTTTTCAAAGCTTAAGGGAAACAAAAATCCCCAATCTTCAATTCATGCTTAAAAAGTGATTTTACAAACCTCTGACGAGCAAGCATTACTATATATATGTGTGTGTGTGTATATATATATGTATATATGTATGTATATATAAGTGTATGTATGTATATATATACACATGTGTGTATATATATGTGTATATATATATAAGTGTATGTATGTATATATATATACACATAGAAGTGTACACATATATATACACACATACGTATGTGTATATATATAGGAAATGATTTGGTGCTTACAGCAACAGCAAATGATTTAGACAGTGAGTTTGTAATACTTTAAATTTACCCTTTGACGGGTTTCTCTACCCAAACATAAATAGGGCATGCTGCCCTGGAGCAGTGTTACTTGCTTTTGATTCTGTAAACTTTTGGTGCTGTAATTCTTGGATACAAGGTCAAGAAACTAAGAGGTCCTCTGAGCATTTCTAGATCATTGCCTTTTTCTTCAGGAACAGGGCTTTAATTTCTGATCAATTGAGTTCAGACACAATGACCCCTTTGAGATGTAACTCATGTTCCCCTCTAGTTTTGTTCAGTGTTTCATTACGTTCTTCTTCAGACTATGCTAGAGTAGGAATCTTTCGGTCAAGGGCTGAGCCGATGACATATGGGGAATCAAAACCCAAGATGATATTTCTTCCTTGTAAATATAAGCACAGCTTCCTAATTTGGAGCATCAGAAAGAATAGTCGGCAGAGGGTACTGTTTTATTTACATTACCGTTTCTAAAAGATATGACAGAATTTCGTCTAGGAATTATATTTCATGAATTTTATTGGAAAAAACATAAGGATTGTAAGAAGGCATAAATATCATTAGAAAAAAGAAACTATTAAAAACAGTTGATGAAAATCAGAGTATTGAAAATAATACTTTTATGACCCTGGCAGAGCTAAAGTCTGGTTAGCAGGTCCCTGTGAATCAGAGCTCATAATACAAAAGCTTTCCCATGGCAGGGACAAACTTCAGTTTTAAGAGCACTGACAATTCAAAAGACTTCTAATTTTCATTTTTGGAACTGACAAAGCATTCTGTTTCTTAACTGGAAAAGCCTTGAGCCTGAGTTTTTAGTTTTTAAATATTTTGTATTTGTTGTTTTCCCCATCGTTCTTAACCCACTCACATCAGTTGAATATCTCAATATGAAGGGAAAAAATTGATACGTTTATAGTACAAATTATATCACATAATTAACACAAAAGAAGCCTTAGTCATGAGTGGGATATGAGTGGAGCTATAACAGTGTGGTGAGTGCTTATAATTTGATGTGTTGGCATTGATTTTGAAGCAGGTTTAGCTTTCTAGTGCCAAAAGCAGGGTTCAGTTATCCTTGACACAGTTCCCACTTCTACATCATACCCAAAAGGATCAAGCTGGTGGCCAGAGATAAGAGCATGGAGACATCTGTCCCACCTGGCAGATTGCACTGTCCACTCTTCCTGTTGTGTACACCCCAGGGTCTGTAAGTGTTAAAAACCCTTCACTTTTCATATTATGGTTGTATCACTGAAGGCTGTCAATGATCCCTGTCATTGACTCCTGACAGCAAAGCTACCCAAAAAAACCATGCAGGTGTTTTCTTGTCTGGGTCTCTGGTGGTTTCTGGGGACAGTAGCTACCAGGTAAGTTGATGAGAAAAACTCAAAGAGTTTCATTTAAAACTAATATATAGCAGTGTAAGAAGTGTTATTTAGAATCCTGATAAACCTTTTTTTCCTTGGGTAATTTTATGGTTTTTATAAATATATATATATATTTAAAATATTGATGGAAGTTAAGAATATAGGATATTATTTGAAAATTCATGAACCATGGCTGGACTGCTTTTTGTAAACTATGGTAACAGGCAATTAGCCCATGTCATGTGCAATAATCCTCTCTTATGCATTTTTTTTTTTACTTCCTAAACTAGATATTTCTGCAAAACACTGAAATGCTATTTGGTTATATACTTTGTTGTAAAGACTTTAATTTCATATTATGGTATGATTAGGGTAAAGGTGCATCCACTTTTAAGATCTCAAATCAATATAAATATATTTTAACAATATATAGCATATAAATATGATGAATCATGACTGTAGTTGTGTTAGCTTATGCAGTTTGAATCTAATATCCATTTACTGTTCTAGTATGCATCCAGGATTCTATGTTACATTTATTTGTCATGGCTCTTTAGACTTCAATTGTTGCAGTTTCTCATACTTTTCTTGTTTTTGATTATCTTGACAGTTTTAAGGAGTACTGGTCAACTATTTTATAAGATGACCCTCTACTGGAACTTTTCTGAGGTTTATTTTCATGATTAAATTAGGGGCATGGGTTTTTGGTAGGAATACTATCACAAAGTAAAGAGCCAGGTTCGTCACATTATATCAAGAGTACATGCTGTCAATATTATTTATCACTGTTGATAGTGGCCATTGTCACCTGACTGAGGTATTGTTTGTTAGGTTTCTCCACGCCGAAGTTACTATTTTCCCTGATTTCCATGCTGTACTCTGGAAGAACTCACTATGTGCAGCTTATGCTTAACCTCTCTCCTTGAGGATGAAGTGTCCACATAAATTATTTGGAGCTCTTCTGTAAGAGATATTTATCTGTTCTTCATTAATTCATTTATTCAATTATGTATTTATATTACTATGAGCTCATGGATATTTGTTTTGAGTTTGGATTGTAACTCCAATACTATTTAATTTATTGTTCAAATATATCCAGCTTTTCCCACTGACAGCTCTCCCAGTTGTCTTCTGTGTCCCTTTAGTACAACCCCATCAGTTTAGGCTTTTTCTTTTCCCTGTACTTAATTTCTGGCATTACAAGATGCTCCAGGCTCATCTTGTATATTCTTTCACCCAGTCCTAAATTCACTATTTCTCTGAGGATCTCTGTTTCCTTTTATTGGAGAATAGTATTAGAAACCAAGATCTGGGTAGTAGGTATGCTTTTTTGGCCAGTGGGATGTTGTTGCTTATAGACTTTCTGAAGTAGCAGGTCAAGGTCGTTTATGTGTTTATGCTGGCCAATGTATAAACACATATGTTTAAATATTTCCATGTGTAAACATCTGCTATATTAAACTACTCATGAGTTTATACTGATGCCTCTAACCCTAATCTATCACCATGTGGATCATTCTAGACTCTTCCCCTTGACTCTACATTCCCACTCCAAACATGAGAAACCTAACTTGTACCAGTTATCATTCATTCAATTAAGTGTTCAATTCCAGTATTTTTATATGCTGGTATCGAAATTTTTACCCCTACTACTGTGGGACACAACATTATCAACTAAAGTGTGGTGATTATGTTTTCCCTTTAATCTCACAGACTCCATTCATTTCCCAAATTACTTATGTAAGCACCTTTTAATTTCATCCTTTTTACTGAGGTTGTTCAATACATGTCTAATACAGTTAGATGCCCTTGTCACTGTCTGCACTTTTTACTGAGATCAGCAACCTCCTAAATGAGCTTTTTCTTAATTTGCATAAGCTAAGGTTCACTTTTAGTGCTGTAAATTTCTATGGGTTTGAAGCCTGTAGAGTGGTGTTATCTATCATTGCAATGTCATACAAAATAGTTTTACTGTCCTAAAAATCCTCTATGCTTTACCTATTTGATGCTCCTTTGTTACATCAATTAAAGTGGCACTCTCATGGTTTTGGTCACACTTGACCAAGCCCACAGCTATTTGATAAGACCTTTTAAATGTGTTTCTTTTGTCTTCAAATATGTTGGAATAAAATAGAAATTTAAACTTTTGTTTATTCTTTATCACATTATAGCTATCAGACTTAATCAGTTTCAAGAGACTTTTAGGAAATGCAAAAATATAAGCATATTTTCACTTTATTAGAATATAATTAATATTATTTTGTAACAATTTTATTCCCAACATCACTGTGTTCTTTAATTTAGTGATTTAAAAATGCCAAATATTTTTTAAATTATTGGGAATTTCCTTTTTTCCTATTTCATGAATGATTCACAGTCCGGTGTTCATTTGGGTAGTGAAAGTGTTCATAGTAATTGGAAATATGCTTATAATTGCCAATAAACTCTATCTGATCAGTGTAGATTATAAGAAGCAATAGAGATTATAAAAAGGCGCAGGCAATAGAGTTCACACAAGTCTAAGACTGATCCGTTATTGCTTTGCTATAAAAGTCAAAGAAAAGCCAAATAAGAATGTAATAATTTTATCAAATTATGAAGACAAATGAGAAAAATTGGCTGAGAACATATCATAGAATTTTGAAATTTGGACTCTGTATATGTAATTGAGCAGTTTTCAATTGCATATAAAGAAAGCAGATTGCTAAGGAAAGTAGAGTGTTTGCTAAATGTATCTTCAGAATAGAAAACATCATTGAGAAGTTGGAGATGGTGTCTTGAATATTTAATAACATTTAAGAAAATACTTAAATTTATTATTTATTTATTTATTTATTTATTTTTATTTTTTGCTGATAGGGCTTTTTATTTCTTTTCCTTCCAACTTTTATGTTAGGATCGGGGGTACAGGTGCAGGATTGTTATATGGGTAAATTGCATGTCACTAGGGTTTAATGTAGAAATGATTTCATCACCCAGGTAGTAAGCATAGTATTTGATTAGGTGTTTTTGGATCCTCACTCTACTCCTGATCTTCACCCTCTAATAGGCCCTGGTGTCTTTTGCTCTTTTCTTTGTGTTCATGGGAACTCCATGTTTAGCTTCCACCTATGCGTGAGAACATACAGTATTTTGTTTTCTGTTCCTGTGTAAGTTTATTTAAGATAAAGGCCTCCAGCTGTATCCATGTTGCTGCAAAAGACATAATTTCATTCTTTTTTATGGCTGCATAGTAGTCCATGGTGTAAAAGTAACATTTTTTCTTTATGTAGTCCACTGTTGATGCATCTAGGTTGATTTCATGTTTTTGCTCTTGTGAAATAGTGCTGCAGTGAACATACATGTGTGTGTCTGATATGGTTTGGCTGCGTCCCCACCCAAATCTCATCTTGCATTGTATTTCCCACAATTCCCGTATGTCATGGGAGGGACCTGTTGGGAGGTAATTTAATCATGGGAGCAGGTCTTTTCTGTGCTTTTCTCATGAGAGGGAATAAGTCTCACAAGATCTGATGGTTTTATAGAGAGGAGTTCTCCTGCACATGCTCTCCTTGCCTGCTGCCATGTAAGACATGACTTTGATCCTCATTTGTCTTCTGCCATGATTGTGAGGCCTCCCCAGCCCCGTGGAACTGCGAGTCTATTAAAGCCTGCAAAACCATGGGGCCAGAGCTGCCCAAGGTCATGCGAGCCCACCTCTTGCTCTGGATGTGAGACATGAAGTCACAGGAGATTATTATGGAAATTTAAGTTTTAATGACTGCCCTATTGGATTTTAGATTTGCATAGGGCCTGAAGGCCCTTTGTTTTGGCCATTTTCTGCCATTTGCAACAGGTATATTTACCCAATGCTGGTACCCCCATTGTATCTGGGATGTAACTAACCTGCATTTGATTTTACAGGCTTATAGGCGGAAAGGACTTGCCTTGTCTGAGATGAGACTTTGGACTTTTGAGTTAATGCTGAAATGAGTTACAACTTTGGGGTACTGTTGGGAAGGTATGATTGGTTTTGGATTGTGAGGACATGAAATTTGGAAGGGGCCAGAGGTGGAATGATATGGCTTGGCTGTATCTCCACCCAAATCTCATCTTGAATTGTAGCTCCCATAATTCCCATGTGTCATGGGAGAGACCCGATGGGAGGTAATTGAATCATGGGGGAGGGTCTTTCCTGTGCTGTATTCATTGTAGTGAATAAGTCTTACATGATCTGATGGCTTTATAAAGGGGAGTTTCCCTGCACATGCTTTCCTTGCCTGCTGCCATATGAGACATGACTTTGCTCCTCCTTTGCCCTCCACAGTGATTGTGAGGACTCCCCAGCCACGTGGAACTGTGAGTCCGTTAAAACTCTTTTCTTTTATAAATTACCTCCTCTTGGGTGTGTCATTATTAGCAGCATAAGAACAGACTAATACAGTGTCTTTATAGTAGAACAATATATATTCCTCCTAGCCAGGACAATCAGGCAAGAGAAAGAAATAAAAGGCATCAAATGGGAAGAGAGGAAATCAAACTATCTCTCTTTACAGACGATATTACTCTATAATTAGGAAACCCTATAATATCTGCACAGAGGCTCTTAGAACTTATAAATAACTTCAGTCAAGTTTCAGGGTACAACATTAATGTACAAAAAATAGTAGCGTTTCTGTATACCAATAATGTCCCAGCTGAAAGCCAAATCAAGAACACAGTCCCATTCACAGTAGCCACAAAAAGAAAAAAATAACTAAGAATACAGCTAACCAGGGAGGTAAAAGATCTCTACAATGGAATTATGAAACACTGCTAAGAAAATCAGAGATGACACAAACAGAACAATGTTCCATCCTCAAGACTCTTTAATATAAACATTATGAGAATGCTTCCAGATGGAAGAAAAGACAGAATTGTGTCCAGTGGAGTAATAGATGGATCGATGCCCCAGAGGAATATGAGAGAATAAACTATCAAAAATTAGGAGGCAAGGCCTCTCAGCACTTTGGAAGGCCGAGGCAGGAGGCAGTTGAGCTTAAGAGTTTGCGACCAATCTGGGGAATAAAACGAGACCTTGTTTCTACAAAAATATATATATTAAAAAACTAGCTGGGCATCATGTCACATGCCTATAGTCCCAGCTACTCAGAAGGCTGAGTCAGAAGAATTGCTTAATCCCAGGAAGTTGAGGCTGCAGTGAGCCATGATCATGTCACTGCACTCCAGCGTGTGTGACAAAAGGAGACCCTGTCTTAAAAAGAATTAGGAGGCAAATTTAACCTTAAAATACTGTTTTGATTCATGTTTCTAAAAAAAAAAAAGGTAAAAGGGAGAAAATAGATTAAAGTTAACAAGAATTTAGAGGTGAAGGGAAGAAGAAACATTGGACAGATGGATATTGAATTTTAATTTCAGAAGCAGAGAGTTTTTCTGCTGAGACCAAGAAAATTCAGGATGAGGTGTGTAGCTTTGGGTACTATTTAGCAGTTTTTTTTAAAAAAACTCAAGCCAAGATGTTTATAATCTTTCCTAATAATGGAGTTTTCCTTGGTACTAAAGAGCTTGAATGTAGAATAGATACAAATGAAATAAGTACATGAGAATGTGGTTAAATACTAAGAACAAAAAAGAAATGGTGAAAAATATTCATGATTTTTCATTGGCAATACTGAAAGACAGAATTATAATAAAATAGCTTATGCTAAATTTGCATCTCTGACCAGGTATAGATCACAAATTTTAGCTTATGCTAAATTTGCATCTCTGACCAGGTATAGATCACAAAAATAGACAAGTAAAATAAAGAAGATCTGCTCTTCTTCAAGAAATATCTCAGTGAATATGCCTTATTCCATTTTGTGATGCTTTACTCTTCAACTTTCATGCATTCATCATGCTTCTCAGGAAGAAGGAGAAAAATAATGGAGGAATACAGAGATAGTTTTACGAACAGACCTAGAAGAAATATATTAGTTTGTTCTCATGCTGATATAAAGAACTGCCTGAGACTCAGCAATTTATAAAGAAAAGACTATTAATGGACTCACAGTTCTTCGTGGCTGGGGAGGCCTCAGGAAACATAATCATGGCAGCAGGAGAAGCAAACACGTCCTTCTTCACATGATGGCAATAAGGAGAAGTGCTGAGCAGAGAGGGAAAAGTCTCTTATAAAACCGTCAGATCTCAGGAGAACTCACTATCACAAGAACAGCAGCAAGGAGGTAATTGCCCTGATGATTCAATTACCTCCCACTGGGCCCCTACCATGACACATGGGTATTATAACAACTACAATTCAAGTTAAGATTTGCATAGGGACAGAACCAAACCATATCATTCCACCCCGATCCCTCCCAAATCTCATTTCCACACATTTCAAAACACAATCATGTCTTCCCAACAGTCACCCAAAGTCTTAACTCATTCCAGCATTAACCCCAAAGTCCAAGTCCAAAGTCTCATCTGAGAAAAGGCAAGTCCCTTCTGCCTATGAGGCTTTAAAACCACAAGCAAGTTAGTTATTTCCTAGATGCAATGGGGATACAAGAATTGGATAAATACGCTCACTCCAAATGGGAGAAATGGGCTAAAACAAAGGGGCTAAAGGCTTCATGCAAGCCTGAAATCCAGCAGGGAAGTCAAATATTAAAGCTCCAAAAGGACGTCTTTTGACTCCATGTCTCATATCCAGGACAAGTTGATGCAAGAGGTAGGCTCCCATAGCTTTGGGCAGCTCCACCCCTGTGGCTTTGCAAGGTACAATCCCCCTCCCAGCTGTCTTCATTGGCTGGCATTGAGTGTTTGTGACTTTTCCAGACGCATGGTGCAAGCTGTCAGTGGATATATCATTCTGGAGTCTGGAGGATGTTGGCCGTCTTCTCAGCACTCCATCAGGCAGTGCTAAAGTGGGTACTCTGTGTGGGGGCTCCAACCCCACATTTCTCTTCTGCACTGCCCTAGCAGAGATTCTTCATGAGGGTTCCACCCCTGCAGCAAATTTCTGCCTGGACATCCAGGCATTTTCAGACATCTTCTGAATTTTAGGTGGAGGTCCTCATGCCTCAATTGCTGACTTCTGTGCACCCACAAGCTCAACATCACTTGGAAGCTGCCAAGGCTTGGGGCTTGCAGCCTCTGAAGCCATGGCCCAAGCAGTACCTGGGCTCCTTTTAGCCATGTCTGGGATGCTTGGCACCAAGTCATGAGACTGCACAAAGTAGCAATGCCCTGGGGCTGGCCTCCTAGGCCTCCAGGCTTGTGATAGGAGGGGCTGCTATGAAGACCTCTGACATAAGCTGGAGACATCTTCCTAATTGCTTTGGTGATTAACATTTGGCTCCTCATTATGTATGCAAATTTCTGCAGCTGGATTGCATTTCTCCTCAGAAAATATATTTTTCTTTTCTATCACATTATCAGGCTGCAAATTTTCTGCACTTTTATGCTCTGCTTTCCTGTTAAACATAAGTTCCAATTCCAAACCATATCTTTCTGAATAAATAAAACTGAATGCTTTTAACAGCACCCAAGTCACATCTTGAAGCTTTGCTGCTTAGAAACAGATACCCTAAGTCATCTCTCTCAAGCTCAAAGTTCCACAGATCTCTAGGGAGAGGCAAAATGCCACCAGTTTCTTCGCTAAAACATAGCAAAAGTCACCTTTACTTCAGTTCTGAACAAGTTCCTCACCCCCATCTGAGACCACCTCAGCTTGAACTTCATTGTCCACATAGTTATGAGCATTTTGGTCAAAGCTACCCAGCAAGTCTCTAGGAAGGTCCAAACTTTCCCACATCCTTTTCCCACATTTTACTGTCTTCTTCGGAGCCCTCCAAACGGTTTCAACCTCTGCCCATTCCCCAGTTCCAAAGTTGCTTCCACATTTTCAGGTATATTTACAGCAGCACCCCACTACCCAGTACAAATATACAGTATTATTTCATTCTCATGCTGCTACAGAAAAACTTCCTGAGACTTGATAATTTATAAAGAAAAGAGGTTTGACTGACTCACAGTTCCACATAGCTGGGGAGGCCCCAGGAAACTTAGAATCATGGCAGAAGGAGATGCAAACACATCCTTCTTCACGTGACGGCAGAAAGGAGAAATGCCAAGCAAAGTGGGCAAAACCCCTTATAAAACCATCAGATCTTGTGAGAATTCACTCACTATCATGAGAACAGTAGCGTGGGGTAAACACCCCAATGATTCAATTACCTCGCATTGGGTCCCTCTCATTACACATAGGGATTATACGAACTAGACAATTCATGATGTGATTTGGATGGGGACACAGCCAAACCACATCAAGAAATATGCATCATTTCTGCTAATATTCCACTGGCCACATTGCATCAAAATGGCCCCAACTAAACTGCATGAGAAGCTGGAACATGTAGTCATCTGCTCTTCTCATAAAAAGGAAGTAGGCTTTGTGAATATGTAGCTAGGCTCTTTCATTCAAGAAAACATACATAGAACAACTATTGGTGGTAGCTTAATAGACATGACAATTTATTTTGTTACTAGAAAGCAAGCAAAATAACACAGATATTAGAAAAATAAATAGGTTGCTCTGATTTTGCAGGAAAAAATCAATGAAGGCTATATAGCAGTATAGCAGGACAGTCAGGAAAGAAAAATTGACTTAAATTTTTATTTGAATTTAATTAAAGCTTGAATCAATCAATGGAGTGAAATCTAAGAGAGAAATGTCTTTACCAGTAAAAAGGGTGCAATGTTCTCAGTATAACTGACTTTAGACAAATATATTCTTATAATGACCTAATTCCCAAATTTTCATAGCACTGCAATGATATGTTATTTTATTATTTTTTTTTTTTTTTGAGATGGAGTCTCACTCTGTCACCCAGGCTGGAGTGTAATAGTGTGGTTTTGGCTCACTGCAACCTCCACCTCCTGGGTTCAAGCGATTCTCCTGCCTCAGCCTCATGAGTAGCTGGGACTACATGCACATACCACCACACCGGATAACTTTTGTATTTTTAGTAAGGATGGGGTTTCGCTATGTTGGCCAGGCTGGTCTTGAACTCATAACCTCATGATCCGCCTGCCTTGGCCTCTGAAAATGCTGGGATTACAGGTGTGAGCCACCATTTAATATTATTTTTCAACTTTATGGATGCTACAATAAATTTAAATGTTTGCTGTTTTATTTAAATAATGTCCACCAAGTGCCTACTATATACCAAGCAAAAAACAAGGTAGTCATTGCAGACAAAAATGATGAGGCCCTTGCCCTTAAGAGTTTAAAATTCAATGTGATATCAACACAGATATATTTTTAAAGGAATATATTATGGTAATTACTTAAATGAAAGTATAGAAAAAATGCAATGGCCACATTAGGAAAGGAACACTTAAGAGATAGTAATGTGTGATATTTAAAAACATGAGTTTTAGAATCCTGTACACTGAGAGACAATTCTTTACTCTGCTACTTACTTGGCTGTGTGAACTTGTACAAGGTGCTTAACCTCTCAGGGCATTAGTTCCCTCATGTATAAGTGGGAAAAATGACTACACCAGCAATATTGTGAATGTTTATTTAAACAATGTGTTTCATAAGTGTCAGGCACAATTTATAAAGCCCTACCTGGAAAAATTAGGAAAGAATTTAAAGGGTCCGTTGAACTGAGCTTTAAAGTTTGAATAGAAACATTCCAGCCAGCTAAGTGTAGAATAATATCTAAGAAGAAGAGAATTACATGCAAGGGAAAAAGATAGGTAATTTTAGGGTGAATTTGCATATTCAAAAGTGGTTTATATGGATGGATTCAAAATATAAGCAATTACTACATAGCCATGAAACCAGTTACATAGGTTGGGTCCAAATTATAAAAGCCCGCCTGTCATATTCAGACTATGGAAGGGAGGTGGTCACCGAAAATTTTTGATCAGTTAGAGGAATATGTTTATATTGGTACATCAAAATTATCACTTTTGCAATGATATTAAAAATAGAAATGTGACAAGAAAGGTTAAGGAAGGAAAAGTATTGCAGTGTAAGACAACACATTTTAAGCCAACTTGATAATTAGAAACAGTGAGAAAAGATTGAAGAAGTGCAGCTGGAGAGGTAAGCACACAATCTAATTTTATTGTGGAGATTTAATTCATATTGGCTGGTTGGATGTGGGATGTAAATGATGAAAATTTGGCGAGTTTTCTCAGTTGGGTTAGTGACATTATTAACTAGGATGCTAAACAGATGAGGTGTAAGTTTGTCATAAAAGTAGAAAATCATATGGGTGAGATATATTGAATTTAAACATTCTATGGGATATCTAGGAATAGACGTTGTATTGTACATCTTGCACAAATATTTACATATCAGACGACAAATCTAGACTGTGAAGCATTCCTCCATAGATAGTGGCTGTAGTTGTGGGTTGTAAGGAATCGCAAAAATGAGGTTAGGAAGGAGGCTGACATGATAGCTTTAGAGTAATCAACATATAAGAAATAAGCACAAGAAGACCAACCCATATAGTCTATGAAATTGTGACAAACTGAAATTGATAATCCTTGAGAAAAAGATTAGGGAGAACTACAGCAGTTACTTGTGAAAAATGCAGATTTCTGGATTCTACCAAAGACTTACTGAATTGCAGTCTTTGAAGCTTTGCAAGATTGTGTTTTAAAAGTTAAGATAGTCTATATTGTAAAAGACTGTTTAGAGTAGATCATCCTGTAATGAATTGAGGGTGAGTGGTAGATGAGGACATGGAGACACGGAAAAAATCTACATGCTCATTTTAAGATTTGGCAGTGGAAGAAAGAAAGAAAGAAATTGTAGGATGAGTGGGAAAATAAATATGTGTTGAGAATAAAAGATAAAAATGTAGGAAAGAGGTGATAGAAACAAATTAGGTAGGTAAGTTACCTCACCTGTCTTTATTTCAGTGTCTGAGTAGAAAAAGTACCTACTTCCTTAGGAGTCTCATAAAATTAAATAAAATAATCTAGAAAAGATGGTACAATACTTGTCACATGAAAAAGTACCACATAAATATTAGGTATTTTATTAGTGATATTTCTTCAGTTTCTAGGATGGTCCTGGGCTAGTATAGGGTAAGAAATCCAAATGTCAACATCCATCCTTTATGTATCTCAAACATACATTAACTAGAAATAAAATACAGTACACTTACAAATAAGTAAATTTGTACATTCATCCATAGATATCTTGTTTTTGGCAATATTCTAAAGCATTTGAGAACAACAAATCCAACAGTTTTCAGTTAGAATCCCCAGAAGAAAATCCTTATCAACAATATCTATAGCTCTTAAACTTAGAGGGAGTTTTGTGAGGAAAACATCTTTCTATGCTATCTATATATGCCTTGGTGGTAGAAAGGATATATTGTTCAGCAGTTAACATTTCAGACATTGGTTGATTTCCAGAAACGTACATGTTTCAACACTTGGATTTTCATAGTTATTTTTATTAGTCAAACCTGTCAACTAGTCCCTGAGGAAAAATTCACAGTGAAAGTTTGCCAATTATAATTAAGACAAAACATGTGAGAGCAGTTACCTCTATGAGCACACCCTGGTGAACAGATATTTAACTCCTGAGTGAACAACAGGTAACATTGTACTTGGATGTTAGTAAACTGCTTCTAATGAAAATGTATTCAAAGCTACTTTTTCCCCCTGCTGCTCTCCCTTTGGTTAATGCCTTTCTAGCAGGGATATATTTATAAATGCATAGTATGTGCTTAACACCCAAGAGTAGAAACAAATATCTGATCCTTACCAATAAGCATTCCAGATAAGCACACACTCTAATTTATACTTGGGTTTGATATTTAATTAGGTGGATAGTCATGTTTACTCTCTCATAAATAATATTTAATGACTTCCTGTGTAAATATAATATGTTGCTTCTTACCAAATGCCTTAGCTACACAATATTTGCTTAATACTAAACTCTTGGATGGTTTTGAAACAATATTTTATTTTATTTGCATGATTGCATGTGCTTCAGACTACAATGTAACAGCTTTGAGCTGTAAAATATTATTACACTATTATAAAACCATTACTTGTGACTTAAATTCAACAACAGCGACAACAAACAAGGCAAAATCTTCTACCACAGTACATTATTATGTTTACATATTGACCATGAACATGATTTTAAAATGCATTTTTATCTCTAGCATTTAGAAAAATATACATCTTAAAGAAAGCAGCATGTCAATGAACCATTCTAAATTAAGAGTGAAAACTTGGATGTAGCAACCTCCCCAAAAGAAGTCTATTTTTAATTACAAATGAGAGATTGGATTTGATAGTGTCCCTGTTATTTGAGTGGATGTTATTTTTTAATGTACTTAGAATATCTTATACACATTGGAGTCTTAGACATGACACTGTAATAAATAATGAATAAGAATTCCATTTTTTTCCTCAGCCCAAGAAACCTACATCATATATTTATTGACTTAAAGTTTTAGGAGTTGAGACCATTTGAATACTGTCTCAGGAATAAAGAATAGAGACAGGGAGTTAAACTTAGTGGGGGTATATGTGTGTATGTGTGTGCATGTGTGTGTGTGTTGAAATCTCTCTCTCTCTCTCTCTCTCTCTCTCTATATATATATATATATATATACACACACATATATAACATTTTAACCATTTTTAAGTGTGCTGTCTAGTGGAATTAAGCACATTACCGTTGTATTAATTTGGGTCTAAAGGGCTAAATATCAAGTCTTAAAAATGCTATCATTCAACATTACTTTTGCTTTTCAGAGCACATGTGCTATTGAGGAAGGCAGATCTGACTAAACTAGTTATGATTTAGAGAAAAATATTTTAATAGCTAAAGAGCAATGGGATAGAGATATTGTTTGCTAAGCAGGAGGAATTGCTTTTAGTACTGGAATAGGATGAAACTAGGGATTCTAGGCTCAATACCGTATATATTCATTAATAGGTATGACAATATTTTGTCTACTTGTTAACATTTTTGTCTTATTTTCAAATTGCTTCTAAACTTGAGAAATGCAAGTGCTGCTATTTTTTGTTATAATCTTTCCTCTACTTTCAGAATCATAGGCCATTAATAAACCATTTAAATTAGACATGAAGATAATATTGCCATATCATCAAATTGAAAGCATGTGTGGTAACACTGACCTGTATTGCTTATATGAAAACTTGATCTCCCATGTTAAGCTGCTTCTAGCAAAATCGGCATAATTCAAATGAGCTGAAAGATAAAGATAAAATGATAGAAAGAAAAAAGTTTAGTGAGTTTGTATCCAAGATATTTAAGAATATGCATGATTAATTAGAAAAATCAATGAGTTCATTAAGGATTGATGAAAATGTTACCGCTGACCCTTGAAAAGGTAAACACTCAATGAAGTGCCACATAATTTTATGTTTTATAACACTGTGTCTACAATCACCACCTTTCTAAAAATGTAGCTTACACATCAGATATATTTTATAGGTGTGATTCAACTGTCTTAAAAGAAGTATCATCATGCCATAAATTTGACTGGTTTTTGTTCTTTTCTATATTTGTAGTAACTCATCAAATTAACAGTTTAAGTTTATTCTTCCAAATGTTGCACATTCACCCACTATCAAGAAAATCAGGTCAAACTTATATATATATATATACATACACACACACACACACACACACACACATACACACACACAGTGGCATGATGGGAATTTGTATTAATGTTTAATTCACTCTGCAAGTCCTGGAATTCTTTCACACAACTGCTCATTGCAGGCTGAATAAAATGCTCATTGATTCCTCTGAGATTTGGGGACATACATTTTTCAGTCTACTAAGAATATTTTTTATTTCCCACAGTGTAAGTAATCTTCAGTAAAATGACTGTATCTTTAGGTAAAACATATTAAAACTGTCAACCGTTTTATTAAACATTTACTGCAGAATGAATTTCTGCCATTACCACTGAATACTGCTTCCTGAACACGTGTCCACATAGTATTTCCTTAGAGACATCTTGTTGAAAGATGTCTGAATCTGATCTGTATTTAGGCTGACATTCCCATTATTCCAAATGGGAAAGTGTCAGCAATTGCAGTTCATTCAGTGAATGACAGGCATTGTTGATATTCATAGATTTTCCCTCTTAGTGTCTTTCTTGGTTCATCATTTAAAGTCTCTTTTTATTTTTTTTTAACAGAATTTGGTCTCAAATCCAAGAAATTTCATTGTATAATAAATTCCTGAGACCAAAAAGAAACTGTATGATCTGAAAGGAAGGACAGACTTACAAGGAAAGAACAGCAGTAATTATTACTAGTTAGCAGGCCTGGCCCACACTGAAATCAGAAATAGCTGAAATTTATCTTTAGTCCATCTCTTCTCTTATATCAGCTTTCTGTCAATATACATTTCCAGCCTCTTCAGCTCCTTATTTCCAGAGATGCAGAGACACTGGGCAACAGTTGCTGTTTACCTTTCCTGGGAGAGATTTACTTTTTATTCATCTGTTTCCTCATGAGGTCTGATGGTTTAAAAAAAAATGGGAATTTGACTGCACAAGCTCTCTCTTTGCCTGCCACCATCCACATAAGATGTGACTTGCTCCTCCTTGATTTCTGCCATGATTGTGAGGCTTCCTCAGTTACCTGGAACTTTGAGTTCTCCATTAAACCTCTTTCCTTTGTAAATTGCCCAGTCTTGGGTATGTCTTTATCAGCAGTGTGAAAATGGATTAATACAGTAAAACACTGAATGTTTGGGAATTTGTCCCCTTTATTGTTCTATGAATAACTTTTGTATTAAAAAAAATTGTGCAAGGTGTTTGAGTACCATGGTGTGTGGCTTGGTATTTCTCCTACTGGGGTTGCCTCCACCTGACCTATTTTTTTTCCAGCATCCAAGTTTGGATCTCTAGACCACGTAGAAGTTCTGTGAGAAACTTGATATTCCTTAAATCCCTTTGTGCTTAAACTCGGTAAAGTAGATTCTTATGTCTATAGGTAACATTCATAAATTGATATAGCATGATTCCAGTAACACAGAACTGGAAAAGTCAACCTAGAGTGCTGTGCAAGTTGTCTGTTGGGTATGTCCCATATCTTGAACCAGTATATATCTTTCCTGAAAAATAATCACATACCATACAATTTACCCATTTAAAATATATAGTTCAATGTTTTTTATTATATTCACAGAGTTGTTCAGCCATCACCACAATATCATTTTGGAAAATTTTTGTTACTTTTAAAATAAGCCCCATACCAATTAGTAGTCCTTCTCTATTCCTCCCTATTCTTCCCAGGCAATAATTAATCTGCTTTCTATCTATAGATTTTCCTACTGTGAACACTTCATGTAAATGGAGTCATACAATATATGGTGTTTTTGTCACTGGTTTCTTTCACTTAGCATGATGTTCTCAAGGTTTATTCATATTGTAGCTTGTATGACTTCTTTGCTCCATTTTTCTTTTTTTCCCCTTCCTCCTTTCAAATATACTGTATTTATGTCCATCACTCAGTAACAACTCTAATGCAAGAACAGGTGTGTAACCCCTGGGTACAAGGCCCACTGGTGTGGCTGGGAGCTGTTGCTCCAGTGGAGCCATTGATGATGCCTGCTTGCTCATTCCATACATACTTCCCTCCGTAGACACTGGGAAGCTGGCTGCCTTGCAATGCCATTGGGTAAGCTCGACTGGAATGCTCTGGCCAGATGTACTGAAAAGGGGGCTATTGTGTCTCATTTATTCTTCTGGTAGAGGCTCTGATTTTGGCTAAATACAGATGTCATGAGAGCTGGAGAGGGCTTGGAAGGATGAGTGCGTGTTCTTGGAAGGTAGGTGAAGTGGGGTGTCTCTAGGACCAATACTGTGCCCCACCATATGCCCCAGGCCTGCTCTGGGATGGCTGAATCACACATGATGCTGGACTCTGTTTGTCATCACATCTACCTTGTCACACAGAGGTAGGCAAATGAAGGATGGTAAAGCAGAAGTTCCACACATGTTCACATTCACCTGGTTGAGCTTGGATCATAATCTCTAAAGAAACATAAACTAAAGAAACATTGGAATATAAAGTTTACCATTTTTAAATGTGCAGTTCGGTGGTATTAAATACATTTATTATGCTGCACAGCTATCATCAACATCTGTCTTGATAATTCTTTGACTTTGTAAAGCTGAAAATCCATACCCAATAAACAATAAATCTACGTTTCCTTCTGCCCCAATCCCTCGCAACCACCATTCTACTTTATGTTTCTACAATTTTGGCTGCTCTAAGTACCTCCTATAAGTAGAATTATGTGGTATTTGATTTTTTTGACTGACTTATTTCACTTTGCATAATGTCTTCAAGCTTCATCTATGTTGTAGCACATGTCAGAATTTCTGTCCTCTTTAAGGCTGCAAAATATTCCATTATATGAATATAATGTATTTTATTTTTCTAAGAATCAATTAGTCAGCGTTTGGGTTCATCCCACATTTTGGCTATCATGAATAATGCTGTCATGAACATTTATATACAATTGTTTGTGTGAGCATAAGTTTTCATTTGTTTTCATATATACTTAAGATCACACAGTAATATGTTTAACATTTTGGGGAACTACCAAACTGTTTCCAAAATAGGTGCACCATTTTATTTTATATTACTGCCAGCAATGTATAAAAGTTCCAATTTCTTCTCAACCTTGCCAACGTGTATTATTCTCCTGTTATCCATTTTATAATCATTCTATTGGGTATGAAGTGGTATGTCACTGGAGTTTTGAATTGAACTTCACAAATTATTAATGATGTTGAACATCTTTTCATGTTCTTATTGGTTATTTTTATATCGATTTTGATATATGTGGCCTTTGCTCATTTTGAATTAGATGACTTTGCTTTTTGTTGTTGAGTTGCAAGAGTCACCATAAATTCTAGATACAAGTCCTTCATCAGATATAGGATTTATGAATATTTCCTATATTCTTACATTCTTGATGATGCCCTTTGAATAAGAATGTTTTAATATTAAGTTCAATTTATCTATATTTTCCTTTTGTTGTTTGTGCTTTTTAAAATTTTATTTATTTATTATTTCAATAGTTTTTGGAGAACAGGTGGTGTTTGGTTATACGGATAGGTTCTTTAGATGTGATTTCTGAGATTTTGGTGCACACATCACCTCAGCAGTGTATGCTGTACCCAATATGTAGTCTTTAATCCCTCACCCTCCTCCCACCCTTCCCCTCAATTCCCCAGAGTCCATTATATCATTTTTAATGCCTTTGCTTGCTCATATCTTAGCTCCCACTTATAAGTGAGAACATACTATGTTTGGTTTTCCATTCCTGTATTGCTTCACTTAGAATAATGGTCTCCACCTCCATCCAGGTTGCTGCAATGCAATTATTTCATTCCTTTTCATGACTGAGTAATATTCCAGCTGAATTCTATCAGACATTCAAAGAAGAATTGGTACAAATCCTATGGAAACTATTCAAAAAAACAGAGAAAGAAGGAATCCTCCCTAAATCATTCTATGAACCCAGTATTACCCTAATACCAAAGCCAGGAAAGGACATAACAATGCCACTGCAAACAAAGCTATAGACCAATATCCCTGATGAATACAGATGCAAAAATCCTCAACAAAATACCAACTAACTGAATCCAACAGCATAATCACAAAGATAGTACAACGTGATCAAGTGGGTTTTATACTAGGGATGCAGGATTGGTTTAACATATGCAAGTAAACAAATGTGATACATCACATAATAAGTAAAAAGAAAAATCATATGATCATCTCAATAGATGCAGAAAAAGCATTTGACAAAATCCAGTATTCCTTTATGATTAAAACCCTCTGCAAAATTGGCATAGTAGGGACATACCGTAAGGTAATAAAAGCCATCTATGACAAACGCACAGCTAACATTATACTGAACGGGGAAAAGTCAAAAGCATTTCCTCTGAGAACTGGAACAAAACAAGAATGCCCACTTTCACCACTTTCATTCAACCATAGCGGTGAAAGTTCTAGCCAGACCAACCAGAGAAATAAATATATTGATCAAGAGAAAGATATAAAGGGCATCCAAATTGGTAAAGAGGAAGTCAAATTGTCTCTGTTCACTGATGACATGATTGTATACCTAGAAGACTCTAAAGGCTCATCCAAAAAGCAACTAGCTCTGATAAATGAATGCAGTAAAGTCCAGGATACAAAATCAATGTACACAAATAAATAGCACCTATACACCAACAGTGACCAAGCTGAAAATCAAATCAAAGACTCAATCCCTTTTACAACAGCTGCCAAAAATAAAACAAAAAATACTTAGGATTAAACCTAAACCAAGGATGTGAAAGAGCCCTCCAAGGGAAACTACAAAACACTGCTGAAATGAATCATAGATGACATAAACAAATAGAAACACATCCCATGCTCATGGATGGGTAGAATCAATATTGTGAAAATGACCATAATGCCAAAAGCAATGTACAAATTTAATGCAATTCTCATCAAAATACCACCATAATTCTTCACAGAACTAGAAAAAATATTCTAAAATTCATATGGAACAATAAAAGACCCTGCATAGCCAAAGCAAGGCTAAGCAAAACAAAACGAAACAAAACAAAACAATCTAGAGGCATCACATTACCCAACTTCAAACTATACTGCAAGGCTAGAGTGAAAACAGCATGGTGTTGGTATAAAAACAGGCACATAGACCAATGCAACAGAATAGGCAGCCCAGAAATAAAGCCAAATACTTACATCCAACTGATTTTTGACAAAGCAAACAAAAATATAAAGTGGAGTAAAGGACACCCTATTCAACAACTTGTCCTGGGATAATTTGCAAGCCACATGTAGAAGAATAAAACTGATCTTCTCTCACCTTATACAAAAATCAACTCAAGATAGAACAAAGAGTTGAATATAAAATATAAAGTGGAGGAAAGGACACCCTATTCAACAACTTGTGCTGGGATAATTGGCAAGTCACATGTAGAAGAATAAAACTGATCTCTCACCTTATACAAAAATCAACTCAAGATGGAACAAAGACTTAAATATAAGACCTGAAGCCATAAAAATTCTGGAATATAACATCAGAACAACTCTTCTAACCATTGGCTTAGGCAAAGACTTCATGATCAAGAGCCCAAAAGCAAATGCAACAAAAATAATGATAAATATATTGGACTTAATTAAACTAAAAAGCTTCTACACAGCAAAATAAATAATCAGCAGAGTTAACAGACAACCCACAGAGTAGGATAAAATTCTTTGCAAACTATGCATCTGACAAAAGACAAGTATCCAGAATCTACAGAGAACTCAAACATATCAGCAATAATAATAATAATAATCCCATCAAAAAGTGAGTTAAGGACACGAATAGAGAATTCTCAAAAGAAGACATACAAATGGACAACAAACATATGAAAAAATGCTCAACATCACTAATAATCAGGGAAATACAAATCAAAACCACAATGCGACACCACCTTACTCCCGCAAGAATAGCCATAATTAAAAAACAAAAATAATAGATGTTGGGATGGATGTGGTAAAAAGGGAACACTTTTACACTGCTGGTGGGAATGTAATCTAGTATAACCACTCTGAAGAACAGTATGGAGATTCCTTAAAGAACTAAAAGTGGACCTACCATTTGATCCAGCAATCCCACTACTGGTTATCTACCCAGAGGAAAAGACTTCATTCTATGATAAAGACACTTGCACATGCATGTTTATAGCAGCACAATTCGCAATTGCAAAAATATGGAACCAGCGTAAATGCCCATCAACTGAGTGGATAGACTAAATGCAACTTGAGATCCTGGATGACATTCTGCATTGAGAGTGGGGAAAGGCCTAAAGAGAGCCAGACTTTATGCAATTAGGACAACTAGTTGTTTGAATAATTAATTAGACATGGCTGAAAGAATAATCTGGGAGGTGGTGCTGAGCATAGAATTTAATAACTCCCTTGTAGGACATTGTACTTCTCCAGTGTAACATTTCTCAAATGATAGTGACATGTCTATATCTTTTACTAGAATGTAAGCTCCGTGAACACAGAGAGTTGTCACATCTATCTGTTTCACCACTCTGTCCAAGTGCTGAATGCATTGCCAATAAATGTGGTTTAAAACATAAAAAAAAAAAATGTTGCTTGTGCTTTTGATGTCATAGCTAAGAAACCACTGCCAAACCAAGGTTACAAAAGTTTATTTCTATGCTTTTTCCTAAGAGTTTTATAGGTTTAGCTCTTCCATTTTGTGTTAATTTTTGTGAATAGTGTGAGATAGGAGTCTGAATTTATTTTTTTTTAATGTCCGTATATAGTTGTTCCAGCTTCATCGGCTGAAAAGACTTTTCTTTTCACCACTGAATTGTCTTGCCACCCACATAAAAAGCCATTTGACCACAAATGTATGACTTTATTTCTGAACTGTTAATACTGTTAATTAATCAATATGTCTACCCTTCATCCAGTACCACTCTGTCTTTATTACAAGAGATTTTTAGTAAGTTTTTAAGGAAGGAAATGTTAGCTGTTTTCACTTTGTCCTTTCAAAATTTTATCTTTGTCTTTGGGTTTTAACATTCTGACCATGATATATCTGTGTGTAGATTATTTGTATTTATCCTACTTGGAGTTCATTAAATTTTAGGATATACAGATCATTTTCTGTATTTCACATTTGGAAAGTTTTCTGCTATTAATTTTTCCAATATGTGGCCGGGCACAGTGGCTCATGCCTGTAATCCCAGCACTTTGGGAGGCCCAGTTGGGTGGATCATGAGTTCAAGGTTTGAGACCAGCCTGACCAACATGGTGAAACCCTGTCTCTACTAAAAATAGAAAAATTAGCTGGGCTTGGTGGCGTGCACCTGTAATCCCTACTACTCAGGAGGGTAAGGCAGGAGAATTGCTTGAATCCCAGAGGCGGAGGTTGCAGTGAACCGAGATTGCGCCACAGCACTCCAGCCTGGGCGACACAGCGAGACTCTGTCTCAAAAAAAAAAAAAAAAATCCAATATGTTTTCTATTCCATTATGTCTTTCTCTCCTCTTCTGGTACTTCTAGAATGTTGTTGCATTAACTGATGCTCTTATTTCTCTGAGATTATGTTTACTTTTCTTTATTTTTTTTTTCCTTGTCCTGAGATTGTCATTCTCTATCAACCTGTCTTCCAGGGTGTTGATTTTATTTTATTCTACAAGGCTATATCTACTATGGATTCCCTTTAGTAAATTTTCCATATTGAGTATTTTAGTTTTCACCTCCAGAACTTCTATTTGGTTTTAAAAACTGTTTTATCTCTTTATTGATATCCCTAATTTAATGAGACATTGCCGTTATACTATCCCTTACTTAATCATGATTTTCTTTAATTTTTTAATATTAGCATTTCTATTTATATTAGATGCTTTGAAGTTTTGTTTTTATTTTGGTCTGTATCTCGGCCCTGTCAAAATCTGTTTCTATTGTCCACTTTTCTTTTTAGTTTTCTGTGTATGGGACCTATTTTCCCATTTCTTTGCGTGGTGTTTTAGTTTGCTCTTCTATAACAGCATACCATGGATTGGGTGGCTAAAACAATAAATAATAATTTACCACAGTTCTGGAGGCTGGAATTACCAAAATCAAGGTGCCAGCAGATTCAGTAGTTGGTGAGCACATTCTCTTCGTATACTCACATGGCTGAGGGCAAAGAGAAAAAGGATGAGCTCTTACAGAGGAAATGAATATGCTTCATCTTCATAACCTAACTACCTCTCAAAGGCCCCACTTCCTAATACCATCATACTGGAAGGGCACAAACATTCAGTCCATAGCACATATTTCATAATTGTGTGCTGGAAACTGGATACTTTAGATAATATATTGTATCAACTCTGGATACTTATCCCTTCTAAAGCATGTTATTGTTTGGTTGTTTACTTGTTTGTTTACTGATTTGAATGGAGGATTTTGGTGAAGTTTATTTACCCCACAGTATGCAGCTTCTGATGTCATACCTTATATTGTGCAGCCTGGGTTTGTACTAAGTCCCTGACTACCAGTGAGAGGACTGGTAATTTAGCCAGGATGTCTCTTTGACCTTTGCTTTCTCAGTTGATTAACTGGCTCATCTGCCTCTTGTTATCTTATATGGTTTGGCTGTGTTCCCAACGAAATCTCGTCTTGAATTGTAGCTCTCACATTTCCCACCTGTTGTGGGAGGGACCTAGTGGGAGGTAATTGAATCATGGGGGCAGGTCTTTCCTGTGCTGTTCTCATGATAGTGAATAAGTCTCATGAGATCTGATGGTTTTATAAAGGGGAGTTTCCTTGCATAAGTTATCTTCTCTTGTTTGCTGACATGTAAGATGTGCATTTCGCCTTCACCCATGATTGTGAGGCCTCCCAGCCACGTGGAACTGTGAGTCCATTAAACTTTTTTTAATTTATAAATTACCCAGCCTTGGGTATGCTTTTATCAGCAGCATGAAAACAGACTAATACATGACCGGACACTCAGCCTCCGTTGTTGACCTCCATCAATTTCTAGCTGATTGTTGTATTGTTTTTGACCACAACCTGGAGCATGTATTATAAAACAGTCTGATCCAATTAATGTTGGGCCACTTTGCACGAGTAGATATTTTGGGCTTAGTCTGACCTTATACTTTAGGAGGGCCCTTCTTAGCTGTTTCTTTCCCTGTTTCTCTCTTATAAACATAATCTTACAGCTGGTCTCCTACTTTTGTCTCCTTTTAGTTGTTCACAATCAAAATCTCCAGTGTTTTTGACAATACCCTTAGACGTAAACTTCTACACTGCCTTCCAAATATTGTTGGTCTCCTTAGGAAAAGCTGAGGTGACTCTATTATGGTGGCTTGCTTCTTAGCTAGGAAGAATCTAAATAAGAACCTAAACTAAGGACTCTGATTCAGAGGTGATGATCTTGAGCCCTGTTGGCAAGGTGGTTTCTGCTGGATCTTGGTGGAGTCTCTGGAATTTTCGAAGATCTCCACTCCACACCAAGATCACTGGGAAAATTTGTTAATCAACAAAAATTAAGCTTATTAAACTTACCGCAGCAAGAGAGAACATGAACTACTTAGCAGAGCCTTATCTGTGTTTCAAATGATTGAAAGGAGAAAGGGTTATTAAAAGAAAGAAGACTTTTATTTTGGTATTTTAGGTGGATTTTACAAGATAAGGAACTTGAAATTAAACAGAGTTTATGATATAATAGCTTTGGATTGGTGGGTTCCCCAAATCAATGGTCTTAAAATGAGTCTTGATAGTGTTCTTAATTTTGACATGTAGAATCATTTGTTTGGGTTACAGACTCATTTTCTGTGAGGAAATAATTTCCTAGGGCCAACTACTAGGTTATTTTTTGTTTGGTGTCAGAATTGTTTAACTAGGAATAGAAAAGTGTGTATGATTTCATTTTTTGTGTAAGGGCAGGTAGTTATATTGTCTTCATTTCTCACCATCTATATACATCCTATTTTTGAGAAGGAATGTGGAGGAAATAATATTAAGGAAAAAAACAGGACAAATAAGCTACTTATTGAACATTTATAACTCAATTACATTTGGTGTTTGAACTTTCTATGTATAATAAAAATATTTTAATTAACATTGGTAAAACGAGGCTAAACTTTTAACCTTTTCTGCCAAAATTACTTATATAAAAATTTAAGGTCAAAACATTTTAAAGTTATATGTATCCTCAGATTTATTTGAAATGTGGTTCTTTATTTAAAATTCTTTCATATATTTGTCTAAGTTTATTCTTTGGTCCTAATAATTTGGTTTAACTGTGATATTTTTATCTCTGTCTTCAGTTTTTCAATATTATTCTTGTTAATGGTCTGCAAACAAAATGCACATAGAGCCATTTAGGGTCAGATACATTTAAACTAATTAATAAGACTTGCATTATAATGCTAAGTAAATATTGTTCAATTCAGAGCCAAAGGATGTGCTGCTACATATATAGACACATATATACATACATACATACATATATATATAGATAGATATAGATGTATTTTGTCACAGTTGCCATCATCCCATCACCAGGAGGTACTTATTGCTTATATTTTTCTTATGTGCCTTTTTATGACATGCCTAAACTGTGTCAATGTCTCAAGCTTATCTATTGATTTATGGAATCCAAGAGATGCAAAAGCATTTATATCCACCTGTCCCTCTTACCCTGTTACCCTCTTCATCTGTTCTCATCATTGAGTCTAATGATTTCTTTAGGCCTTCTGCATAGATGTTATTCTCTAATTTTACTTTTCTTACTTTTCTGAGTCCAAATTTTGTTTGCTTCAGTGTTCTTGGAATAATCTCATATTTTGCAAAGCAATCCTCAGGTTACTTCTTAGCATATGGTATTCAAGGGGTAAAATTTCTGGATGTTTTTGTATCCAAAGTTGCCTTTATTCTGCACTTCACTTGACAACTTTGTTGGGCAAAATTTGTAGTTGAAATCTTTTGTTTGTAGTTGAAAATTTGTAGTTGAAAACCTCAGCATATTTTCTTCCAGCAATCAGTTTGATGTTAACCTGATTCACATTACTTTTTTTTTTTTTTTACAGAAATTTCAGAATCCTTGACTTTATCCACAATGTTCTGAAATTTCGTGACAAGTGTGTTCACATATATTATCTTCTTCAGCATGAAGGGCAGTTTAAAGAAGCTTGTCACTCTTAAATCCAGCATATTGGTGTAAATGATTTTATAATCAAGCTTTCTGCCTTTGAAACTGTTGGACATTTGGAATCAGTTAGGTACTTTATATTTTCGACTTATCTTTTATTCTACATTTTTGGGTATTTTCTTCATTTTAGTTTCTAATCTTTCTATTGCATTTTAATTTTTTCAGTTATATTTTTAATTTCCAAGAGATCTTTCTCCCTCTCTGAACATTGCTATTTCATGGTATCTCTTATTCTTGTATTATCATTTATCTGAGGCTACTAAATTAAGTTTAGTTCTAAATATTTGGATTACCTCTACTCTAACATCAAATTGTGTATTTTATTATCTAGAATTTTTCTCTTTCCTCCTGCAATTTCGGTTCACAATTTGGATAACCCTTGGTTTCCCTCTCATATTCAAGAATAAAACAAAAAAAATTCTTAGGAGCTCTGAGTGTATGGGTCAAGCACATCTAGTTTTAAGTTCTACTTTAAGAAATAGTCAAGGATCTGTTAGAATTATGTTCTCCAATCTTTAATTTAAAACACCAGACCTCTTATTAGATTGGGCCAAAGATTTCTTCTCTTCACACTGTACACCACACCAGGTAAATTGACCCTGATTTTTAAAAATTTTATTTAGGGCCGGGCGCGGTGGCTCACGCTTGTAATCCCAGCACTTTGGGAGGCCGAGGCGGGCGGATCACGAGGTCAGGAGATCGAGACCACGGTGAAACCCCGTCTCTGCTAAAAATACAAAAAAAAAAAAAAAAAAAAAAATTAGCCGGGCGTGCTGGCGGGCGCCTGTAGTCCCAGCTACTCGGAAAGGCTGAGGCAGGAGAATGGCAGGAACCCGGGAGGCGGAGCTTGCAGTGAGCCGAGATTGCGCCACTGCACTCCAGCCTGGGCGACAGAGTGAGACTCCGTCTCAAAAAAAAAAAAAAAAAAAAAAGAAAAAAAATTTATTTAGTTGTGATTATCTAATTTCTGTGTGGTGATCATTTTGTAGAAAGGGCAGGGAAAATATGTTGAGAAGTTAGACTTTTTCAATGTAACCTTTTAATTAATACCTGCCCTTCTCATTCCTGCCCTCATTTGAATGTACATTTATTGTATTCCTGTATCTTGGGGTATAAGCTAAGCTAAATAACTGAACCCATTGCTTTAGCTCCCTTTTGTGGGGCGTATCAATCACAATTAACACTATTTCCTTAGTTTTTCATCTTTGAGAAATTTGTTGACTCTCTTGCCTGGTGATAGAATGGCAAGTATTTTCTTCCCATTTTCCTTGTGCTTCTGGCTTATCCTTTTTACCCTCAAGTTTCTTTAACGTCATACTATTGGGTTTTTAGTAGAACAGGAAATAAACTCAGAAGTTGAGCTAGACATTCTAATCTTACTATGCTTTAACAATAGTGTAGGCACCCCACTACTTAATCACATTCAAAAACTCTTTTCACCTACTCTGTAAGCAATGGTTAGAGTGTATATTGCTGTTGTTGAGAGAGATTAGATATATGACCGTATGCTGCCCGTGGCAGTGTACATTGATATTATTATTATGAAAACAAATTTGGCTATATGGATCAAGACACTTAAAGATTTAATGTCTGGTAATTGTAACAATCTGTCCTAAGCAACTATCTAGAGACTTGTATGAAGAACTCTGAACAGAGCTGTTCGTAGCAGTTTAAAATAATAATAAGTTTTAAGCAACCAAACTGTTAAAAGGTTAGGAAGTTATTATACAAAAATATAGTAACAACTGTGGAAAGAAATTTTAGGCAACGAACAAAAAATCAAGACATGTTAAATGATGACAATCTAATATTAGAGGAGAAAACAGGATAAAACCGTATTCAGAATTGTAAGTCATTACCATTTTTTTCAGTCAAAACAGTCAAATATTGCCATTTTAAATAAAAATATAAATGTATTTTAAATAATTATAAGTGTAATTATATGACTTTAAAACTTCATAAGTCAAAATGGATTATATAAAGTATAAATTAAATTGGATAGAATGATTACAGGGAGAAAATACTAATAGGTATTATCTTGAGGTGATATAATTTCAGTTGATTTTTATTTTTCAGATTATCTATAGAGAATGCACTGTATTTGTAATAAGAGTAAAAACTACTAGTTTCTATCCATGTTTTGGAGTTCACACTGTGAACAAATTGTAAACTTCAAAATATCTTGGCTATTAAATACTTATCCAGAATGAGTGATACAGATGTACGAAAACATATTCTAGTGTTATTCACTGCAGTGTTTCTTTAATATGCATGAACTGTATCATTCTACTCTTAGGGTATTTATACCATTAGAACAGTGTATATAGAACAAGTGCACTGCTTTAAGATAGGATTTGATATTATGGATTCACGAAGAGCTGTGTCCCTGCTGTACCCCATCCCATTGAGGCACTTTGTTGGCTTCACATCTATTTGGCTTACTTTTTGCTGCTGTAGGCATTTTTCATCCTCTGCATAGAAAGCACCTTTTCTCTGTTAAAGTTCAGTGCCATTTAGAAAGATATTGGCTTAGAAGGGAGGTTGCAAAAGCAAGATAAGAGACTTTTAAAATTAATACATTAACAGACAAGTCTGAACTGAGTCATCTTCTGATATGCTTGCTGAGGAAAAAGTTCAATTGATGGAATTTTAAAAATTCATTCATTGTGCAAAAAGCTGCACTCATCATTTTCAGTTGAAATTGGCCTAAATGTTTATAGTTCTGTTTTTTATTTGATTGGGAGATGTATATAAACCCATTATATTTTCTTCATTGAAATGTATTTTTAAACATGGTTAAGATATTTTAGCACTCTGAGAAAACTTATTTTGTAATAAATTACTATTAAATTTTCAGGCCTTCCTGAATGTAACAGTTTAATGACACTGCACATATTGTAGATTATATAGCACACATCTTGTCAGTCAGTTGTAAAAAATAATTTTATGCACTAATATGATAGATTATGTAATTTTAATATAAAATTAATAATTGTTTAATGACTGCACTGTTTTTTCTGGCCTTTAAAATTAACTTTTACTTTGTACAACTGAATACATTTTTGTATATTCATATATCTGCCAATTTTAAACTTAAATTATGTCAAGTTTTCCTGTATATAGCCTGAACACTATGGTAGATCTTTCAAGTTAGCATAAAGTTTTTCAAAAAGCTCTTTAAAAAATGCCTTATAATGTCACACTTCTCTGAATTTAGGATGATAAGATTCAAATCGATAAAAAGAAAGTCAGCCCTGTTTGGATATAAAATAATTGCCTAATGTGAAATACACATGATTCAAACCAAAAAAGACTGAGGGCATCTTTTTAAAAAAAAAAAAAAATAGCTTATTTTGCTTTGAAAATCTCAATTTCTAGTCATATAGGTTTAGAATACTTGAGCAATAACTTTAAACATAATATGAAAAAAGAAAATATTTACAGAGGGTTTCATATGTTATGGGCAACTCACCACTCTCCTTAACTAGTCACTGCAAGTATTACCCCTAAGATATGTTGGGCAAGATGTCATTATTTGTCAAGTGTGTCTCCAGGAACTGCTTCTCTAGATAAAATGTTTTATTTGCAGTATTAAATCTTTATCTTTCATAATTCTCTCCAGTATCTAGATAAAATTGATTGTATGTCAAATAGTATATATGAAAAGGAGAATAAAAAGTTAACTCATTAGATTAAGGTGGCATAATTATGGATATCTTTAAACTTAAGTATTATTGTAATATATTTTAAGATATAAAAATAAACAGTCTAGCTGATTATATTATTAAACACAACTTGATAAATGAGTTGTTTAAAATGACTAATTATGGGAATTTCTATCCTGGAAAAGAAATTTTAGTAACCAGATATATTAATCATGTTCATACTTAGATTCAGGTTAAAAATGGCTTTCTCATAGGAGAAAAAATTGAATGTGTAATATCACTAAACAAAGCATCATTTCCCTGCCAGCTGTGAAAGGTGTTACTTTTTACTTCTTTTTGGAGCCACTATATGTAGTCTGCACAAAGGCCTATCACCTAGAGGAAAAACTTTTTTTTTTTCCTCAATAAGCTACCAATTTTCTGCAGAACTTCTTGCTAATGCTTATTATTTTTACTTTTTTGTCAGAGTTATTGATAACTATATTTTGCAGGTAATAAGTTAATGGTCTAAATAACTATGCTAACTACAATTATATTTGAGATGATTATATTAACTATTATTTCTTATTTTTTACTTTATGACCCAATTGGTGATACTATAAAACTGGAAGATACTCAAGAAATTTTAAGTGCAATTACTATATCCTATAAGTGGAGAAACTTTCTATTCAGAAATGTATAAAATAATGTCAAGTTATCAGGCAAAATAGCATCAGAATTGAGAGAGCTATGATGAATTAGGAATTATTGTTTGATTTTTTTTCATTGCACTCTGACATCATTTTTCTTTGACTTGTAGTGGAACAAAGTAATTTTTTTCTAATCCTTTGGTTTAGCTGTCAAGAAAATTAAACTACATTTTTATTTTTTTGTTTATTTTTTGGTGACAGGGGTCTTGCTCTGTCACATAGGCTGGAGTGCAGTGGAGTAATCAGATTTCACTGCATCCTCCACCTCCTTGGCCAAGGGATCATCCTGTCTCAGCCTCCAGAGGAGCTGGGACTAGAGGTGCATGCAATCGTGCAAGGCTAATTTTTAAAATTTTGGGGGGAGAGAGAGAGTCTCACTATGTTGCCCAGGTCAGTCTTGAACTCCTGGGCTGAAGTCATACTCCCACCTCAGTCTCCCAAAGTGCTGGGATTATACCGAGAGTCACTGCACCAGCTAAAGTACAGTTTGAATCAACTTTGTAATGAATATAAAACTGTAGAATCTGTGCATCTGCATTTGAACTTTCTTTTTTATTTATTCCAAGTCTACCTATATTTACATTTGAAATGATCTTATATTTATTTTTTATGTTTCTGTACTACCTTATTTAAAATTCTTGGGACCAGATGAGTTTCAGAATTTAAATTACTTTTATGTTTATTTTAGGAAGGAATTTGGAACATATTTTAAATATTCACAACAACTCATAGTCGACTACATTAATATTTCTGCTGCAAAATGTATAAACTCTAAGTGGAATAAATACATACCAACATTAAATTTACGTGAGTTCTAGTGAGGTTTTATAGTCAGATCAATGATAGACTGTTTATCTTCAGAAATTTTTGATTTTAAAATTTTTATAGGGATTGTGTAGATGTGGTTGTTTTTCTGAAAAGTTTATATTTAAAGTGAGTAATTTAAAAAAAGGAGAAGTAAATGTGCTAGAAGATCAGAATTTTCAAAGTAATATAATGGCCAATCCTTGTGCTAAAAAAATTGCCAGGATAAAGCAAATATTTCTTTTTAATTTCCCTTTCCTAATAGACCATTATTAGTTCCAAGTAGTTAGAAAAAAAGGCTTCAAATTCAAATGCTTGCTTTCTGGGATAAGTCAGGTAACATAAAGATGTGAAGTGGTTAGATGATTTGATGAATTAGAGAGTGGTAGAGAATTGAAACTGAAAAGAGGATGCTTGTCTGAAGACATTCTCTCCCTCTTTCCTCTCTTCCTTCTCTCTGTCTCATAGTACACACACACACACACACACACACACACACGCACACAGTGAAAGAGAGAGAGAGCGCCAGATGTGATGTCTAAGTCAGAAATACATATACATTCTAAGGAAAGATGGAATAGAATTTATTATGAAAAGCTTTATTTCACCTTAAGTGTTTTTTCACGTTTAGCTTCTTTGTTGTTGTCATTTACTTTTACTTCCCTAAACAATTTACCTAACCTATCACTGAATTATTCATTTTCTTAGTCAATCAGTCTTTCAACAAATAGTATTACATTTCCACTCTATTAAAAAAATGTAAAACTCTGGAAAAATACAAATGAATGAGGCAGTTCATGCCTTAAAGATGAGCTAGCCAAGATACAATTAATAATCAGAGGTGAGAGCAAGGTGCTGCAGGAATGCAAAGATGTGTACTCAACTTGGTCTAAGGATGTCAGAGAAGCACTTGCAGAAGTGAGGAAACTATGGCTGGAAGGAGAAACAAAAAGTTAATCAAGCAATGAATAGGGTGAGTGTTTTCCAAGCAGAGAGAACACAATGAAAAAATGCACTAAGTATGAAGGAAGAGGTGTATTTGAGTAACTGAGGAGAATTCTTTATAAAAACAGCCTGGGGGTAAAAGAAAAAATTATCTCTAGTTTCAAACAATCAGGGCAAAATACAGCTACCTCAATTGTTCAGAGTGTTTGAATCTTTGTCAATTCCACATCGTATCCCTCCCTCTAGCAGTGACAAAATTCAATACAATTTGAATGTAAATTATACTATTTATGTGTCTGCTCTAGTTATTTTCATTTGTTAAAACATTCTTGTCTGAAATCCCTACACTCTGAGACCACAAACAAACAAACAAAACCTCCTCTGATTATATTTGATAAATGCATGCCAAGGAGAAACAAAAGGAATACAATAATATATAGAAAGGGAAAACTATCGCAAGAAAAAAGTGGATAGTTCTTTCTTAAATATAATTTCATAGAGTAACTTTACTTCATATTTAAAAGAGAAAATGCAATTTTTATTACAATTGGGATCCAGTGTTATTTTATCATATCAATGTTTTAATTTTAATATAAACCTCATTGAACTTTAAAACACCAAAATAAAAGTCTTAAGATATGCCTTAAAATGTGCATTTTATTGCTATTTTAAGCTGCTGCACAATAGCAAAATCAAAGAAATTGAACTAAACAAAATTATATATTGCTCTCTTTTATTAAAAAATCCCTACAAATGGGGGAAAAATATCTGTTTCAATTGCATCCAAAATTATGATATGAAAACTATAACAGAGCAACAATATCTTGGAAAATTCATCAGGAGAAACTTCACACTGACCTGGGTAAGACTGCTAATTTAATTTTATCATTTCAAGTAAAAGTGACTTGAAACCAAGGGAGACTAATTTGAACAGTAAGCTTAATAGCAAATGCCTCAGTACATTATGCAGGTAATAACAGCTCCCATGTGGATAATAGAAGTTAGCAACAGTACTGAAAATTACACTTTTTTTCTTGCCATAGTGAAAATGAACAGATATTGAATCTTATCTCCTTATCCACATACTAAAATAGAAATTGCTTTCCAGGTTTTACTAATTTTACTGACAGGATATTATGTGAAGGATTTTTTCTCTTATGCATTTATTTTGATTTAATTTAAAAGTACATCCAGAAGCAATATTTGAAAGTTATAAAAAATCAGAAAAGGAAAATTCTAGTCATGTACACATCTATGATTTCATATGGCTTTATCAGCAGCATTCATTATGACATCCAAAAATAAAATCTGAAGATTTCTCTTCCAAATGAGTCTATATTAAGCAAAAGATATTCTGCTGCCTCTTTGAGAAACCGGATGTATCTGAAATTAATGTGAACAGCTAAACCACACACACAGACTTTACACTGTCAAATACCATAAATGCCATTATGAATAAGTTTGAGATGTTTAATATTTGCATATGAGTTTAAATTAGTTGAATAAATTATACTTCAAATAAAAGTAAGACTTTCATGTCTCCAATATAGAGTTTTAAAAGAAATCAGCCACTGGGAGAGATTATATAGCTACACATTGTGGGAGCCTGAAAGACGGTTCTATAGCACAGACTTTCTAAGAGCACTTCAGTAAAATGAACACGAGACTCAGAATCAGAAGACTAGAGTTCCTGTCCTGACTCCCGGCTAGGACCACTTGTGATTTATAAGGGCAGTGTTAAACAATTGCTCTGCTACTTTCGCCTTTGTTGACGTGTACAATGCACTCAATGATGTAATGTGTTCATTGGCACACATACACATAGGGGTGGAGATGTTTAAGAAAATATCCATCTTAACAAACAGCAAATTCCTTCCAAATTTCAGTTAAAATTCAAGTCATGTTGACTGTGCTTAAGCATTTTGTTCTACAGCATAATAATACTTGGTGCAATTTCTTTTTTTGTTGACTCCACCAAGTTTTTTAATGCTTGTTTAATTCAAACAAGTTAATGCAGCGTAAAATACTTTAGCTTAGTTAATAAAGTAAAATACTGTGGTCTGCTCGAAAATTCAGCTACTCCCCAAAATGGTTAACTAAAGCAATCTCATAAATCCCGGGCAGTTTCAAAGGATGTACACTGAATTGGTCTATATATACTCCATTCTGGGAATCCATTTCTCTCCCACAACTAACAGTAGGCATCAAAGATCCAAAAGGAACTTAAACTAGAGATGTAACAAAGGGCTTGACAGTTGCCTGAGGGAAAAAGTTTTCTCACCCAAAGTACATGGGCTTTATTTAAGGGATCCATTAAATTAATTTATGATATTTCACATGTATTTTAATAATGGCAATATAATCTCAGAGTAAGTTACATTAATACATTTACATTAATCTAGATAGAGTATTTGGTTCATTTTCCAAATGGCATCTTAAGGCAACAAAATGCTGGAAGCATTGTTATACTTTAAAAATCATCTAGTCTAGTTGTTAAAAATATTTCTAAGAAAGAGTCTCCTAGCTGTCGCAAAGGTCGGGGTATGTGAGGGATTGAATTTATCCCCTTTTCCATTATTCATTACCATTAGTCCCATTATGTTGTATGAATAAATGATGTGGGGTGCTTTGCCATAATTACATAATAACATTACACAATTGGAAAAATATCTTTGAAGCACAATTAAGCCAAATATCCCATTCCAATTAAAATGCCTTAATGTATTAATATTTTCATACTTAATATGGGAAAGCTAATGTACCAAGTATTGGGAATGGAGTGAAAAACAGATACTGTCTCCAATCCAGTCTAGCATACAGTCTGTTACTGAAGAGAAATAATTAAACAATTTTGCAAATAAGTATAAATGTACAGCTTGCTAATTACTAGGAGAGTGGCATGATGCTACAAAACTGTATTGTACAGGATTTCACATAGACTGGGAGATGACAGATAACTTCTCAGATGAATGACTGGTGAAGTGTGATTATATACAAATGTTTAGAAAAATCTGTATCTAATTGTAGACTTATCTACAGCTGAAATGGGAGAGCCACTCTTTATGTAACTATAACTTTCAATTACATATACCAGTATGACCATTCTTCACAACAATGTGATCAGAGTAGACCTCAACTTATAGGTACTTTTCTCATCATCACTGTTTCCTGGCCTGAGCAAATTATTAATTAAACATTACATCCGTAAGGAAAATTGATCTTAAACTGTAAATGTACACTCACAGTAAGATTCTACCTTTCTATAAGCTTTCTTATTCTTTCCTTGTTGAGCATGTAAATATTCAACAAGTTTCTTCAATATAACTATTCAGTTTATATGTTAGAAAATCTTAAGATAATATTTAGAAGTAAAATTTTTTCTTGTTTACTGAAGAAATATTTGCATTAGTTCTACTATCATTTAGAAAAATATATTCTGAAAAAATTATACTTTGAAAAAGCTCTTTGGGATTAAAAATAGCAACTTTATAGTAGAAACCTAGACATTCAAACCACAACTCTCATTTTCCGTCAGAATTGACTTTTGATATGACTTTGAATTCATCTCAGTGTCTTGATTTATCCATTAATAAAGGAGAAATTAAAATTATTACCTAGCTACAGGAGTCTTGTAAGGAATTAATGTATTTAAATTTTGTTAGCATCTAAGATAAAAGGTTCTAGATGAGTACAAAATATTACTCAAGATGAATGTTATAGTTCGTCTCGCATTCAGGTTAATAAACGTCACTTTAGATCAAAGGTTTATTTTTTGCATTTCTGCAGAAATATAAAGAAAATTATTTATCTTTAATATTCTGCTGATGGTAACTTTTTTAAGTGTTATGAACTGTTACCAGGGACTGAAGGAAATAGTTCTTGGCACTTTCCAATTCTGTATTTTGTGGCATTATCTACAGCAGCTATATTGTGCAAGTAACCTTCAAAATTAAAAGTAGCATCTCTGGATCAAAAAACAAGAAGAAAAGTACCTAGCAAGCCAATAACAATAACAATTTAAGCAATGAGAGATTAAAATTATGTAATAAAGATCTAGGAGAACAAAAAAGGAAATGGCATCATTGGGAAGATTGTAATGACAAGTTTTAAAATTGCTGCATGTCTGTTACAATTTATTTTAAATAACATAAACTAAATAAAAGTTCTTTTAACTTTCATTAACATTAGTTAAAATATCAATGAGAAACTCTCTTTTTGGGCAAATACTTATTTTACTTATGTTTGCTTATAGGACAAATGACCTGATCTTGTGGCATGGCACACAGGGACATAATGCAACTAAAAACACTGCAGAAGATTAACAGAAATAATCTAATGTGTTCTGGGTGGGAAATTTCTGTGCCAAATTTCTTAAAATATTTTGCTCACTTCATTAATACTTATTTGGATTTTCACTGACTTTTGGAAGGAATGAGATTTAGTAGTTAGATATAAAAATGAAAAAACCTCCAGAATCCCTTTGGGTTCCCTATTGACTTGAATAAATGTAGCCAAACAACCTTCGGCCCATGTATTTACGTATGTGTACATATTGCTCCTGGATCAAAATAAAAATCTGTGCATTATCCCAAATCTACATGAGAATCTCAAACATTAAAAAATTATAAAATTATAATGTTAGGGATGAATAATTTTTCCTATTAGTAATATTTTTCTTACTTTTGGACACCATAAGAAATATAAATAAGCAGCTCATAATGTTTTTTGAGATTCTCAGAAATTGTTCTGGGAAATACCACCTTGAGGTAATTTGCAAAAAAAGTAACTAGTAGAAATGAGGAAATAATCATAGTCAATTTAATTTAAATATCTTTTTTTAATTTAGTGACAAATTTACAAATTTAATTAGTTTCAAAGGTTTTTTTTTTTTTTTTTTTTTTTTTTTGGAAGGGGTAAAGCACTGTAAGTAGAGCCTAGGAATGAATGGACAGTAAGTAACTATTCAATTTGGTAATATGTTAGGCAGTTTCTAGAAAGCTTTATTACCTTGTAAAACCAAAGGCATGAACAGAGCTTTAAGATCATCTAGTCTAGTTATTAGAACGTTTTTCTAAGAAAGAATCTCTTGGCTGCCACTAAGGTCAGGGTATGTGATAGATTGAGTTTAGCCCCTTTACCATTATTCAAACAGATCTGTTCTGAGTTTACCTTTTATATATATAGCAGTTCATAAAAGTTGCATTGCAAAAAATGGTTAAGCTGCTTAAAACAGTTTGAAATGCACTGCTTTACACTATACTTTAGAGATGAGAAATTTCTTCTCACCTGAAAGCCAGAGTGGAAATGGTTTTTATATCATGAAGTTAGTGCTTTGAACTTTGAAATCATTAAAGCACTATTTTTTCTCAGATGTTAAGACTTCAGTGATACCTGTCCTAAGACCCTCAACTCCCTGCTCACTCTGTAACAGGTGCACTCACCTCCCCTTTTATTTTATTTTTTTTAATAATTCAAGAATGCTTCTGCCCTAGAGACTTCACCCTGGATATTCTCCATGGCTGAAATGGCCTTTCCCAAGACAACTGCATATGTCTTTCCTACAATTTGAAATTAGAAGAACAAGGCAAATTTGAGACAACCAGTTTTTCTGTGATTTGCTTACTAATGTTTCTCCAGAACCCAGAACAGTGCTTAGAACACAGTGGATTCTCAAAAAATGTGTGATTATTGGAAGAAAAGCAGCAGTTAGAAATGAACATCTGATTAGCTAAATGTTCAAGTAATCAATTGAACTATTTGCATGTCTATTTCTTAATCAATTTTTAAAGCCATCTTTTTCATGTCAATTATGCAATAGTAACCACATTTGCATTACGGGTTTATTGATAAGAATTTGTTTTAAGGAAAATCTGCCCCTTTTTCATTAATATATGTATATGTAATTGGAGATAAAATTTCAATGATTATTTTTAGATACATGAAAATTTGGGCATTGCCTCTTAACAAGATTACATTTTTGATTATTATGTAATCAGCTATCACTTAGCTCACAAATTTAGGCAAAAATCTTGATTAAAATTACCACTGTTATTTTAAAATAATGTAATTCTGCTTCTTACCCTGAATCAGACACCCACTCTGCCATACACATCCAGAGGACTTTCTTGATTAAAACACTGAGTTATCTAATTACTTCTGTGTCCTGTAAATGTATAGCATAATATGTTGAAAAAGTAGATGCATGAGACTTTTTAAAATAGATTTTCTATTTATCTTTCTTACTTAAAATTTTAACCCATGTTACTTAATTATCTTTATTTAAGCATTAAAGTTTCCCAATAAAATGTGCAATTTGTGCTCTCTGTTATGCTCATTTCCATTTTTGGAAATATTGTTAAGCTTGTTTGAATATACTTGAAGCACTAATAACAAGGAAAAGCTTATTTTCTCCATAGAAAAACTGGTTGTCTCAATTTTGCCTTGTTCTTCTAATTTCAAGTGTTTTTTTTCCAGTTATATGGTGACTTTTATGTATTCTAGAGAAATTACCACTTATCCAACTGCATATAAAATTACTCATCAAATAATTTATAGTAATCATTACCACTTTGTATATTTGTATTTTCTCTGCATGTATTTCTCAACAATTGTGCTTCTTTCTTTTCCAGAATATAAAACTTATATTTCCTAAAACATTCCTTTTAAATTTTAACTCTTGTGTGTATGTGTGTATGTGTGAGAAAGAGAGAGAGAGACAAAAAGATTTCAGCTTGAGAGTAAGCTATGTTAAACTTTATCACTAATAAATCTCATAAATGTCTGGATGTGTCTAGACTCAAAGAGTGGTGCCTTGATTAAGTGAAAGTCTGTTTTATTGGGAAGCGAAATAAATTTTGGGGAAAGCACTCATTCTAAGGAAAGAGAGTGTCAGACCCAAGGCTGGCACAATAATAATACTTTTCTTATTTCCAGGAACAGGACCTGGCACATCACTGCAGCACAATTAATATTTTAAGTGTCTGGTTAAAATAATAGCTGACAGTAAAGTATAGTCACTTCCATCTACATTTTTAAATTCAGCCTAAATGCCATAAACTTGTATGTGAATCCAACAGACAAGGATATTAAAAACAAACAAATAAAAAAAAAAACAAAACCTAAAGATGTAGGTAAAGATGTTATTTTTAACCACACAGACATACTCACACATGCTTGGACACACACAATCTCTACAATATAGTGAAAAAGAAAGCAGCATTGCTCAGAGACAAATACAGAAATGTAGACTGTGTGTGTGTGTGTGTCTGTGTGTGTTGTGTGTAACAATAGAGCTCAATAATCTAGGCTTTTCACACACACACAAAAAAACATAGGGCAGCTTTGGCTCAGAAGGATAATTCATCCTGCCTTTGGCCATAATAACCTCCTAATTATGGCCACTGTTTATTCTGCCTTCCTCATTGCTTTTGCTTATTTCTTCTTCCTGAAACAGTAAATTATTCACTACCCCTATCTCTATTTCTCTCTCTCTTTTTCACACACCCCCACCGAGACACACACCTACACACACGGAGTTCTCATCTGGCTAGTTCCTAGTCAATTTTACAAAACCTCTAGGCCTAAATTTAATTCCTCTGAAAGAAATCAGAAGTGAAATTAGGGTCCATTTTTAATTTGCCCTCAGACTACCCTACATTTTGTTTTACAATATTATGATTTATAATTCCATATTATTATTCATTGTCTGGCTCACCCAGTAGGGTATGAAACTCATCAGGCTAGATTATTTGGCTGTATTATTCCACAATATAACTCAGCATATAACACACAGTGAAGATGTGCTAAGAATTTGGTGAGTGACTTGATGATTGGAGACTGGACTTTGGGCCCATGTTCCAGCAGCTCCCCTGGCAGCATGTTGTGCATCTGTGGCTGAAGGAGCCATAATATAAAAAAAGAACTGACAATGGGAAATATTGTCTTGGCATCTTTTTAGGGCAATAGCAGCTAGGACTCTTTGCAGAAATATTAGCCTTCTTGAATATGGGATTCCAGCAGTGGTAGCAAGTGCTATTATTGCTTGATTATAGCTGAGAAACATGTTTATTATCAGTTCTCATCCCTTACATTATAACTGCTCTCAAAGCCTGTATTATTCCACCTTCAAATTGAAGGTAATTTTAATGAGTCAAGTTTTACTAAACTCATGGGAATTTTATTAAAATTCAACTTTTATTAAACACTGAGAATGACCGATTTTGTGCATGTACAGATATCAAACAACATAGAACTGTCCTCACTCAAGAACAAATAATAAGGAAATAATACCTCCAACATGGGACCTAGTGATTTCATGCAACAAATATTTATGAAATATTATCAATATATGGAGGAGAAAACAAACTTTTGAAAGAGAGAAAAACATTTTTGAAACCACTACTGTTATTGGGGTCTAGTATCTTGGTACCCTAGAGAAAACTGTAGGATCTACTCTCCGTTTTTGAAGGTAGCCTAGAAGGTAACCTTTGGCATGTTAATTTACACAGAGTTAAACAAAATTTCCCATGTTTTGTAGGCAAATATTTATGGTGACTCTGTTAAGCTGGAGATGGATCTTCTATTTATCCTTGATTGAATTATTCAGAGGTAATGATTCTTATATGTTTTGAAGTAGTTCTTCAAAATGAATTTAGGGAATACTGCATCCCATATTGTATTCCTATGTCCCAGGACTTAACCACTTTCATTCCATTTATCTATCTATCCATACATTCTTCCATGTGCTACCTACTATTTATTAAATTTTAATTATGCCATTAATGTGTTATATACATTTAAAATGTTAACATATTTATCTCTTACAGCAACCATTTGGAACGAATATGGGTGCTGAAAAGCCTATTTCCCTGACAAGTAGATTCATTAACGTGACGTTCAGTTACTTGTTCAAGATGAGATATCTAGTAGATAGTGAAACTGAACCGTGAACTCATGCTCTTATGCAGGGGTTCGTGATACTCACAAACACACATCTCCAAATTAGGTTTACTGTATCAGGTTGTGAAATACCAACTTCTTCCCTTTTGCATAGTACTAGATGAGAATCATGAAATGTGGGATAAAAGGTAGAGCAGAGTGATGAAATGAACTGAAGCAGAAAGCAGAAGACAAAATGGCTTTGCTTGCCTCGGAAAAAATTTCGAAATAATTGGAAAAATAGTTGTAGAAGTTCACGCCTCTGATAGACTGTAGGTGTGTGAACATCTTCAATTGTATCATAACAAACCTTGGTTTGTAATTTCCTAGTCCTGTCTATATTTTAGTGAATGGATTAATTTATTGATTGATTCCTGGGTTACCCCATCTTTGCTTTCTTTTAAGTAATTTTATGAGAATTTTGATGGCACTGCTAAGCTAGCAAATATTTTACTTCGAAAGTTTCTAAATCTCTAATTCAAAGGAATGATTCACCAATTTTGAGATTACGTTTTCTTAAAAAATAATCTACCTATTTAAGGAATAACTTTAGGTTGAAGATATTAGATTTTCATTGTCCAGGTGTATTTTTATTATTTTATTACATGTTTTCTTTATGATAAGTTTATCTTATTTAATATATAGTCCAGTGGAAACTAGTTATGGGCTTAATCCAGTGTATTTTGTTGTTGTTTTCAATGTCATAAACTATACCTTGTCCCTGGACATCTGACTCATACACAAAAGCCACTGGTTACAATGGAAATTGATTAGGAAAATGATGTTATAATTCTCAGCATTACTGTAAGGTAATTTAAAATATATCTGCTCTCATGATGGGATACATGCATTACTGATTTAGAAAGGTGATATTTTATCAAAGCGTGTGGAAGTCTGTATATGGGAAACATTCTTGATTCTCATTCTTTGTCTCTGTCTCAATATGTTTCCCTTTTTGTTTCATATGTATATGTATTATACATATATATACAGTCATGCACCATATAACAATGTTTAGGTCAATGATGGACCGCATATACAATGATGGTCCTATAAGATTATAGTACATTAATTGTACTGTATCTTTACTATGTTCAGATATGTTTAGATACCCAAACAATTACTATTGTTTTACAATTCTCTATAGTATTAAGTACAGGAGCATGCATTTCTTGGAATGTATCCTTCTCATTAACGAATGCATGACTGTATCTATGTCTATCTATATCTATTTTGCTATCCTCTCTCTTCTTTCTCTGTTCTGTAACTTTCTGTATTATTTTCTGCCTCTTGGTTCAGTCTGTCTCTCTCTCTGTCTCTCTTTCTCTTTCTCAAATTGTTTATTCAGGTGGAAAATAGAAAAAGATAAATAGTTCACTGGAACTTGTAACATGTATGGCAAGTTGAAATTGGTGAATGTGACCCCTAGTGTGAAATATACTTAAGAAGTTAAAGTACAGTTGTAAAACTTAGAAGATTGTCTTTACTAAAAAAGCAAGAATTAAGCTAGATAATTTTAATGAAAATCTCACTACAAAAGATGTGTAAATATAAACATTGTTCATAAATTTGATAATTTATCTTTCCTGCTAAGAAAATCATTCTGATTATCTTATAGTCAATATCCAACAGTATAAATAAACAGGAAAATTTATTTGAAAAGGAAATGTATTGTTTCAGTTTGTAGAAAGATTAGAAAGAATACTTTTTAAAAACATACATAATGCTAAAAATTACACTGAGGAAAAAAGGAGCAAACATAAAAATTCCCAGATCAATTAGCATCTTTAAAATTTTTAATCCTTTTTAGTTTCCTGGGAAGTTGATATACATAGAGGTTATAGTAACTATTGTTTGTTAACATTTGTAAATTACTTGAAAAAAAGGAATAGCAAATTGCCTTGACAATTACTTTTCAGTGAAATATTATAATGGTGATTTTGTTTTAAAAATGTACTCATGGTAAAAGCGATTTTATTTTCAAAGTAAATTTTATGATAATGATCATTATATATTTTCACTTACTTAGCATTCTCAATTTACAGTGGTTTTCCCGAAGTAAACAATGATGAGATTTTTAGAATATTTTGAGTTACCTCCTTTGGGCAGTTCAGTTCTAGGTTGAGACATATTTGAAAGCATAATTGAAATACATCACTCTCTTAATTAATATAGCCTTATATTAAGACATAATACATGGTAGAATGTCTCCATGCTTCTACTCTTTTTTCTTCAAAAGAGCTGGTTAGTCTTAACCATTTTATATAATTATTAGAATCACCTTGTCAAGTTCTGTGAGTAAACTTTTTGGAGTTTTGATTGGAATTCTGTTGAATCTAGATAGTTTGAAGATAAGATAAGATAATAACAGCACATGTTTCCAATTTTAAGAAAAATAACGATTCATCTTTTGAATTACATATTCTTTAAATGTATATTAGTAAAATTATATAATATCCCTGTAGAAATCTGATGTTTCCTGTTTGATTTATACCTATATATTTTATATATAAGAATGGATGTGATAACTTAGATTTAGATTTTCCCTGTTTGCAACTGGTATAAAAAATTACAATTCACTAATGTATATTAATTTTGTATCCAGCCGGCTTATTAAACTCAACTATTATTTTAAAATTTTGTTTGTAGATTGTTTTAAATATTCTGGGTAAATGATCATATCACTTGAAAACAAGCTGTATTCTGTCCTTTCTCATGCTTACACCACTAAATTATATTTCTGGTCTTATACTATTGACTAGAGGCTATAATATTAAATTGGTGTAGTTGACATTTTCTTCTTACTCCTGATTTAAAAGAGAATGTTCATAAAGTTGTTATATTTATTATATAGTTAGCTCAGGTTTTTCTTGTTTATTTATTTATTTGTAAGTATTCTGTGCAAAGCTAAATAATTTCTTTTAAGTGCTCAAGTTCTTTTTTAAAAATAATGACTTGGTAATGAACTTTATAAAGTGCTTTGAGATGATCATATGGTTTCCACTTTAATTTTTTAAAGGCCTGAAATTTATTCATTTACTCACTTGGTTTTTTCACACGGCTTTTATTGGATGTATAATTTAAAAATCAAATATTTTACCCATTTTAAATGTAAAATTCAGTGTTTAGTAAATTTACGGAGTTGTATATCTATCACTACAATCTAATTTTAGAATGTTTCCATCAGTCCGAAAATATCCATCGTGTCGAGCCCATTTGCAGTCACTCCCTGATTTTGCCTCCAGTCCTAGACAACCACTAATCTATTTTCCATCTCTGTAGATTTTCCTTTTCTGGACTTTTCACATAAATGGAATCATGCAATATATGGTCTTTCATGTCTGGCTATTTTCATTTAGCATAACATTCTTGAAGTTCGTCCATATTATCAGTATTTCATTCCTTCTTATGGCTGAAGTGCGTTCAATTCTGTGGCTATAACTCTTTTTTATGAGCATGCACTAGATGTATATATTAATGGGGTACATGAGATATTTTGATAGAGGCATACAATGTGTAATAATCATATCAGGGTAAGTAGGGTATCCATCATCTCAAGTATTTATCATTTCTCTGTCACAAACATTCCTATTATACACCTTCAGTTATTTTTAAATGTATAATAAATTATTGGGTTTTGTTTTGTTTTGTTTTGTTTTGTTTTTTAAAGATGAAGTCTCGCTCTGTCTTCCAGGCTGGAGTGCAGTGGTGCGATCTCAGCTCACGGCAACCTCTGCCTCCCGGGTTCAAGCGATTCTCCTGCCTCAGCCTCCCGAGTAGCTGGGACCACAGGAGCGTGCCACCATGCCTGGTAAGTTTTTTTGGTATTTTTTAGTAGAAATGGGGTTTCACCACGTTGGCCAGGATGGTCTCTAACTCCTGACCTCAGGTGATCTGCCCCCTTCAGCCTCCCAAAATGCTGGGATTACAGGCACGAACCACCGTGCCCAGCCAATAAATTATTGTTGACTGTAGTGATCTTGTTGTGCTATCAAATATTAGGCCTTACTCATTCTATCTAACTATAGTTTTGTACCCATTGACCATCCCTAATTCCCCTTACAACCCTTGATATGCTTTTCAGCATCTGGTAATGATCCTTCAACTCTCTATCTCCATGAGTTCAATTGTTTTAATTTTTAGTTCACACAAATGAGTGAGAACATGCAAAGTTTGTCTTCCTGTGCCTGGCTTATTTCACTTAACATAATGTCCTCCAGTTCCATCCATGCTGTTGCAAATGGCAGGATCTTATTCTTTTTTATGACTGAATATAGTACTTCATTGTGTATATGTACCACATTTTCTTTATCCATTTGTCTGTTGATGGACACATAGGTTGCTTCCAAATCTTGGCTATTGTGAATAGCACATCAATAAGCATGAGACTGCAGATATCTCTCCAATATACTGATTTCCTTTCTTATGGATATATACCTAGCTAGATGATTGCTAGATAAGATAGTAGTTCTAGTTTTAGTTTTTTGAGGGACCTCCATACAGTTTTCCATAGTGGCTGTACTAATCTATTTGATACATTCCCACTAAAAGTGTAGAAGGGTTCCCTTTTCCCCACATCCTCACCAGCATTTGTCATTGCCTGTCTTTTGGAGTGAGATGATATCTCATTGTAGTTTTGATTGCACTTCTTTCATATTCAGTGTTGTTGAGCACCTTTTTATATACCTGTTTGCCATTTATATGTCTTCTTTTGAAAAATGTGTATTCAGATGTTTTGCCCATTTTTAAATCAGATTATTAGATTTTTTCTTATTGAGTTGTTTGAGCTCCTTATATATTCTGGTTATTAATCACACATGTCAGATGGAGAGTTTGCAAATATTTTCTCCGATTTTGTGGGTCATCTCTTCACTTTGTTGATTCTTTCTTAGCTGCGCAGAAGCTTTTTAACTTAATGTAATCCTATTTGTCCACTTTTTGCTTTGGTTCCCGTGCTTGTAGGGGATTATTCAAGAAAACTTTGCCCAGCAAATGTCTTGGATGTCCTGGAAAATATAGTTTTAGGTCCTTGATTTCGGTCTTTAATTCTTTTTTTATATAATTAGAGGGTGGAGTTTAGTTTCACTCTTCTGTATATGGATATCCAGCTTCCCCAGCATCATTTATTGTAGAGATTGTCCTTTCCCCAATGAATTTTCTTGACACCTTTGTCAAAATGAGTTCACCATAAATGTGTGATTTATTTCCAGGTTCTCTATACTATTCCATTGGTCTATGTGTCTGTTTTTATGGCAGTAGCATGCTACTTTGATTACTATAGTTTTGTGATATAATTTGAACTCAGGTAATGTGATTCCTCCAGTCTTATTCTTTTGGCTCAAAATGGTTTTGACTATTCTGATTATTTCATAGTTCCATATACATTTTAGGATTATTTTGTCTATTTCTGTAAAGAATGTTATTGATATTTTAACTAGATTGCATTGAGTGTATAGATTATTTTGGGTAGTATGGACATTTAAAAAATATTGATTCTTCCAATACATAAACATGGGGTATATTTATATTTTATTGTGTCCTCATCAATGTATTGCATAAATATTTAACAATTTTCATTTTAGAGATCTTTCACTTCCTTGGCTTATTCCTAGGTATCTAATTTTTTTGTAGCTATTGTAAATAGGATTACTTTATTGCTTTCTTTTTCAGAACACTTGCTGTTGGCATATATAAATGATACTAATTTTTGGATGTTGGTTTTGTATGCTGGAACTTTACTAAATAATTTCATTAGTTTATTGATGTGATCTTTAGATTTTTCCAATTATAAGATCATATCATCTGGAAACCAGGATAATTTGATTTCTTCCTTTCCAATTTGGATTCCCTTTATTTCTTTCTTTTGTCCAACTGCTCCAGCTAGAACTTTCAGTACCAAGTTGAATAATAGTCATTAAAGTGGGCATCCTTGTTGTGTTCCAGATTTTAGAAGAAAGGCTTTCAGTTTTTCCTTATTCAGTATGATACTAGCTGTAGGTCTGTTTTACATGGCTTTTATTGTGCTGAGGTATGATCCTTCTATTCCCAATTTTTTTAGGGTTTTTATCATGAAGAGATGTCGAATTTTATGAAATCCTTTTTCAGCATCAATTAAAATGAACTTTTTTGTATCCTTCATTCTGTTGATAGGATGTATCATATTGTTTGATTTCTCTGTGTTGAAACCTTTTTACATACCTAGGATAAAACTCACTTGGTCATGATGAATAATCTTTTTAATGTGTTGTTGAATTCAGTTTGCTAAATTTTGTGGAAGATACTTGCACCAATGTTAATCAGGGATATTGGCTTGTATTTTTTTCTTTTTTGATGTGTCTTTTAATGGTTTTGGTATCAGGGTAATACAGGCCAAATAGAATGAGTTTGGAAGTATTCCCTCCTAATCTTTTTTCAGAATAGTTTGACTAGAATTTATATTAATTCTTCTTTAAATGTTTGGTGGAACTCAGCAGTGAAGCCATCATGTCTGGGGCCATTTTTTGCTGGGAGACTATTATGGCTTCAATCTCGTTACTTGTTATTGGTGAACTGAGGTTTCAGATTTCTTCATGCTTCAAACTTGTAGGCTATGTATGTTTAAGAATTTGAACATTTCTTCTGGGTTTTCCAATTTATTAGTTTGTAGTTGCTTATAGTAGTTTCTAGTGATCCTCTGAATTTATGTGGTGTCAGTTGAAAGTATCCTTTTTCATCTCTGATTTTATTTGGGTCTTCTGTCTTTTTTTCTTCACCTTTTTGACTCTTTGTATTATTTTTTGTTTTGTTTTGTTTTAATATCATTCATTTATGCTAATATCTTTATCTCTTTTCTTCTACTAATATTGGGTTTGGTTTGTCCTTGCTTTTTTTAATTCTTTAAGATACATCGTTAGATTTTTTATCTGAAGCTTTTCCACATTTTTGGTGTAGGCACTTTGCTATACTTCCTCTTAGTACAGCTTTTGCTCTATTTTATAGACTTTGGAATGCTGAGTTTCCATTATTATTTGTTTCAATAAATTTTTCAATTCCGTTGTTAATTTCTTCATTGATGAACTGGTCATTCAGGAACATATTGTTTAATTCCTACATGGTCGTAAATTTCCAAAGTTCCTGTCCTTATTGATTTATAGTTTTGTTCCTCTGTGGTCAGAGAAGATACTTGATATGATTTAAATTTGTAAATTTTTAATTTTTATTCAGATTTGTTGTGTGGTATAATATAAGGTCTATACTAGATAATGATTCATGTGCTGAGAAGAAAAATGTGTAATCTGCAGCCACTGGATGACTGTCCTGTGAATATCTAGTAGGTCAATTTGGTCTAGAGTATAGATGAAGTTAAAAGTTTCTTTGTCTAGTTTCTATCTTTATTGTCTGTCCATTGATGAAAGTGGGGTGTTAAAGTCTCCAGCTGTTACTACATTGGGGTCTATCTCTTTATCTGTAATAATAGTTGATTTATATATCTGGGTGATCCCGTGTTGTGTGCATATATATTTACAATCACCATGTCCTCTTGCTGAGTTGACCCTTTTATTATTATATAATGATCTTTGTTTCTTCTTATAGTTTTATCTTTAAGTCTATTTAGTCTAATATAAGTATAGCTACTCCTACTTTTTCTTTTGTTGTTTCCGTTGGCTTGGAATATCTTCTGTTCCTTTATTTTCAGTCCATATGTGTCTTTGGAGGTTCAGTATGTTTAATGAAAGCAACAGATCATTGGGTTTTGTTTGCTTATCCATTCAGCCACTCAATTTCTTTTGACTGAAGAGTTTAGTCCATTTATATTCAATGTTATGAATAAGTAGGAATTTACTAGTGCCATTTTGTAATTTGCTTTTTGGTGGTTTTGTGATCTTCTTTTCCATTTTGTGAAGTTGATTTTCTCTGGCCGTATGTTTTAATCTTTTGCTTTTAATTATTTGTATATCTATTGTAAGTTTTTTGAAGTTACAATGAGGCTTGCAAATAATATCTTATAACACATTATGTTAAACTGATGGCAACTTAACACTGATTACGACAACAAACCAACTAACAAACAAGCAGAGAAAACTAATAAAAATCTACACTAATTTCATACTCCCTTTTAACTTTTTGTTGTTTCTATTTATATGTTACTATACTATGTCTTGAAAAGTTGTTGTAGTTATTATTTTTGATAGGTTCATCTTTTTGTCTTTCTACTCAAGATATGAGTACTTTACTTACCACAATTACAGTTATATTATCTCGTATTTGTCTGAGTACTTATTTTTACCAGTGAGTGTTGTACCTCAAGATGATTTCTGATTGCTCGTTAATGTCCTTTCTTTCAGATTGAAGATCTTTTCTTTGTAGGACAGATCTTGTGTTAATAAAGTCTCTCAGCTTTTTTGTGTCTGACCCCCACTTTTACTTCTTCTTCATGTTTGAAGGATATTTTCACTGGATATACTATTCTAAGGTAAAAGTTGTGTTTTTTTTTCCTTCAGCACTTAAATATGTCATGTCACTCTCTTCTGACCTGTAAGTTTTCCACTGAGAAATCTGTAGCCAGACTTATTTGAGCTACTTTGTATGTTGTTTCTTTTCTCTAGCTGCCTTTAGGATCATTTCTTTATCCTTGGCTTTTGGGAATTTGATTACTAAGTACCTTGAGGTAGTCTTATGTGGGTTTAATCTGCTTGCTTTTCTATAACCTTCTTGTACTTGAATATTCCCTAGGTTTGGAAAGTTATCTGTTATTATCTCTTTGATTAAATTTTCTGACATGATATATCTCTCTACTTCCCTTTAAGACCAAGAAATCTTAGATTTGCCTTTTTAAGGCTATTTTCTACATCTCATAGGTGTACATCATTCTTTCTTATTATTTTTCCTTTTCTCTCCTCTGATTGTGTAAATTCAAATAGCTTGTCTTCAAGTTTACTAATTTTTTTCTGCTTGATCCATTCTGAGAGACTCTAATGCATTCTTCACTGCATCACTTGAATTTCACCTCCAGAATTTCTGCTTTTTAAAAAAAAAAAAATTCAATCTCTTTGTTAAATTGATTTGTTAGGATTCTGAATTCCTTTTCTATGCTATCTTGAATATCATCAAGCTTCCCCAAAGCAGCTATTTTGAATTCTCTGTCTAATGTTCACATATCTCTCTCACTCTGAGACCTGCCACTGGTGTCTTTTTTAGTTTGTTTGGTGAGGTCATGTTTTCCTGTATTGCCTTGATGCTTGTAAACATTCATTAATGTCTGGGTATTGAAGAGTTAGGTGTTTACTGAATTCTTCACAGTCTGGGCCTATTCGTACCAGTCTTCCTTGGGAAGGCTTTCCAGGTATTCAAAGGGGGTTGAGTGTTGTGATCTAGGTTTTTGGACACTGCAGCCACATCTGCATTAGGGGCCGCCACAAGCCCAGACATGCTCTTGCAGATTTGTAAATGTACCACTTTGGTAGTCTTGAGTAAGATCCAAAATCCTCTGGATTACCAGGCAGAGACTCTTGTTCTCTTATCTAACTTTTCCCCAAAGAAGCAAAGTCTCTCACTCCATTCCGAGCTGCCTGAAGCTGAGGGAAGAGTTATACACTTACCTCTGTGGACATTACCCCTGGGACTGTGCTGGATCAGACCTCAAGCCAGCACAGCTCTAGGTCTTGTCCAAAGCCTGTGGCAACCACTGCCTGGTTACTGCCAGTGATCACCCAAGGCCCAAGGGCTGTTTAGTCAGCAGGTGGTAAATCCAGCCAGACTTGTGTCCTTCCCTCCAGGGCACCAAGCTCCTTTCTCACCCTGGGTGGGTCCAGAAATCCTACCAGTTAGACGCCAGTTAGAATGGCGATAATTAAAAAATCAATTTCCTTCTTTTTTGATGTGCTGTTCTCAAAGGGAGCTCTTGCCCAGAAGCATCAGCAGACCTAGGAACTTGTTAGAAATACAGATTCTTTGTTCCTATCCTAGACCTTCTGGATTAGAAACTCTGGTGATCAACCTTGCAATGCCTTACACCAAGATTTTCAGGTAATAAGGACATGCTAAAGTTTGAAAACTACTGCCCTTGGCTTGAATTTTTTCTATTTTCTCTGCCTTTACTTTTTAATTGTACTTCCCTTACCCCAAGTAATTAAATTAAATAAACTGTGGTGATGATCTTCTATAAGTTTTCCCTAATTTTAAAGCTGTTCACTTCCCAATCTTTTCCTATTTTGAAGCCAGAGGGACCTTATAAAATAAGAAAGTATTGTGTTTCAATGCCTAACAATTGCCCTTAGCATGAGATGTAAACTCTTTATCACAGTATACAACTTTCTCTACAATTTGGCAATGCCCTTCTCTTTAGATTTATCTTTTCTTCGTACAATTAGGTTCATTTTCAAACATACCAAACTCTTTTTAGTTACATATGTTCTTCCATATCTACTGCTTGGAACACAATGAAATGTTTTCAACTTCTTTCTTCTTATCCTCCTCATCCACTTTTAACCAGCAATCTCTAGCCTCAATTTAATTCTTACTATAAAATTCCTTATCTCTTGAAATTCTTTTTGGTACTGTAATGTTGGCCAAGTCCCCTTGATATCCATTTCTGCCATTCTCCTCCATATTACTTACATTCATTACACTTAAGTATAATTAACTTTTAAATTATTTGTCTTTACATCTGAAATTAAATTTTGTGTGCCTATATCCCCAGTATTAGTGCTTCAGTTTTCTCATCATTAAAGTGAAGATTTCATTGTATTCCTAGGATTGCCTGAAAATTAAGTGAAATCACACTTAACCAAGTGCTGATATTAGTGCCATGATGTATTGAATGAATTAAATTTAACTCTACCCAATTACTATAAATTATAAATTTGATACTTAATACCATTTAGTTATGATATTTGCAATAACTATTTTGGTTATGGTTAAATGTTTGTAAATTATAAAGAAGCTATCCATAGAAGTTGTAAATGTAGTAAATGATTCCTTTTTAATGTACAATAGGATTTTTCACTTTATTTCTATATATAATATGTAGGGTAAATGATGTGTGTTTTAAGGAAACCACATTGGGATCTATCTAAAAAATATGTCTGCTGGCAGACTGCCAAGGAAAAAGCATGATGCAGTGAAAACCAGTCAAAATAATGCTTCATTTGACACTGCAATCACAGATTCTTGGATAATGAGCCTAGCTACTTTTCTTGATGATGTGCTGGTCTTGGAAGCACTTTGAAATTTTATTCAGAGGTACTTTGAAGTTTTCTCTCTCATAATTAGCAGGTGGTAAGTGGCTGGAATGAATCTTTGGAAAATTAAGGTAAACTTGATGGGTAAACATTGCAATGTTCTATACTTGTCATATTAGTCTTATACTAATCTAGCCGACTTTTGAATCTGCAAGAAATTATATACATATCTATACATATATATACACACATATATATTTGATATATATTACATACATATATATTATGTGAACATACACACATATATATTACATATAATATATATAATCAATCAAGGAAGTTAAACTTCAATAATATTGAATTTCTTACCAAATAAACAGACTGTCTTGCAATATGCTTGTGAACATAGAATAGCCAAGAAACTGTTTTTATTTTCATTTGTTTCATGAGTTTCTTGAACAGCACAATGCCTTTTACTCTGTCTATCCTGGAACTTTATCATTTAAAATATGTCATGTTGTGATAAATTGTTTGGTGTTGAATCATTTGGATTTTGTTGTGCTTTTCCACCAAGCCAGTATGAAATGTCTGATGCAATCTGGCATGACAAATTATAAATGATGAGTCACCTTAGATTGACAAAAATCAGCATTCATTTATTTACTTTAAAAGAATTTATTAAAATGAACATCATGAAAAGTTAGCTGTAAAGTATATTAAGGCAGGGAGTATCAAGAAGGGAAAGTAAAGGTTACTCACAAGTACAACAGCTAATAAACAGATTTGACTAAACAAATCCATCACATGTAATTTAGAACATTTGCTATTAGTTAAACATATAATCCCTACAAATAACTCAGATTTGTTTGCAAATCTATGTATAAAGCATGTAATATATTGGCATTTGGACTACAGTTACATTTTCTGCTCCATGTTGAAAATGTAAATACTGAAATGTTGAAAAGCTTTTTCTCTGGATACTGGAATTAGTTGAGAGATGGAGATACAAATTTACACCCCCTGCCCCCCGCTTCCCCCCACCCCCACCACCAAACACACATGCCTATGAGGGGACTCTTGAAGGCAGGAGCTTCTGTTTATGCATTAGGCCCTTAAGTCTTCCAAGTTGCTGATCAGAAAATCATTTGAAAGGAAAATCTCTCAGCCTTACGATGTTGCATTTTATTCTGTAAGGGTATGGTAGCCCTTCCTAGAGGCTATTGTGCTATTTCTTATCTTAGTCTCTAAAATAGAATCATTTACCTGCCTTTGCTTTTTTTGTGTGGAGATACTAGATTTTGTTTTAATTTATCACAGTTGATGATACATTTCTTTAGAAAAGGTTAGTCTTCGAGTTCTACCTCCTTCCAGGCAATAATTATCTCAAATGTATTTTCATTCCACTCTAGAGGGTCATTCAAGCACCTTGTGATACTAAAAAAAATATGATTTCAAAGTATATACAGAATTCAACTACAGTATTTACTATCATTTCAAGACCACCACAGTGGTCCAAGGCCTCATAATTCTTCCCTGAATTATTCCAATGGAATCTTAACTAACTCTCTGCATCTGCCTGGATCCCCTTTCTGTCTCTGCTTAAGAAAGAAGACAAGTGCTGCTATTCTTATACTATGCTACTCTTGTGCTCCAGCCTTGCCATCGTTTGTAATTTCAGTTAGACTAAAACCAGAGCTGTATGTATGATATTTGAGGGTCTGTGTATTCTGGCTCTCCCTGACCACTCTTCCCTCGCCAGTTACCACCTTTCCACTCACTGACTCTGATCCACTTTTATTAACTTCCTCCCTGTTCCTCAAATACTCAGGCCTATGCACAACTAAAAATTTGCTGTTTACTCTGCAGGGAATGCTCCTCCATAGGATGTACGTAAGTCTCAATTCCTAATTTCCCTTCAATCTGTACTATAAAACTAGATTCCCAGTGACATCATTCCTGATCACCCTACATAAAATTTTACTCACCTCTTTGATACTATGTGATACTTCCCTGCTTTATTTTTTCCTTTGCTGTTATAATTATCTGCATTTTATAACTTATTTATCTTATTTATTGTCTGTTTCCTTCACAACAGTGTAAGTACTGTGAGGGCAGGGATTGGTTTTCGTTCTAGAAATTATGTTACAATCACTTAATAGTTTTTTAATTGTTGAAAAAATATATGAGTAATTCAATATGTGGCACTTCCCAAACAACTGAAATAATTTTACCATAAATAATTTTTATACATAAATGTATTCATTGAAATTGGATTTACCATATAACACCTTATTCTTATATAAGTAGTTTTTGCTTTGTACAAAATTTAGTTACTACAGATTAGTTAAATAACACCAGTCCCCCAACAGCACAGTTCAAATTTCAATTATGGTGGTGTATTAAGTGTAAGTAATTGCATGAAGTACAAACTTTGCTGCTAGAACCTCAGTCCACAAATCATTGTGTCAATAGAAGATCTACCTCATGATCAGTGACCAATCATACCACCTTTTCAAAGTCTGTGGGAGATTTTCACTACATATGTATTATTCAGTTCATGCACAGATGCAAAGCATGTACTTGTATTGACTCCTTACCACCCAGAGATAAATCCTTGTGACATTTTACAAAAAGAGATAATGAAAATAGAGGATTGGCCAAGAAAGATAAAAGCATTGCAAATAAATGAGAAGTGATAACACTGGAAGTGAAATTTGAATCAACGTAAGTAGAATTTCAGAAAAAAAATAGTTGACCATGGAAATATTGACACTGCCACTATTTGAGGGCTTTTAGATATACTTCCAAAGAAACGTAGCAGAAAAAATGATCTCTAAGATACAAAGGAGGAAAGTGCTAGTGACAAAATGGATGAAGAAGGCTCAGACAAAGTGATACCGACAAAGAAAAAACAAAACACCTTCACTTTAAAGGGACACTTGGAGATGTTTCATGTAATTGGAAGGACAAAGGATAGAATGCTGGAGCTGATCCAGATTTAGAAAGAAATGTGACAGTTTGTTAAGACATAGGCAAGATGCTTTCTCTCCCTTTTCATATTATAAGTTATAGGGTAAAAAGATAAGCACTGTCCAAACTACTCTGGCTATGTCATTTACAAAGAAATAAAATAGTTTAATTCTCAATGTTTCTGAAGTTAAAATATAGTGCATTAATCAAATATTAATTATGTTTTTTCATTTCTTATAAAAATAACTGACAGCAAGAGAATTTTTAATGTTTTAACAAAAAGTTTTAAAAGTCACAGAACAGGTATTAAGATCACCCTGCATGATTTCATATTGCCCTGTAATTATTATGGTCACACACTACCATGCAGAGTGAGGACTGCATGTATTTAAGTATTTCAGTATGTCTAGATTGTAGTTCCTGATCTTTTATCAATAACTCATACTACCTAAGATCAATTACTCTACCTCTCTGAATCTGAGGTTTCTGAGATTCATCTTCACTAGATTATCTCAAAGGACTGCCTCATTCCAAGTTGTTCTATCTAAATATATTTTCTAGAGATTGATTTTGCAGTATCTGCTATGCTTCTGTTCATGTTTGTGATATGAAAAAGGTTGATATAAAAATAAAAAATAACATTATTGTGGTTCTTGAAATATTGAAGATTATAAACTTTTTTCTAATATTATATTGATTTGACTTGATAAAATGAAATACAAGTGTAAATCCAAGTATTTTGTTTTACTTGTGAGATTACCAAATATTACTTCAAGAAATTTTATTTCATATGCCTGTTTAGGATTATTCTTTAATTTTATTTTCATGATATGTGTAAAAATATTTTGACTTACATGCATGGCTTATGGGGTGATTTTTACTCTTTGTATCAACGAAACCATCTACTTCTTTGCTGCCCTTCTATCTTAGTAAAAAAAATTAGTAGTAAATATTTCTTGAGGTTTTACTATTTTATTTCTAAATATTTGTTTCCAACTAGTCTTCTCAATACCCTTTGAAATTGATATTGTCAGTGTTTTAAAAATAAGGAAACTGAGGTTAATAAAGTATAGGTAAATTAGTCAAAATTAGCTATCTTTATGCTTTCTATCTAATTAATCTTTTCATTAATCTCTCTATGATGACATTAATATGAGAGTTGTAAACCCCAATGCCATTGGAGCAGGCAGATAATGGAAGTAATGCTGAGTGGATGAGAGAAAAACAACAAAAGCATCATATTAAACAGCAACTGATAAAAATAATGTTAGACGATTCTTGTCCATTTACAAGTAGAATGCTTTCCAAAGGTAACAGCATGCCTCTCTTTCTCCGTCTCCCCCTTATCATTATTCTCATGAAGAAATGAAAACAACAGCGACAAAAACCGGAAATCCACATATGTATTTTAAATAAGAAATTATTCAGTGTTTACAACTAGTGCAAAATTTTAGTGACATTTTGGTGGACCCAGTCAATCTGCTCTGTTGTCTGGATGCAGCTTGGGTGCTGAGAGTTGATGGCATGTGCGTTAAAGGGATAGCAGGAACAACAATATTCCTGTTTTTGGTCAACCAGCATGTATCTACTGAAGAGGTGCCTTTCACAGAGCACTGGCTACACCAGACTCTGCATACACCTTCATCGTGCTCATATTCTAACTCATATTTTGTCACTTATTTTAGTATATGTATTTTGTATTTTCAGAACTCATAAAATTGTATACTAATACTTAACTGTTTCCAATTTCCATTACATGTACTTGGGAGGAAAAAAATCGTTGAAAATGTTGCCTTCAGATGACTAAAATAAAGGATATTTAGCAATTAAATCATGTTTATTATATTTCCTTACTTTTTTGTAGTCTAGTCAAGTGCAGCAGTGGGAGTGAAGGAGGAACAAATAGGTCTGTAAACTGGTTGTGATCAACTAGTGGTAAACACTACTGTACTCATACCAGCCTTGTTTGATTTATTTTTAAGACATTTTCTCAGCCTGACAAAAAACAAATAAATAAAAAGAGGCAATGGAATGATAGTCTTCTTGATTGGTATTTCTTGTCAGCAACTTTATTAAAAATGAAAACTCAGGCGCCTACCACATCATACTGAATGTTTCATAGTTAGACATGCTCTCCTCCAGAGCTCTTGGCACATCTTATCAATTTTAATGTGGTGGTACACAACTATCTTTCATGTAAGGAGACATAATATCTCGTTTTATCGATGGGCGACTGGGAGCCAGAAAACTAACATAACTTCGTTAAAGCCACATAAAGATTAAAAAAGCATATACCAAGTGGTTACTGGTTTTATAGAGGAGAAATTCTAAATTTTACTACTTAATATTATCACAGAAGAATTTTTTTTAATTGCCAATTTTAAGAAATGAAATCATAGGTAATCAATTTCCAGGTTAGTTTTTCTCCATTTTAATTACAAAGAGGGAGAAATATGATTATTTGGGAAGAAAAGGATATAAGAAAATATAGTAAATAGGCCTGCCTTAAACTGTAGCTATGTGGCTTTAGTGCCATGTGGGCCACAGTTAGGGTTTCTTTTGGAGAGCCTACTCCTTTCTCTGTTTCAGAAGCTCATCTAGATTTCCTGATTTTTCATTGTCATTATTGCCCTTACCTTGTAGTTTCTTATTTTAAATAGCCTCTGTTATTTCATTGGCTGGCCTATTCTGAATTCAATTGAAAAATAGTTTATATTGAATAATTTCTTTCACTTTTGTTTATCTAACTGGTTTCTAATTTTTAAATTACTGTAATATGAACAGTCTTCCTATTCAATTTTATCCTGAAGTTTTGAGGTATTGAAAGAGATTTAAATTATATTTTTAACAATAAATCCTTCTGGACAGGTGCAGTGGCTCATGCCTCTAATCCTAGCACTTTGGGTGGCTGAGGCGCGTTGATCACTTGAGTCCAGGATTTTGAGACTGGCCAGGGCGACATGGCGAAACCCAGTCTCTACAAAAAAAATAAAAATAAAAAAAATAAAAAAGTTAGCTGAGTATGATGGCACACACCCGTGGTCCAGCTACTCAGGTGTCTGAGACAGTAGAATTGCTTGAGTCTGAGATGCAGAGAGTGCAGTGAACTGAGATAGCACAACTACACTCCAGCCTTGGCAACAGAGTGAGACCCTGTCTCAAAAAAATAAAAATTAAAAAAGGCTTTGATATTATTTTTCTATGGGTGCAGTTTTCCCCCCAGTTTAGCCATCCACATATCCAGCTATTGCATATATCCATCAGGAGACCTATTTGTGAAGTTAACTTAATGATCTTCAAAAAGTCTAAGTTGGATATGTTACTAATTAGAAAGTTAGCATATTTACTTCTATTTGTGATGACAAATTATTAACACTTCTGTTAATCATCAAATTTTTGGAAATAACATAGTAAAATAATAATCTCAAAGCACATTGACATATCTTTTCTAGTTGGAAACCTGCTTGGATTTTAATTTGTGACAAATGCCATCTAATAATGTATTCACCAAATATTTCTACATAATACTGATCTAATATATGAAAAATATTTTATTTCTATAACTGTCAGAACTAAGCCACTAATAATTAATTTTATGTTTTTATGTATAATGATAATTACATTAATAGTTATAATATTAACTGAAGGGTTTATATGAACTAAGTATAATAATACAAAATTTTACAGATATCCCTTAGTATCTGTGAAGGATTGGTTTCAGAACTCCCCTTGGATACCAAAATTCACAGATGCTCAAGTCTGTGACATACAATGGCAAAGTATTTGCATATAGCCTATGCATATCCTCATGTATATTTGAAATAATCCCTAGATTATTTATAATACCTAATACAATGTAATAGTTATGTAAGTCGTTGTTACATGCTATTGTTTAGAGAATAGCGAGAAGAAAAATGTCTTTGCATGTTCAGTACAAATACATTTTTTTCCAAATTTTTTTAGTCTGCAGTTGGATGAATCTACCTATGAGTAACTCAAGATATGGTGGGACAATTTTAATGTATAATACATTGATTTTTTTTACTTTATATTGGAACAACAAAACCATATTCTGAACATTTGTTATCTTCTTTCTTGGTCATCATTTGTAGTAGATTTGCCACATTTTCAACATTGAGTAACATCTCCTCACCACTTCAGATGAAGCTTGAGATAATCCATTTTGCTTTGTCTTTGTGTTCAGAACTCACTTTACCCTTGTTAAGCTGAAGGAAGGTGGAAGTTTTCTATCTATTTTTGTTCAGACTTGCTAGTTTCTTTTCCCATAAGAACATCAGGTATGTTCTGCTCAGTTTCATCTTCTAGACACATTGAACTCCTTCACTTTTCTCCTCCAAAAAGAGAAAATTGCTACTTCCAAAGAACTCTGATATTTCCATTTACAGGATGTTATGTTATATATGAATACCTGATTTGTAAACTGTAAGTACTAATAGGGGTTTCCTAGAAAAGAGCGAGTATATATTGAAGAATGATGAAGGTGATGTGACTGCCATTGCAATTAAAATCCTCCTCCTACAGGCAAAGACAAAATGTAGTAGAGTCTGGGAAGTAAAGGAATCAAAGGAATTAGGCTGGCAGGGTAAAAAGAGTTTAATGAGTTGATTACCAGTCGAATTTAAATTAGTATGAAAACTCTCAGGGAGTTCAGTGAATGCATGGATATACACAGTGGTAGAATATGAGAGAGATTGAAAGAGAATATGGTTGTGTGTTGGTACACACTTAAACAGGTGTAGGTGTCAACAGTTGTGGGGAAGGATCATTTTTCCCAGAGCACTAAAGCAACTAGATTATGGGCAGTAGTAGGATGCCATCAGCAAGTTGATTGTAAGACTAGAGTGAAATAAGATGAGTATATTTTTCTGGGCATGGGTCTAACCTTTCTTGAGATTCAGGAATAACCAAGGGGAATTGGAAAGGAATCCCAAGGGAAGTTATCCATTAAAATATTAAGTATTAAAATTATAATATTCCCTAATTATAGACTTTACTATATATATTAGAATTTCTCCTTTCACAGGAGGATTTAAATCAACTTTATGGTGTGTACCATTCACAAATTATTTTAGAATGAGATTACTGGAAAATAATAAAAAAGACTATAAATAAATAGATAGATATAACTCATTCATAATTGAAGTCAAGCCCTTGGATGTTATTCCCAAGGGACTGAAGTTGATGATTGCTAATAATTCAACTATTTAAAGTGTTTTTGTCATGTTATTTAGGTGATGCATTAATTATTTACACATCAGAAAATTGTTACACAATTGTAGACCATTAGAAAAAATTTAGACAATTTTAATAAACTTTTATTCCTTCATTTCTATGGAACTGTTTCTCTTTTTTCTCCCTATTGACGTTTAAGCCTCTTCTATCCAGAATACCCTAAATTCAAGAAGCACCATGTTCCTCTCATAACTTTTCTTCTACTTGTAGTTAAACATACAGATGTGGCTGAGGAAACTGTAGAGAATGTGTAGTGGTCTTTATGTATCTGGAAAACTGCCTGATACATGAAATGGTTCTTTCTTGGGTCTATACAAATACATTTTTTCTAAATTTGTAATTTAAAAATGAAGAAGTTTGCATGCCTTGATGTGCTTGGCCTGCTACTTCAGCACAGTATTTTGTTACTGAGATTGCTTGGTAACCACAGAAAGACACTAATGAGAGGCTGCCATGGTGATCTTAGGAATGCTACATGTAAAATTCATTAGGGCTGCATTATTGTATCGAGTTCATCTTGTTTAAAACATTGTCATTATTTTCTTCTTCGCCACTTAGGATGAAAACTCAAGAATTTTTCCATTCAAATAAATACAGTACTTTTTCTCATACTTGACTCATCAGTTGAAGCATATTTTGGTATTTTTGCCCCTTACAAGTGGTAGAAGTTGAGGACTGTTTACTCGCTGTACGTTAGATATTTTCAGACTTCAAATCAGTCGCGTTTTCAGGGGGCTCTGCAGATCACTATGTGCTCCATTGAGACTCACCTTAGAGTGTTAATGCATAGCAGATGCACCGTTGTTAAGGAGCTGCCATAGAGACCACATTTTTTGAAACCAGAATGAGACTTTGAGAGGGTTTGGTGTGTGTCATTTGTAGTGTTCCTATCTTGATTACTATTGCCATTTATACAGTGTCATTAAGTTGCTTCTAAGATGCTTTGTGCATTCTATTCAATTGGTTTACTGTTTGAATTTGGAACTTCCAGAGTTTTCCAGCTAAGCCTTGCTTGTCACACACTTTTCTTTTTTAAGGAGGATGAACTAAATTTCTTAATTACTCTAAGATCTGATTTCTTCTGTTTCTTTTCTGTCACTATTACATTTGTCCTTCTTATGGCATTCGGTCACCTATTAAACTTTTTATAGTAGAATTTTTATAATTCTTACAGTTTTCATTTGTCATCTATCACAGTTCAAGGCACATATGGTAAGAACTGTGTGCAAACGAAAATTTAGTCTTTTCTCTCTCTTTTTCTCTTTCTTTCTTTGAAAATATTTCCACAAATAATTCAAATATGAACATAGATTTAAATAACTATTCTGCTAAAATGATCACATCACCCACTGATTCTTAGAAGAGTATGAAAGACCACAAGAATCACTTAGAGAAGGGACGAAGGGAAAGAAAAGGTGGGAGGATAATGCATATGCAGTGGTTCTGATGCCTTCTACCAACCACTGAAAGAACTCACTAATTTATTGCTATGCCTCAAGAGAGGCCTTTGATTAACAGCATCAGCATCATGATCACTAGAGAACTTGTTAAAAATATGGATTTCTGAGCCCCACTCCAGAGCTGTGATAGAAATTCTAGGGCTGGAGACCAGCAGTCTGGGTGCTAACAAGCTTTATTAGTGATTCTGAGGCATACTGATGTTTGAGAACCACTAAAGTCTAACCCCCTACATTTACAGGTAGTAAACAGGGGACAGAGAAGTTCTGCAGTGGTTCAATATCACATAGCTAATTTGAGCGTGCTGGTTTATGTCATCGGTTTCTCTTTAACCATACCACATGATAACTATTTTCAAGTTCGTTTGTGATTGTGTCTGACAATTATTATGTCTCCTAGAATTTAACACGTTCTTATAACACCTAATTTTACATGCAGAAATCATCCAGCAAGTACAGTAAACAGTGTAATACTTAGGAATTTGAATTGGCTAGATAATTTCTGAATATTCAGCTCTCAATCTTCTATGATACTATTACGCTTCATTTGACAATTCAATTTTTAAAACTTAAACATCTCTTTTTCATGTACAGTTTTTTTTGTTTGTTTTTGTTTTTGTTTTGAGATGGAGTCTTGCTCTGTCGCCCAGGCTGGAGTGCAGTGGCGCAATCTCGGCTCACTGCAAGCTCTGCCTCCCGGGTTCACGCCATTCTCCTGCCTCAGCCTCCCGAGTGGCTGGGACTACAGGCGCCCGCTACCACGCCCGGCTAATTTTTTTGTATTTTTTTAGTAGAAACGGGGTTTCACCATGTTAGCCAGGATGGTCTCGATCTCCTGACCTTGTGATCTGCCCGCCTAGGCCTCCCAAAGTGTTGGGATTACAGGCTTGAGCCACCGCACCCGGCCTTTCATGTACAGTTAACATTAAATTAAAGCAGAGCTACTCAAATGGCGTTTTCTTTTACTACAACAACTTGATTTATTTTTTGATGGTGCAATGTATTTTCACAAATCCCATTTCTCTACTCTAGCATGGCTGCACCATACAAACTTTATTCTTCGTGCATATCCCTATGATAGGGAGTTTTCTGTTTTCGTTTATACAGGTCTGCCTATTGGGTATATTTATATTTATTTGAACTACTTTATAGGAGGGTGTCTACATGAATAATCCAGAAATGAACATTAGAGAAGTAAAACCCTAGTGACTCTTTTCTTAGAAATAGGACTTTGTTCATACTGAAAATTGCACTTAGTCTACCTGCTGTGGGTGACTATTTGAGCATCTTTCTGTCTCCTTCCTTTTAATACTTGTCAAGAGAAAAAAAATATTTGATTTGTGAAATGAGGTTTTTAGTAGAAAATTTAAGTTGACCAAGGCTTAAAACGTATCTGAAGATAACTTAAAGACAATCAAGAAATGACTATCTTGTTTTCTTGCATCTTAAATGGGAAATCTCTTGGTATCATTTTACAGGTGTCACCATTACCACATATGGGCTAGGTCAAGAAGCACTGTGTATAATGATTAAGAGAATGGTTTCAAGTATGGTAGGCAGAGGAATGGCCTCTCCAAAGATGTCTATATTCCAATTCTTGAAACTATGAATATGTTACATTACATGGCAAAGGGGAATTAAGGTTGCAGATGTAATTAAGGTTGCTAATTCATTGACATTAAAATAGGAAGATTATCCTGAATAATCACAAGTGTTCTCACAAGTAGAAGAAAAAAGCAGAATTGGGGAGTCAGAGAGAGATGTGGCTACAAAATACAAGTCAGAAAAAAGCAAAGGGGGCCAGAAATCCAAAGAATGTATGTGTTCACTCTATGGAAGCAGAAAAAAACAAACAGTTTCTCCTAGGACGCCAAGAAAGTAACACGGCCCTGCTGACAACTTTATTTTAGCCTGCTGAGACACATGCAAGAATTTAAACCTACAGAACTATAAGATTTCTATTATTTTAAGCCAGCAAATATGTGACAATTTTTTTATAGCAGCAGTAGAAAACAAATGCAGAGAATAACAAAGATTTGGATTTGAATCTCACCTTTATCTCCTACTAGTCTTATCCTTGAGTAGCTTTTAACAACTTTCAAGCTTCAGTTTATTCATCAACAAAATCGTTATAGAATAAGAACCTACATAATGACATTGCTTTAAAGATTAAGTAAAAAATTGCAAAGTGCTTGTCATTGGCTTTAGTATATGAATATATCAGCTATTGTGTATAAAAGTAGAATTTTTTTGATATGTGATTAAAAGGCAATCTTTTTAAGTAATTGGTCCTCTTACTGAATCTTGAGTATGTTTCAACACTTTATAAGTGTGCATTATATGTTCATGGAATTTAAGTGTGCATTTGGTACCACTGAAATAGAGAATCATTACCTAGCCTTTATTTTGGAAAGACATATTTAGAGTCAATAAATATGTACAAAATTCTAAAATGAATACATTTAAATAATCATCTCCAATAAATAAATAAGGTAAAATTTTATCCAATATTAATATCACAGTTTATCAGGTTTACCTATAGCATCATTTTGTATATTTTTAATTTATGGGTAAATGATAGGTGTTTATATTTATGGGATATAGGAGATTTCTCATACAAGGTGTAATACCTTAGTATAATTATTGATGATAATTGGGATATATGCTTTCAATCTTTCAGTAAAATTTAATTTCTTGGAAATGTAATCTGTTGTTTACTCATTATTAAAAATTTTTTTGCTAACTCATAGTGAAAATAAAGTTCCAATCTAAAGTACCCTTAATTTACTTGCCAAATTTTAAATATATTTTCCTGTTACATTAACATGATATATATTTGTATGCACCCTTCTACCTTGTTTTGAGGAGATGAATAAATGCCTTAAGCAACTGCATGTGCTGTATATTATCCTATTTCTTTGAAGAAATTTTAAATTTTTGCACCGAGCAGAAATGGCATAATATTAAGTATTTAACAAGGGAAGTCAGAAGAAGGTAATATTATCCATAGAGACAGTTTTATTATGAAGATTTTTCATCAAGATTTCTCACTTCCCTGGGACTCTTCAAGTATGTGGTTATTTTTTAAAATAAATTTCCAAAAAGTAACAAATTTTAACTCGTTTAATTGTGAATCCTGTTCCTTTCAATTCTGAATTACGCTTTATTATCCTTCCCCATCTGAACAGAGATTTACATGAGTTTGCTTTGATTCTATGATTTCTCCAATTTTTAAAATCTTAAAAATGTTCTATATCCCTTGAAAATAATTACATTATTTCAGAAAATACTAAAGCCTTAATGGATTAAAACAGAGAAAATTTCCAGGGACTAGGATTTTTTCCTCCAAACTTCAATAGCAGCACTTTTTATATGCTTTTAGATAAACTAAGTGTTTTATAAGTTGCTAGTATTGACCGATATTTACGCAGCGCAATTTTTGCTATAATAATGCATATGTTCCCAGTGAGCTTTTAGATATCTTTCCACATGGGAACTCAATTAGGGATTTTTCTGTATAACAGATGCTTTTAAGAATTATGAGGGTTGTTAAGAAGAAGAAAAAATGATTTGAGTTATTGAACTGGAGGTGGGATTTATATTTAATGGAAAATATTTCCACACTTTTTGTCCAGAACTGAGGGCTCAGCCAGGGTTACTTGAAAGAAGAAACAAGAATGAGAAAGGCTAACTATCCATTTTTACTTCTCAAGCCCATTCTACCTTCAGTAAATACATGGTAGATATCTGTGCATGTTGTTCCGAAGCATTAGATTAATTTTATGCTGTTCCTTTCTATGGCTGGGAGGGGAGGGAATGTTTTTATTTTATTTTATTTTATTTTTTGAGATGGAGTTTCGCTCTTGTTGCCCAGACTGGAGTGCAGTGGTACGATTTCGGCTCACTGCAACCTCTGCCTCCCAGGTTCAAGCGATTCTCCTGCCTCAGCCTGCCAAGTAGCTGGGATTACAGGCACGAGCCATCACGCCTGGCTAATTTTTGTGTTTTTATTAGAGACGGAGTTTCACTATGTTGGCCAGGCTGGTCTCAAAGTCCTGACCTCAGATGATCTGCCCGCCTTGGCCTCCCAAAATGCTGGGATTACAGACATGAGCTACTGCGCCCAGCCTAACTTTTTCTTTTTCTTTTTCTTTATTATTATACTTTAAGTTCTGGGATACATGTGCAGAACGCGTAGGTTTGTTACAAAGGTATACATGTTCCATGATGGTTTGCTGCATCCATCAATTCGTAATCTACGTTAGGTATTTCTCCTAATGCTATCCCTCCCCTAGCCCCCACCCCCCAACAGGCCCCAGTGTGTGATGTTCCCCTCCCTGTGTCCATGTGTTTTCATTGTTCAACTTCCACTTATGAGTGCAAACATGAGGTGTTTGGTTTTCTGTTCCTGTGTCAGTTTGCTGAGAATGATGGTTTCCAGCTTCATCCATGTCCCTGACACAACAAAAAATTTCAGGCCAATATCCTTGATGAACATCGTGCGAAAATTCTGAGTTTTTTTTTTTTTTAATGAAAGAAATCCGTCTTGACAAATTCAGACTCATCTGAAGGGATGAGTGCTCCAGTGGTCCAGATTCTCCAGCAATCATTTATTGGGTGGATGCTGGTCCAATTTAAGGTTGTTTCCTGCTGTTTTGATGGCTACACACCCACTTTTTAATCTGCTAAGAGGGATCTACAAATTTTTATTCTCAGACTTCAATCTGACAACTTCATATCAGGATTGAACAAGGTGAAATTGGAATAAAATTGGTACAGCTGAAGTAACTCAAATGTCCACATTACTTCTTTCCCTCTCATTTATGACAAATATTTAAGTAATTTCACGGGTAACTGTCCTTTAACAACACCGAATTGATTTTGAATAAGATTATCAGCAATAAGAAAATGTTTTTCTGTATGAAGAAGAAATAACTTAGTGGCCTGGATAAGAATAAAGAAGAGCTAGTCAGATTTTATATTTGTAATGAGATCTTACTTTTGTTTAAAATCTTTATTTTAATTAAGGTAAAATTTACATTAAGTGAAATGCACTGGAAATTTAATTGTTCCTCAAGTTTTCAGCTGTTAAGAATAAGGCAAGTATAAATATTCCTGAACATTTTTGGTGGAATCCCACATTGCAAGCCCCAGAACACTCAAAAGCATCTGCTATACAGAAGAATCGTTAGCGGAGTAGCCATTATATGGATTCCGGGAGTAGAATTTCTGTTTGGTAGCTTTGATTTATATTTAACTCTATGAGAAAATGACAAATAATTTTCAAGATAATTCTGCCATTTTATGCACCTACCAGCAATGTATGAGAGCTCCAGTGGATCTATGTCCTGTTCTCACCAATGTTTGGAGTAGTCAGTCTTTTAAATTTTAGTTAATTCGGTAAACATGAAATGGTAACTCACTGAGGTTTTCATTAACATTTTCCTTATGGCTAATCTTCTTGAAGGTTGTTCCTGTGTCCATTACCCATTCCTGTATCTTTTGTTGTGAACTCTCCCTTGTAGTCTGTTTCCATTTTTCAATTGGTTGTTTTCTTTGTTATTTGTTTGCTTAGTTGTAAACTTTCATTATATGTTCTAAAAAATGTTCTTTGTCAGATATATGTATTGCAAACATTGTACCAGTCTATGACCTGCAGTTTCACAACAGAACCCTTTTATTCATCCATTTTTTTAAATTTGAAGAAGTCCAACTAATTATCTTTTAATTTTATAGTTAAGATGGTTTTTGTTTCCTCTCTAAGAACTATTTGCCTATTTCTAGGTCTCGAAAATATTAGAAGCTTTATTTAGTTTTAATTTTTAAGTCCAGCTGTATAAGCCACCTCAAGTTACTTTTTGTGTAAGGTGTAAAGTAGGGGTTGAGGGCCGGGCGCGGTGGCTGATGCCTGTAATCCTAGCACTTTGGGTGGCCAAGGCGGGTGGATCACCTGAGGTTAAGAGCGTGAGACCAGCCTAGCCAACATGGCGAAACCTCATCTCTACTAAAAGTACAAAAATTAGCTGGGCATGGTGGCGGGTGCCTGTAACCCCAGCTACTCGTGAGGCTGAGGCAGGAGAATTGCTTGAACCTAGGAGGCGGAGGTTGCAGTGAGCCGAGATCATACCTTTGTACTCCAGCCTGGGCAACAGAGCAAAAACTCCGACTCAAAAAAAAAAAAAAAAAAAAAGCGGGGGGGAGGTTGAGGTTCAACTTTTCGCATACATTATCCAAATAAAAATACCATATATGCCTTGGTCTGTTTCTGGACTCTCTATTTCGTTTAATTTATTAAAATATCTAGCCTTATGTCAATAACCTGCTTTCTTGATTATATAGCTTTATAGTAAGCCTTTTAATCAATTATTCTGAATCCTTCAACATTGTTCTTTTTTCACCATTGTTGTGAGTATCCTAGTTCCTCCATATGTTTTGTTAGTTATTAACTTATTGCCTTTTATTTATGTATTTAACCTTCTCTATTCTGTTTGTGATGCTGGAAATTGGACTCTGCAAGCTACGTTTCTCTTCTAAGAGCAATGACAAACAATAAGCTGAGAGGGACTACTTTCCACCACCACCCCGCCTCCTTTTTTTTTCCTGGAAGACTCATAGAAGCTCAAAGTTTCTGTAAACAGCACTCCAGAGTCCCCTCGTTGACAACTATAGTTTCTATTTGCTGGCATAGCAGCAGTACTCTCTTCTCAGGGACCTGGATCCCCACCGAAAAAGTGGTTTGTTCCTTAGCAGGAGTGTCTCCTCTTTCAAACCTTGGATTCCAGTGCTATGGGCCCTCTCCTGAGAGGCAAGCGCCACCTGAGTACCACCTCTTCAAAACTGAGTTGCAATGCTAGAGGGTCCCTCTCTAAGTGGAACTTTGTTCATGCTTGAAATTTAGATTTATCCCTATGGGGAGAGATATTGGTAAAAATTTTAAAAATACATTATCATTGTCAAATTTTCACATCATATTCATTTTTCTAAATAAATATAATTCTAGTTTTATAAATATTCTTCTACAATATTTTATATTCTTATAAAAACAATATAATTCTTATTATATTCTCATAAAATAAACTTAGAAGTGTCCCCTTCTAAATTTTCTGAAAAAACCTGTGTAATATTATAATTCAGTTTTCTTAAAATATTTCAGAGAATTCACAAGTATAATCATCTGACTTGCAGTTAAGCTAATTAATTATAATGTTTGGAATTCCAACAAACTAAAATACCATATGTTGAGAAGAAAATCTATTATCTAGAGATACGTATAATAGAATTGTAGGTATAAATTGAACTTAACAACCCAAATGAGTACATATTTAAATGTTATAAATTAAAGTAATAAAGCATACAATAAAATGAATTGATCTCTTCATAATGACCTGGAAATGGGTCTTAGAATTTGAAATTCTTGGAATTTTTCAAATTCTAAGCCCTGTAATTTTCACCAAAGAAATGGTGGTGTAAAGATATCCCTCAAGCCCTAACCCAGGCCTACACTCTCTTCTTTATACTCCCAGCTCCATTGCACTGTGAGGGCCTCAAATCCAACCTCTGTCCACCTCTATGTGGCCATTCTGCAAAACTGGAAGTGCCCTCATCTGTGGCACAGCCTTTCTTTAGCATGGTTTCAAGGAAGAGTCTTGCTTAGGCCTTCAAATAGTACTTGGGACAATTTGGACAGCAAACATCAAGATCACAAATGCCCAGAATATGGACTAGAAGGAGATGTCAGGCTTGGGTTTGGCAGCTGTTTTGGACACAGGGACTCCTTACTCCATGGGGAAGGGTTCAGCTGAACGAGAGCGACAGTGAGATTCCTAGAGCATAAAGCCCAGGGCATGGACCCTCTCTTCTGTCTCTAAAGGTGATTCTGCTTACAATCCACATTCACATATTAAAAATGCATATTGTAGATTACATATTTTGATCCTGACTCTTTACAATATGCTGATTATTCGGCAGCCAACAAGCAATATTCTTTATATTCTCATTATTCAAGAAAAGGCAATTCTATTCAAAGTGCTTTATTGCCTGGATTTACTATAATGAGTATATATGAGTTGCATAAAAATAGATTGAGAAAAGCTATTTGAAATGTCTAAAACTGATGATCGAATAACATAGATAATATTTTAAAACCTCTTGCAATTTAACATGAAAAATAGAAACATTCCAAAAGAAGCTAGCAAGGGCTATGAAGAATTTAAAGAAACCCAGAGGACTAATGAACATAAAGAGAAAATCTCAAACTTTCCCACACTCACGTCAGTGGGAATTAAAAGAAGACTTATCACTTGTTTACTCTATTTACTGTCTAGATTATTAACATGTGGAATTCTAAGTAATCCATCCTGGGATATAAAAAGTATGTCTGAATGAATTTCATAAGCCTTTGGATAACATGAGGAAATTGATCTTTAAATCGTCAAATATGGTTTTAGACAAATACTTCTCTAGCTGCATGGACATTAAAGAGGTTAAAATATGAGATATGCACTGTGTTTGCAGACATAGTGAAGATGCATTTAGAAGCAGTCTGTTCTAGTATTAGTTGATAAATTACAGTAAATATTAGTTGATAAATATTATTCTAGTATTGATTGATAAAAAATAAATCTACTATTAATTGATAAATACTACAAAGGCTTATTTTACTTGAGAATTCCACGGTAAGATTTTAGAACTCCATACCACATAAGAGAATGGAGGACAAGCTACGGGTATACACTGAAGTGTTATATTTGCATAAAAAAAATTGTGGTTGTCCATTAGCTAATTATAGTAATTTGTTCAGATTTGTTGAATCTTTTCATTCCTCCAGCATTCCTTTGTGACTTCCTTTCTCATGCCTGAAATTTAATTCCAACTTGCAGTTTGATAGTTTTATCAACCCAGCAGCTGGCATACACCTGAAGAGTAAAACAAAAGTGCACATCAGGAAACACACACACAAGACTCCAATCAAGAAGAAAAATAAAATTAAATATGCCTACAGTATGCAAATATTAAAAGCACAATTTTTCCTTGCTTATTTTTCCTGATATTTCTTTACTTTATGTAATCATTATGTGCATCCACCATTTTACACACACATATTTTCTAAACAAGTGTGAATGATTAGTAACTTAAACAGTTCACCTTCTGGAGCATACTAATCCTAAGTCAAGCAATTATACGCTTTTTACAAAAGGAGTCCTAAAAAGTCATTTACAGATACAGTTAGCTTTAGAGTTACACGTGATCATGGCTCACTGCAGCCTCAAACTCCTGGGCTCAAGGGGTTCTCCTGCCTCAGCCTCTTGAGTAGCTAGGACTAAAGGTGGTGCATGCAACCATGCCTAGATAATTAGAAAAAAAATTTTTTGCAGAGATGGGGTTTTGCTGTGTTGCTCAGGCTGGTCTCAAACTCCTGGCTTCAAGAGATTTTATCCTTGTTTATAGCTAAATAGTATTCCAAAGTGCCTTGGCCTTCCAAAGTGCTAGGATTACAGATGTGAGTGAGCATGTCTAGCTGTTTTTTTTTTTTCCAGATTGATTTCTTGTAGTGTATAGAAATGCCACTGATTTTTGTATGTTGATTTCATATACTGCAACTATGAAACCACTAGAAGAAAACATTGGGGAGACACTTCAGGATATTTAGCCAGGCAAAGATTTTTGGGGGTAAAATCTCAAGCACAGGCCACAAAAGCCAAAACAGACAAATGAAATTACATCAAGCTGAAAAGAATTTTGCACAGCAAAGGAAACAATCAACAAAATGATAATAAATCCTCCAAAATGGAAGAAAATATTTGTGAACTATCCGTCTGACAAGAGATTAATAACCAGAATATGTAAAGAACTCAAGCAACTCATTAGCAAAAATCAACCCAATTTAAAAATGGGCAAAATATTCAAATATGCATTTCACAAATGAACACATATAAATGGCTAACAGGCATATAAACAAATGCTCAACATCAGTAATCATCAAGGAAACGCAAATCAAAAACACAATGAGATATTATTTCACCCCAGTTTAAAGCCTATCATCAAAAAGACAAAAAATAACAAATACTGGTGAGGATGCAGAGAAAGGGAACACCTACATAATGTTGGTGGAAATGTACAGTAGTACATTCATTTTGAAAAACAGTATGGAGGTTCCTCAGAAAACTAAAAATAGAACTGCCATATGATCCAGCAATTCTACTGTTGAGTATACCTCCAGGAGAAAGGAAATCAGTATATAGAAGATATGTCTGCACTACCACGTTTATTGCGGAGCTATTCACAATAGCCAAGCAATGGAATCAACTCAAGTGTCTATCAATGGATGAATGGATAAAGAAAATGTAGTATATATATGCAATGGAATACTATTTAGCTATAAACAAGGATAAAATCTTGTTGTTTGCAGGGACATGGGTGGAACTGGGTGTCATTATGTTAAGTGAAATAAGCCAGGTACAGAAAGACAAATACTGCATGTTCTCATTATTACGTGAAAACTGAAAAAGTAGATCTCATGGAGGTAGAGCATAGAATGGTGGTCATCAGAGGCTGGGAAGGAAATGGGAGAGGGATGAAGAGAAATTGGTTAATGTATACAAAAATACAGTTAAATAGAAACAATACATTCTAGTGTTTAATAGTAAAGTCGGGAAATTACGTAGGTTTCAAAATTGCTAATGAGAATAATTGTAATGTTCCCAACACAAAGCAAAGATAAATTCTTGACCTGATGGATATTCTAATTATCCTGATTTGATTTTTCTACATTGTACATGTGTATCAAAAATCACATGTACCCCATACCTATGTACAACTCTAACATATCAATAAAAATATTTATTAAAAGACAGGAGGGAACTTGTAGACTGCTTATCTTTTAAGTGCATTCTTTACTGTCAGTGGTTGTTGCTTCAGAGCTTTACTTAGCTGGGATTGTCTTCCCACTTACTATTGCACACATATCCGCTTTTTTTTTTTTTTTAAGACAGGATCTCCCTTTGTCTCCCAGGCTGGAGTGCAGTGGTGTGATCAGGGCTCACTGGAGTCTTGATATCTTGGGCTCAGGCAATCCTCCCACCTCAGCCTCCCAAGAAGCTGGGACAACAAGTGCATGTCACCACACCTGGCTAATTTTTAAATTATTTTTAAAGATGGAGTCTCCCTACATTGTCCAGGCTGGTCTCAAACTTCTGGGCTAGAGTGATCCTTCTGCCTTGGCCTCCCAAAGTGCTGAGGTTACAGGTATGAGCCACTGCACCCAGCCTGCATATTTGCTCTTACAGTTAAGTAGCATACATCAGGGATGCCTACAGATAATAAAGGGTGAGATCAGAAGAGTTTGGAATTGATTTGAATGAATTATTAACACTGTAACAAAGTCAAGACCACCACAAAGAGCATCTTTTTGCTTGTGTGAGTACTAACAAAGAATCAAAATGAAAAGAAATTTTAGGAAATAAATGAGAAAAATTAAGCTTCCTGTCACTTAGTAGACAAATACTAATAATTGTGCAATATGTATTCAGCAGTGTTTCTGCTTGCTGAGCCTTGTGTTATACATACATATTCTTCCAATTACTGCCTTAACATGTTACTGGGTTTAAGATGAGGCAAAATCTTGATATTGTCACTATTTGAAATAGAATTTAAATTAGATAAATAATATTATGTTAATTTGTTAACATTTCCAATTGACCAAAAAGAAGATACTCTGTCACACAATTATAGTTCATTTAAAATTATTTTTATGCATATATAGTCATGTGTCAACAATGGGGATACATTCTGAGAAATGCATTATTTTGTTAGGGGATTTCTTCATTTTATAAACACTGTAGAGTGTACTTACACAAACCTAGATTGTATAGCCTACTACGTACCTAGGCTTACTACACACCTAGTCTATATGATATAGCCTATTGCTCCCAGGTGACAAACCTGTACAGCATATAACTATAATGAAGACCAAAGGCAATTGTAACACAATACAAAGTATTTGTGTATCTAAACATATATAAACCTAAAAGGACACAGTAAAAATACAGTATAAAAGATTTAAAAGAATGGTACATCTGTATAAAGTAGCTGTCAGGAAAGGAGCTTGTAAGACTGGAAATTCCACTAGGTGAGTCAGTGAATGAGTGATGAGTGAATGTTAAGGCTTAGTACATTACTGTATACTGCTGAACACTGTACACTTAGCCTACACTAAATTTATTTTTAAAACTTCCTTTCTTCAATAATAAATTAGCCTACACTTACTGAAACTTTTTCACTTTATAAACTTTTAATTTTTAACTTTTTGACTCTTTTGTAATAACACTGTATTAGTCTGTTTTCACACTGCTGTAAAGAACTACCTGAGACTGGGTAATTTATGAATAAAAAAGGTTTAATTGACTCACAGGCTGAGGAGGTCTCAGGAAATTACAATCATGGCAGAAGGCAAAGGGGAAGTAAGGATTTTCTTCATATGGCGGCAGGAGAGAGCCAGAGTGAGGGAGGAACCGCCAAACACTTTTAAACGACCAGATCTCTTGAGCACTCACTCACTATCATAAGAACAAGATGAGGGAAACTGCCCGCATGATTCATTCACCTCCTGCCAGGTCCCTCCTTCAACACATGGAGATTAAAATTTGAGGTGAGATTTGTATGGGGACACAGAGCCAAACCGTATCAAACAAAGCATAAAATATAAACACATTGTACCAAACCTCAACGACACACACTTGATCTATGTAACAAACCTGCACATGTGCCCCTGAAACTAAAAGTTAGTGAAAATAAAATAAATGTACTCTGAAAGTATAGTTGATACTCTTGAAATAATATAACTATTACTGGGCTTACTTTTCTCTGCAAGAGAATATTTATTCTGAACAAATAGAAAATATTTAAAGTCATGTAGATAATTAGAGAAATTATGATACAATATATCATCTTTTTCCTCTTAAAAGCTACCTTTCACTTTGGATAAAGATTTTTAAAGAGTCTGCTTTAAAAATAAATACTATTTTTGTTAAAGAAAAAGAAAAACATATGTTTCTTTATATCTTTATAAGCTTTTTTCCTATTTTCATATTTTTTTTATTCTTTAAATTTTTGTTAAAAATTAAGACATAAAGATACACATTAGACTAGCTCTACACTAGTAGAGCATTATCAATATCATTGTCTTCCACCTCCACATCTTTTCCCACTGGAAGGTGTCTTCAGGGGCAATAACACATATGGAGCTGTCATTGCCTGTGACAACAATGCGTTCTTCTGTAATAACTCTCGAAGGACTTGCCCTAGACTGTTTTACAAGTATCCTTTGTTGTTGTTGTTGTTAATAAGTAAAAGGGGTACATTCTAAAATAATGATAAAAAGTATAGTATAGTAAATATACAAATCAGTAACATAGTTGTTTATGTCATTATCAAGTGTTATGTACTAGACATAATTGTACATGCTATACTTTTATATGACTGGCGGAAGGTTTATTTAATACTGTTTCTACCAGCATCAACACAAACACACAAAAATGATTACACTAGGACATTACTATGGCTACACAATGTTACTAGGTGATGTGAATTTTTCGGCTCCATTATAATCTTACGGGACCACTGTCACATATGCAGGTTGTTATTGACTGAATGTTGTTATGCAAGCACAATATCACTCAGAAAATACTTTGTTTTATTCTACATCATGAAGTATTTAGAATTTCAAATGTGTGTGTGTTAAAATGTATTAGGACTTCTACCCACATGATAATAATATCTTTTGGTTAGAAAAGTCAGTTCACATTTACTGAATTCATTTTAGTCTCTGATTAAATTTTAACCGAAATACTTTGATTTGCTCCAGGCTAGAACGTTTAGAATGGAAACAATGCCCCTACTTCCTCTACTTATTTCTTGTTTCTTGTATAACTAGAGAAGGATCTTGTGCAGTCTTGTTTTCTGTACTCATGGGGAAAAAGAAAACCGTATTAGGAACTTTTGTTGCTTGGAGTCAGTTACCAGCATTGAGTATGTAGCAATAAGGTAAAACTAACATTGGCCTAGTCATTAATATTTCTTATTTCCTTATAAATGCTAAACGATATACCATGCACATTTTATATTTTCCTTTACTATTTTCCAGCCTTTTAGTTCCTTGTTTCCCAACAGAAAGTACTACATGGCCAAGTCTTGTATAATTAGTCCTACATATATGGTAGAATCAACCAAGTTCCTGGGTATGAGAAACTTAAGAAATCATAGTACAAACCCCAGACATTAATATCAAATGGCTTCCACTGATGATTCATCCCTGACCTTGTGTCGCGGTGGTGATAACGGGCTTCCTCTCGTTTTGTATTATGTCTATTGAGGTTTCTCTGGAGCTGTTGTGGACATTTGTTGCTTCTGCCAACTAAGCATCATTGCTCCTTCTTCTGGTAGCCACATCCCTATTTATCTTTTGGGAAATATTATTCCCTGCTGCATTCAGTCTTGATCTACTATATTGATTCCTTTTATATACAATCCCTCCACAAATCCTGTTGACCTAAGGTTTAATCTATATCCAGAACTATCCTTTTCTTACTATTTCCGTATTTCCCAGTGTCTCATACCTCAGTTACAAAACCCTGCTCTCTGCTCTTTTTGCTTCCCAAATGTAGCTCTCTACAGTCTGTTCTCAGTAGAGCAGCCAACACGATTCTATTAAAAAGTGAATTAAACCACATCACTCCTCATCAGGATTCTCCATATTTTCGCATCTTACCATACAAATTGAAGCCCCAGTGGGATTTACATGTTCAGTCCCCTGTTATTCGTTAGAGTTTATCTCCTGCTAGGAGGACATTATCATGAACATCATCATGACATTTTAGCCATGGCCTTAAGTGAATATTCTCAGATATTTTCAGGAATATATGCCTTGTTTTTTTTTTTTTAGATTTTTATCCAAATATTTGAACGGTGTTTTGTACGTAGTGGGAAATCATCTAATATTTGTGTCTGAATAATTGTCAGACAAGGCTCTCTGCCCTCCTCTGACAAAGCATAGCCACATATCCAAGAATACATTTATTGATCTCTTATCTGTCTTTCTGTAAAGAAATTGATTTATGGAGTAGAGTAGATAAGGTTAAAAAGAGTTAAACTGATGCTTGTTGATAAAAGTCCCTTCTCATTTACCAGAAGATTAGAGACCTAACCATGAGCACTTGTCCTTTTCAGCTGGTGGCAGATTTTCTAATTGCCATTTACTTACCTTCAGTATTATATCTTCTCTAGTCCCAGTTACTCACCTGCCTGTGTGAACAACCCCAGAGCTAGAATCTCTTCTTCCACATTCCAGTGGTGACTGCTTTCTGGTATTGTTTTAATTTTTGACTGTGGGATAGCTAGGATCTATATATAAAGATGCTGTTCACACTAGGGCAAACATTTTAGCATGTGTTGTGTCATATTTTTCATAGTATAAGGAGTAGAAATGTGAAGAATATCAAAGATTATTAGAAAATGTGTCAAATTCTTCTATTGTAAATATACATGGGGTTTTTAACAAAACACACATTCTTCAAATTGATATTATGTTTAATTTAAATTGAAATATAGTTATATCATTATGATGGTTTTACCTTTTTCCATTCTCAAAAGCCTTGAAAAACATAAACTCTCTCTCTTTTAAGCTCACAATTTATTTATGACTCAAAGCCTATAAATAGTCTGTAAAACCTCTATCAAGTGAAAACTGGCTACAAGTAAAGACATATGATATTGTGTCTCAGGAAAGGAAAAAGGCATATATTTATCAATTTAGTAATTATCAAATATATATTAAATATCTACTATATACGAGTTACTCTTACAGATGCAGGGGATGCAATGGTGATTACCCTATGAAATGGCCTATGCTAACATTTTGCTTAGTAAATAAACACTTGCCTGTTTGGAATAAAATACTCTATCAATGTCCATTGCAATAGCCTATAGAAGACATTTTACATTATTAGTATTTGTCTTGTAAATTAAATATTATCTTCTTTGTTTTCCTAATTGTATTAGAAATAAACTGACTGAATCCTCCTTCAAACTTTATCCTCTTTATGATAAAAGAGTTACTTACAAGCCCTATTCATTTTTTTACCAGACTATATATATCTGTCTTTACTTATTTAAGGGATATAGGAAAGTTAAATAAATGTGTACCACTTCCAAAAATAGATGCTTAATCTAGTAGAGAATAATTAAATGGAAATAAATATATTTTTTAAAGTTTGGATTTGTTTAGCAAATATCTACTTATATATTAATGATGAAATATGCCACTTGTAAATTATGAAATACCTTAAGCATTATTTTAATTTCAAACTATATATTCATTACTATATAGAAATTTTATATAAATGCATGATTCTACACATAGAAATTGATAGCTATAGAGCTTAGTACCTAAATACATCAACAATATTAGTTACTATTGCTTTAATTTAGTATATTACTTGTTTGGTTTTGCCAAAATTTCCATTTCAATATGTGATGAATAGCAACAAATATGGTTTGCTCTCTAAGGTCCATTCTTTTAAAAAATGGAAACCTACTTTCCTGCAAGTTGAGTGTTCACATTTGTAACTAAATTCACTCCTGAGTTGGCATGTGCTTTTCCAATGTGAGCAATTCCAAATCCCCATAATGAAAGTATGGAATAATATAGAGACTTGAATAGATTGAATGAAAGACTTATAAGTAATCAGATGAAAGTGTTATTATGACCATGCCATAATACAGTTTCAAGAGATTGAAAATTGTGTGTATTGATCCCCAAATTCTTTCATCTCAGAAAAAATAACCACCTTTTTTAAAAAGAGAAAAAAAACTACTTTAAAACAGTTTCTTCAGATAGATGTTCCGAGGGTAAGTGCTTTTAAAAGTCAAAAAAATTTAAACTTATTTTATAATAGAGTTATGATCAATTTAAAGATGAACTCAGTGAATTAAATAGTAAGTAAAGAAGAAACTAATTTTGATATTTCCCAAAGAGGCTAGGTTAATGTCTAATTGAGATGATGTTTTTTCATACCTTTGCTTTTCAAATTTTACAACAGTATATTGGTTTAGAATTTTCCCTGAACATAAGTCAAATCCATTTTTTCCTACTTTCTCAATGCAGAAATATTCCTAATTCTGAAATTAGCATTTTAATGTGTGAGTTCATATTGATTCTAACTACAACTTTTTAAAAGGTCCAGCAGCCAGTATCCTGTGTGATTATTTCTTATTATTCATCCATTTCCATGGATAAACTTAAATTGTTATCACATGTCTATTTGTGTATTTAGAAGTTCACTGATAAAAGAAAAACAAAATCAAACAAAACAAAAAACTAAAATTACGATGTGGGTTATAAAAATTGCTTGGTGTGTTTATCTGAAGTATAACTTGTCTCATGTAGATTTCAATATATTTCTTGCATAGAAAGCATATAAATCAGGCATTATTGATTTTTTACTTTTTGTGAATGCATAACAATCATTTTATTTTTTATTTGGATAGTTTGGGACAGGTTTTGTGTTTGTGCATGCTTTATTTTTTATCTAATTAACTATATAGCTAATAATTGGTAATATTTGACATCTTCTTCAGTGCTGTTCTTTTTCATTATTCTTCAAAATAAGCCTTTTTTTTTCTGTTCCAAAGCTTATCTGGACAGTATATTATTCTTTTTAAAAGTGGCATGGTTTATTTGGATTTAGTTTTGAAACTTACTTATGTTTTCCCTTCTCAATTTAGCCTTCATGTATTTTCCATTCCTAATTCTAGCTCATTTTATCACAGATTCAAAATATATATTTTACTGAATGCTGAATGATGTCTGCTTGCATATCTAACAAATTGAACATAAATGATGTATTTGACTTACAGGATATATACTGTGAAAATCAGTGATATCAGGGAAGGTTAAAAATGTATAAAGCATGTTATTATCACAGAAGTATAACTGGGGAAATTGTGCTCCTCTTATTTTGCATTAGTACATATAGAAACATATAAAGGGTGGGCTGAAACAGAATAATTTAAAGATCAGCCTTCTCAGAGCACAGGGCATCAAGTCTCCATTTGTAGCTGTAGGGACTCTGTGAAGCACATATCACAAAACTGCTCTTGACAGTGTGGACAGTGTGGATTTACTCCAACTGGCACTGGGATGGCCTCCCAAAGGGAGCATAGTGAAGGTTTACAAGGGCCCAAGTGCCCATCATCTGTCAGACACCCTTTCTCATCTCTGACTTGGGTTCATTTCACTTTATCTCTGGGACACAGACACCACGTCACCCATGACATCTGACAGAAACTACAACAGATTGAGAAAATAAAAATAAACCTTGAAAGCTCAACTTTTAAATCATGTTGTATTTCTTTGAAAAAGCTGTTATTTTATTAGAATGCGTCCTTTGTCTCAGACGTGCTGGCTTTTCTTTAAAAGTGAGTTACCATTCAATTCTTGACAAAGAAATGGGTAAATAATATTTCATTCATATTTCTCAAAATGAGTCGCTTTTTTCTCATTAAGCTTTGTTTTAATGGGTCTCAAAATTCTGCAATAGATTTTTTGTCAAGTTGTTTCTATTAAAAAGTATGGATTTTAAAAATACTTTTTAAAAATAACTAAAAATTGCCAAATGCAAAAATAAAATAGTTCACAAAACACTTTCCTTTCCTTCTGAAGGTTTTACGATGCATTGTTATCATCAGCCAGACTTATTGTTAAACTTAAATGATCAATTGAAAGAAATAGTTCTGAGACCATTCTTCCACCACTGATTAAGACTGGGATGGTAGGTAGAGGTATCATATTCATTTAGCCTTTTGAGTTGTCTGGACAGACTTAGTTACCTTGCCAGCTTCATAAGCTTTCTTGTCGACACGTTGATGACACCCAAGCAACTGTTTCATATGATGAACAGCAAAATGACCCAGAGGAGAATAGTTAGAGAAGGTCTCAACACACATGCGCTTGCCAGGAATCATATCAGTGATGGAAGCATCACCAAATTTCAAGAATTTAGAGCCATTTTCCAGCTTCTTACCAGAACAGTGCTCAGTCTTTTCCGTCAGTGCAGCAAACTTTCCAGCAATGTGAGCAGTGTGATAATTCAGTACAGGGGTGTAGCTAACAATGATTTAGCCTGGAAGGTTCCGAATAATCATCTGAACAGTGAAGCCAGATGCTTCCATTGGTGGGTCATATTTGCTGTCACCAGCAACATTGCCACAACGAACATGTTTGACAGGCACATTATTAAAACTGAAGCCCACATTGTTCTTAGGAAGAGCTTCACTCAAAGCTTCCTGGTACCTTCCAACAGACTTTACTTCAGTTATAACATTGACTCAAAGAAAGGTGACCACCATGCCAGTTTCAGAACACCAGACTCCACTTGGCCCGTAGGGACAGTACCAACATCATTTTGTAGACATCCTGGAGAGGCAGATGCAATGGCTTGTCAGCTGGGTGAGTTGGTGGTAGCTTGCAAACCAGACCTTCAAGCAGCATGGGTCCACTGGCATTGCTGTCTTTATCAATGACTTTCCATGCCTTGAACCAAAGCATGCAAGCACTTGGCTCACCATCCCAACCAAAAATTGGCACAAATGCTACTTTATGACGGTGGTAAGTCAATTTTCTTAATGTGAGGGCTGACTTCCTTAACAATTTATTCATATCTCTTCTGGTTGTAGGGTGGAATCTGTGGATTCTACTTTGTTAACACCAACAATTAGTTGTTTCATACCCAGTGTGTGAGCCAGAGAAGCATGCTCATGGGTTTTTCCCCTCTTGGAAAACATAGCTTGAAAATGACCAAGGCCAGGAGCAACAATCCGGACAAGCCAGCATGAGATATGCCTGCAATCAGATTTTTAATAAAGTATCTGTGTCTTGGGTCATCAATGATAGTCACATAATACCTGCTGATTTCAAATTTCCAGAGTGATACCAATGATGATACTACATTCATACTCAACAGTTTACTATATTCACATTCTCCAGTTTATTAAGACTGACCCAGGCATACTTGAAGGAGTTCTTTCTCATCTCAGTGGCCTCATTCTCAATATTTTCAATGGTTCTTTTGTTGATTCCACCACATTTATAGATAAGATGGCCAGTAGCAGTGTACTTGCCCAAATCTACATGTCCAATGACAATGATATTGATATGAGTCTTTTTGTTTCCCACTTTAGTTTTAGGGGTGGTTTTCATGATGTCTGTGTTCTGACAGCAAACCTCCTGCAAAAATAATGAGTTGTTTTGCTTTATCAGTCTGCTTGGGTGATCAAACTCTGTGGCTAAATGGGCAATCTTGTGTACGGCATACTTCTTTTAGTTAAATAGTATTTTATCTCTACATTATAGACATGGACTTTTAACTGTGTCAACATAAAAGGCAGGTGGATCACCTGAGGTCAGGAATTTGAGACCAGCCTGGCTAACATGGCGAAACCCCATCTCTACTAAAAATACAAAAACTCGCCAGACACAGTGGCACATGCCTTTAATCTCAGCTACTCAGGTGGCTGAGACAGGAGAATCACTTGACCCCGGGAAGCAGAGGATGCAGTGAGCCGAGATCCGCCACTGCACTCCAGCATGGGCGACAGAGCAAGACTCTGTATCGAAAAAAAAAAGAAAAAAATCCTTTGTTAACTTTTACCTGACTTAGTTTATGTTTGTTTTAATTTCATCTATACTACTGTTTCAGGGAAGGTCCTTTGCATACTGTTTTATACTGTGATAGGGATGACTATATCTTCAGCTTTTCAATACAAAAGCAAAATGTATAGAACTACAAAAATACATTTTTAAAAAATCATTATTTTGACTCCTGTTTCCCCAATACTTTCCATCATACTTGATTGTATAATACTTTCTATAAAATAGTACAAAACAGAGACTTCATTTCTCTTAAGACCTTTTTTTTTATGAAAAACATTTCTTGCACATTTTCCCCTTCTTGTACCTCCCATCATGACATTTTCTAAGCTTTCTTGCTTTTTGATGGTTTGCCTGTTAGACGTAGATGGGTATTTTGAAACGGATCTGTGGTGGTTTTCCTAGAGTATGATTTACAGCCTGTGAACAGTTTCCTATAATAGTCAACGTCTTGCTGTTAGTCATCCATTTGCATTGATTATTTTGCATTACATATGCAACACTTTAATTCTCTGTCTGGCATCTGATCTTTTTATAAACCACCCAAATTCTACTTTATTGTGATACTTGGAGTTAAGACCATGCAGAGCTGAAAACTTATTTCATAGTCTCTACTTGTTTATTACTTGTATAAATCCAAGTGATATTATTGTGTCTTAGTGAACTACATGCATCTAATTAATCAACCAACAACTCTGAGCACCGTATGGTATACAGATAAGTATAAAACAGTAAAAGAATGCGTTCAGCATTCTTGCAGTCTGAAGTGACAAGACATGAAAAAAAGGAATCAACAAAAGAAGTGGAAGAGAGCAAAACATTATAAATTGATCAAAGAGATGCAGAAATAAGTGCTAGGACTTGCAGAGAAGAACAGCTTCCCATGGAGAGAAATTGGACATGAGATTAGAGATGGAATGCAAAGAGAGATGATAAAGGAACATTAAAGAATAAATAGATTTATATTGGTAATTTGAGGAGATAGAACATGAGGAAGATGATCCTTAGGAGAGGAGAGTTGGAAGACTGTTAAAAAACACATGGATGCAAGGAGGAACTGGTACCATTCCTTCTGAAACTATTCCAATCAATGGAAAAAGAGGGAAGCCTCCCTAACACATTTTATGAGGCCAGCATCATCCTGATACCAAAGCCTGGCAGAGACACAACCAAAAAAGAGAATTTCAGACCAATATCCTTGATGAACATTGATGCAAAAATCCTCAATAAAATACTGGCAAACTGAATCCAGCAGCACATCAAAAAGCTTATCCACCATGATCAAGTGGGCTTCATCCCTGGGATGCAAGCCTGGTTCAACATATGCAAATCAATAAATGTAATGCAGCATATAAACAGAACCAAAGACAAAAACCACATGATTATCTCAATAGATGCAGAAAAGGCCTTTGACAAAATTCAACAACCCTTCATGCTAAAAACTCCCAAAAAATTAGGTATTGATGGGACGTATCTCAAAATAATAAGAGCTATCTATGACAGACCCACAGCCAATATCATACTGAATGGGCAAAAACTGGAAGCATTCCCTTTGAAAACTGGCACAAGACAGGGATGCCCTCTCCCACCATTCCTATTCAACATAGTGTTGGAAGTTCTCGCCAGGGCAATCAGGCAGGAGAAGGAAATAAAGGGTATTCAATTAGGAAAAGAGGAAGTCAAATTGTCCCTGTTTGCAGATGACATGATTGTATATCTAGAAAACCCCATTGTCTCAGCCCAAAATCTCCTTAAGCTGATAAGCAACTTCAGCAAAGTCTCAGCATACAAAATCAACGTACAAAATCACAAGCATTCTTGTACACCAATCACAGACAAACAGAGAGCCAAATCATGAGTGAACTCCCATTCACAATTGCTTCAAAGAGAATAAAATACCTAAGAATCCAACTTACAAGGGACGTGAAGGACCTCTTCAAGGAGAACTACAAACCACTGCTCAATGAAATAAAAGAGGATGCAAACAAATGGAAGAACATTCCATGCTCATGGGTTGGAAGAATCAATATTGTGAAAATGGCCATACTGTCCAAGGTAATTTATAGATTTAAGGCCATCCCCATCAAGCTACCAATGACTTTCTTCACAGAATTGGAAAAAACTACTTTAAAGTTCATATGGAACCAAAAAAGAGCCCGCATCGCCAAGTCAATCCTAAGCCAAAAGAACAAAGCTGGAGGCATCACACTACCTGACTTCAAACTATACTACAAGGCTATAGTAACCAAAACAGCATGGTACTGGTACCACAACAGAGACATAGATCAATGGAACAGAACAGAGTCCTCAGAAATAATGCCGCATATCTACAACTATCTGATCTTTGACAAACCTGAAAAACAAGCAATGGGAAAAGGATTCTCTATTTAATAAATAGTGCTGGGAAAACTGGCTAGCCATATGTAGAAAGCTGAAACCGGATCCCTTCCTTACACTTACACAAAAATTAATTCAAGATGGATTAAAAACTTACATGTTAGACCTAAAACCATAAAAACCCTAGAAGAAAACCTAGGCAATACCATTCAGGACATAGGCATGGGCAAGGACTTCATATCTAAAACACCAAAAGCAATGGCAACAAAAGCCAAAATTGACAAATGGGATCTAATTAAACTAAAGAGCTTCTGCACAGCAAAAGAAACTACCATCAGAGTGAACAGGCAACCTACAAAATGGGAGAAAATTTTCACAACCTACTCATCTAACAAAGGGCTAATATCCCGAATCTACAATGAACTCAAACAAATTTACAAGAAAAAAATCAAACAACCCCATCAAAAAGTGGGCAAAGGACATGAACAGACACTTCTCAAAAGAAGACATTGATGCAGCCAAAAAACACATGAAAAAATGCTCATCATCACTGGCCATCAGAGAAATGCAAATCAAAACCACAATGAGATACCATCTCACACCAGTTAGAATGGCCATCATTAAAAAGTCAGGAAACAACAGATGCTGGAGAGGATGTGGAGAAATAGGAACACTTTTACACTGTTGGTGGGACTGTAAACTAGTTCAACCATTGTGGAAGTCAGTGTGGTGATTCCTCAGGGATCTAGAACTAGAAATACCATTTGACCCAGCCATCCCATTACTGGGAATATACCCAAAGGACTATAAATCATGCTGCTATAAAGACACATGCACACATATGTTTATTGCGGCACTATTCACAATAGCAAAGACTTGGAACCAACCCAAATGTCCAACAACGATAGACTGGATTAAGAAAATGTGGCACATATACACTGTGGAATACTATGCAGCCATAAAAAATGATGAGTTCGTGTCCTTTGTAGGGACATGGATGAAACTGGAAACCATCATTCTCAGTAAACTATCACAAGGACAAAAAACCAAACACCGCATGTTCTCACCCATAGGTAGGAATTGAACAATGAGAACACATGGACACAGGAAGGGGAACATCACTCTCCGGGGACTGTTGTGGGGTGTGGGGAGGGGGGAGGGACAGCATTAGGAGATATACCTAATGCTAAATGACGAGTTAATGGGTGCAGCACACCAACATGGCACATGGATACATATGTAACAAACCTGCACATTGTGCACATGTACCCTAAAACTTAAAGTATAATAATAATTAAAATAAGCACAGGTATTTTATAGATGGTAAAAAAAAAAAAAAAAAGAAAATGGAATTTGTGGCCAGGCACGGTGGCTCACGCCTGTAATCCCAGCACTGTGAGAAGCCGAGGCGGGTGGATCACAAGGTCAGGATATCAAGATCATCCTGGCTAAGATGACAAAACCCCGTCTCTACCAAAAATACAAAGAATTAGTCGGGCGTGGTTGGGGCGGCGCCTGTAGTCCCAGCTACTCGGGAGGCTGAAGCAGGAGAATGGCATGAACCCGGGAGGCAGAGGTTGCAGTGTGCCGAGATTGCGCCACTGCACTCCAGCCTGGGTGACAGAGCGAGACTCCATCTAAAAAAAAAAAAAAAAAAAAAATAGGGATAGACAATTTTCCTGTTGGTAATAGTTTGTGTATATAGTGTATACTAAAACTGGAAGAAAAGGTTGTGTTTTGAACCTAACAGCATAATATACCATGTTCAGCAGCCTGAGTCTAATAGGTAGGTTGTATGAATCCCATATAATAAGTTATTATTTCAGCAAAACCAGTAAAGTACTATGCAACTGCTTCCTAATAATTAAGTTGGAAGAATAGACCATCTCATTTCAGTGTTTCAGCTGGCATATAGGGCATGAAACAGAGCGTTAGCTGTAGGAATAAAAAGAAAGGGATGGCTGAAAGAGAAGTTACACTGAAACAAAAGATTGGATAATTAAGGTAACCCTGAAATTGGTTTTGTCAAGAAAATTATGAATTCAGTTTTCAAAATGCCAACTTTTAGGTGAAAATGGAACATCTCAGTGTTTCTGTTTAGCTATTTTAGGTGGAGGGTCAGAATTCAGAGAGATTAAAAACAAGGGTCAAAAGTTTTAGAGATTAGCTTTGAGATTTGTATGAATTTTTGACACTGAAGCTCTGTTAACAATTACCAATTAAGTTTCCCGTAATGTTAAACCCTTTCATATATGTTTGTGTTGAACAAATACAATTTTCCTGGCCAAAGGCTACGTTCTAAAATCTTTCCCCCATTCCACCTCCTGGGAAATATATACTATACTTCATAAATTTAAAACATCACTACAAAATCAACTCCTAGTACCTATCCTACTGATATTGGAATAGCAGTGAATTTCCATTTGTAGTGGCACGTTCCTCCTATATGGTAGAGATAAGTTTTCTTTTTCAGAACAGTTACTACTATATCACCAATAATTTATGTACTTTATGTTTTCTTCCATTGATTCTTATGAAGTAATTTTCGTAAGTACCTTGTTATTTACACATGATACCTGACCAAGACAAGTATTTTAGCCTCTCATTTCAGTTATTGCTAAATACCCTATTATTCTATAGTTAACCCTTAGAGAAGTAGGTACGCCATTTACTTATAGTAAAACCACTTTTGAAATAGTAAGGTAAATATACAATGGGCCAGGTCTCATTTAAATGTAGAATTTTAGAAAGCTAAAGTGCTACAGGAAATTGGTTATTTGGCATTCCAGTGCCTGGTAAGTTATAACATTTATTAGTATTATTAACACCTAGTATTAATAATACCATATATATTTCAAAACTGTGCATAATATTTATTTTACTTAAGAAGATCAAATTCAAAGTATTTTATATGCTATTGTAGAGTAGGGAGACCTTTGTTTTATTACCATTATCCTTAAAATTAATAGCCCCATTTTTGGTATTACAGATCCTGGCATGACTGAGCCCATGCCAGTCTGTTAGAACAATAAATTGAAAATGCGTGCAAATCCTTTATTATTTCTGCCTTAGAGAGTTGAAGTCTATTTTTTTCTTCCTTTGAAAGAAGGCAAGTCCTGTGACCTGATTTAACCAATAGAATGTGGTAAAGTGACCTTGGATAAATGCTCACATTACATGTTGAAAGATCTGGAGCTTCCGCCTTTAACTACTTTACATGCTCTGTCTTAGAAGCCAGCCACCTTGTAAGATGTCTGACTACTTTGAGAACACCATGCTGTGAAGAGGCCAATTATCTACATGACCCTATATAAGTCACTTAGCATGGTAATTTAAAAATAGGGAAAATAATATCCTCTTTACCTACTTGATACTCTGAAGATTCCCTAATATGAGTATATTGTAGATGAGTATATATTACTTTTCAGTATATACTTTTGTGAATATATATTTAAAAATAAAACTTGCTCTGCAACGTCTTTGACCTTGAGAAACTGAGAGTTTAATGTATTTTTGAATATTCTAGGCATCCTATATTTTAGGATATTTACATAGGATATGTGAACTTGAATAATAAATATTTGCACAGTCTAATATGCAAAGGTAGCTCATCTCTGGCGAAGGCTATATTGGCATATGTAGCACTGAGTCTATATTAACATTCTGTAAATAACAAAAAACAACTTGAGTTTAAGTAGAAAAACTCTTATTTTGAGGATTCAAAAATCAATGGGCCAAAATATACCCAGGGCTCAAAAATCAATTGAAATAAGAAATAGAAATACATCAGTAACTCAAGATAATCTTATTTATGGTTCTCAATGTTTAGCTACATCACTATTCTTTGGCTGTAACCTGTATTATGTTCTGCAACTTTGTTCAAGTACTGTAGACACATTGCTCTATAAGGCATACATCGTAAAGTTGCTCTTTTGAAGGGACCAGCACAAATTAAACTGTAATCTTTTAGAAACTAATCATCTAATACCAATTTTAAATCATGGGAAATGGATTATTGTCTTTGGTAAGGTCGCCACTTGTGCAGTCATTTGTGGCCATGGGAACAGAACTTATTGTACTGACACCTCCACTGAAGTTACAATCATATGAATTAGGGAATAGACATGGATTTCATAGGAAAAATAATGTTATTATTGGCTTAAGCTGGGCAGTAAACCTAGAGGGGTCTCCTACTGGTTGCTATTAGTGGAGATAGAAAACTCATCTTAATTTGTCTGGTCTCAGGACAAATTTCCTTTTGACTATCATTTTTCTGATAATATTTCTGATGCCATCCTCCTTTATCGTCATGGTTTTATTCAGAGGGAAGTGACCTATTTGATTTGTAGCTGAGAAAGCATGTCATTAAATAACATCCTTGGGCTCATTCTATTTTTCTGCCTTATCCCAAAATAAAAAAGAAAGGTCTCCTAAAGGAGAAATAAAGAAAATGCTGATACATAGCAAATGATACTTTAGATTTGCCTACAAGGACAATCCTCTTACTACAAAATAAGTGACTATAAAGTATTGGAGAACTTTGGGAAAAAAATAAAACAACTATCTAAGTATTGTGAATGCTGTAATGTAATTTATTAAGTTTGTTCCAAAACACAAAAAATTACTAGATCATCTTCCATTGAAGCTGCTTCGTTATCATTATCAGCATTTGTAACTTCAACAAAAGCAATACTTCTAAATTAGAAATATATTAGATTCTTGAAATTATGTTAAAAATTAAGACTTGTTATAAGAGACATTTATTTTGAACTTCCAATGCGTTTATATTATCATTAAAACAGAAAATATGTAAAAAGTTTAAGTGAAAAATGAAAGATTTAAATATAAGGTGAAATTTCAAAGATTATGATGTTTTTACTAGACAACAAATAGAAACTATACTTTAATTGTTTTTATTTTAGTCATTCTCATACTCCCCCACCTTTTGTATGCACTTGAAAGAGATGTATGAAATTGAAGAGAATAACAGTAGACAACAAAAAGAACACAAAAATATCACTTACGTAGATTTTAGTTATAAGCAGGAGCTAAAAAAAAAAACTCCATAAATTTGAAAGCCATCTTATGGAAATAGCCAGTAGGATTTTATCAATAAGCATACTGATGTCTATTTGTACTCCATAATTTATAAGCACATCGAGATATCCAAGGCATGAAAAACACAATTCAAACACACAAGCACAAAACCAAACAAGCAAAGAGCATATACATGAATATATTTGGAATATAAAGCGTTAGAATTAAGCTTAAAATTGAGGATAGCACTGATTGTAGTGATCATCATATCTAATAAGCAACTAGTTCATTAATCTTAAGAAAAGGCTTCATTTATATATTTGATAAGATAATAACTTACAAATCACATGCTTCAGTGAAGACAGTGGAACAGATAAGTTCTAATTAAAAACCGTTTTATAAGCCACATGGTATCACATAAGTTCATTTTATTAGGCTATTGCCACAGCTATCAAAATATCAAAATAAATGATTAATAAGGCAAACAATACTAGTTTATTATTTAACCAAGATTTACTCAGCACCTAATACTTGTAAGTCAACGGATAGGTCCTGGTAAATAATTAAAGAGATGAAAAACACACCATATCTAAGAAACACTCTAAAGCATTAAAATAATAAATGTACTCACTACACAAGATTAGAAAAGGCTAGCAAATAATTGCTAAAGTACTTAATCAAAAGTTCAGCAGGCTCTATGTGCTAATTGAGAAGATGCAGTTGGGAGAGTGAAACTCTCATGATTGATTAGGGGAACATATTTGGTTGTCTCTAGTTGGTCCTAAATTGGAAGCTGGGACAAAAATGGGGGAAATTGTTAGTCATTGTTTAAGCAGTGACTGTTTTGGGATGATTGCTACCGGGTTTGTGGCTTGGCTTCCTGGATTGTTTGCTGCAGATTCTGGGTCAGCTGTATTTCTATCTATGATATGTCAAGTCTCTCATTACTTAGGCAAAAAAAAAAATCGTGTGTGTGTGTGTGTATACACATGCATAGTTATAATAAATATCCATAATTATTAACTTTAACATTATAGATAATGCCAGTTATTTATAGGGTAAGTTGTTGGATTTTCAGGGATGGATACCTTCTTTGTGTGAAGGAAAAGAAATTAATAAAAATTATTATTGAGCATATTAAAAACTGAGTATATTCAGGTCACTAGGATTTATAAGCAAAGGGGTACAAATCCTGTAAAAAAAAGTGATAGAATCATGAAATCATTTGTATTATTTTGACCAAAGAATTAAGGCAATTCAATATGTGAGGAGAGATTTTCTATAATTTTTTTTCATTTTAAATTTTCTTGGGTATATAATAGGTGTATATATTTATAGGGTACATGAGATGTTTTGATATAGGTATGCAATGCATAATAATCACATCAGGAAAAATGAGGTATTCATTTGAAAAGAGAAATTCAATTACTGCAATACTAGAACTAAAGATGTAAGTAAATGTAGAACATGCTCATTACTCTCTGCCCCACCTTACAATAATGAAAGGTAAATGACGTAAGCCAGAATATATAGTTGAATCCACTTTTCATCTAACTCTTTGTGAAAGCTCTGGAGAAGATTTTGGGAAACTGTAGAGATACAGACAAATTAGTGAGGTCATAAATTAATTTGAGTTAAGGGTATAACAATTACTTTTAGTCTTTATGTTGGTGAGAGTTTCTGATTTTGAGAATCTAGACTTTCTTCCATATTCTCTGGCCAAGTTAATGTAGAGATGACTGCATATGGGCATTGGGTTTTCCTGTTTATTTATTGGCATCTATGTCTAAAACCAAACAAACAAATATCCTTGAACTGAGAAACTGAAGCAGCTCATCCTCCTTGTTTACTTTGCAAGTTCATCTGGGATTGCTAAATTTATGTAGTCAGTTACCTAGATTACCTTTGTTACCCTTATTACCACCAAGCTTCAGTACAAACAGGTTTGTGGCAGTAAAGCAAAATCAGTTTTTACTGTCAAATTTTCCTTAAATCTCTATAATATTATCTACTTTTATTATCAATATTCACAAGTGAATACTCTATAGGAATTGAGAAGCCCCACTATCATGATATCTAAGACATAATCCCTGTACTCACTGAGTATGTGTTTATTATGGCAAAGCAGACATGTGCACAGATAATTCTAATTAAAGCTTAACAGTTAGTAACCTCATAGATGTACCATAAAATCATATAAGTTTTCAGAGTGGGCAGTGTGTGTTTGCATTTGAAGTAAATGATTTATTGGATCAAAGTGGCTTTATGTTGAGGATAAGATTGAAATGGATGTTCAAGGAGAGGATAAATCGATTTTGTAGAATATCAGAGAAGGAGCTTAGAGAAATATTTTTTTAGAAGGAAATCATATGACCAAAAACATAGAACCTAGAAACTTGTTTGGAAGGAATATAGATATCTCTGGGGAACAATGATAATACAGCTTAGAAGCTAAAGAAAAGTAAAACATTATTTTGGAACTATTACGTTTGGAACTATTGCAGGAAATTGGGTTTACAAAACATTGCTGTGTATGAGATATTTATATGATGCCTATCCTCTACCAGCCTAAAGCTTAACTTGTGGGATGATAAAATAAGTAAACAGAAAACAATCCAATTGACAGGATAGCATACATGTTATATGTAACATACACTTCAGTGATTAAATCCATACTTTTGCTGTAACAAAACTATTGGAAATTAATACTTTCCTGTGTTAGATTTTAAATAAGATTAAGAAATCCTGTTTCTCCAGTATAATTTTATACATTTGATTGATTCAAATTCTGCTTAAATATTTTTATTGTTTTACAATTTGGCTGGCAAAAATAAGAAAAGTTTCAAATTTTTGATGACAGTAATTTTCTAGGCTTCATGCACTGTTTTACCCTTAAAAGACACACAGTGAAAAGTACTTCCTGCTGTCATGGCAAGGATATCTAGAATTATTTTGCTAGGTTTTTCTTCTGGGGGAGACAGTTTAACAATCATTATCAAAACAAAATATAATTACTAATAATGTTTTTTTTTTGAAATTTGAGATATATAGTAGCCAAATGAGCTAATGGGAAGCTTCTATTCAACTTGTAATTTGCCTTTCTCATTTTATGACAAAATATCACTGGAAAGATAATTAAAAGCAAATATTATATTTTTACATTTTTATATTTTAGATAAAAAATAAATATTTTAAACCTTCTCAATGGAACTTAAAAATAAATTAGTCATAGCTGTCCAAAAGCATACACTAAGATTACTACTTTTGGTCTGGAGTGTATTACAGGACACAATGATTTTTTAAATTAAAGGCTGTCTAGATTATTCTTTATTAACATTTAAGGCCACATCCAAACTATTAAGGAAAAAACGCTAATGTTTTGACTAACAAGTATCAGTTTCTTGTCTTTCACCAGCTCAGAGTGGTTTAATCTTCTTTCATAAACCCTAGTCTACCTGTTTTTCATTTTTTTTTTTTTTTTTTTTCGAGACAGAGTCTGGCTTTGTCTCCCAGGCTGGAGTGCAGTGGCGTGATCTTGGCTCACTGCAAGCTCCGCCTCCTGGGTTCACACCATTCTCCTGCCTCAGCCTCCGGAGTAGCTGGGACTACAGCCACCCGCCACCATGCCTGGGTAATTTTTTTGTATTTTTAGTAGAGACGGGGTTTCACTGTGTTAGCCAGGATGATCTCGATCTCCTGACCTCGTGATCCACCTGCCTCGGCCTCCCAAAGTGCTGGGATTACAGGCGAGAGCCACCGCGCCCGGCATCTTTCATGTTTTTAAACCATACACATAACTCTCCGTAATTCATGTGTAATGGCTAATATTTCGTTTAAAAAATGTTAAACATTTGTTTATCTTGCAAGAGAGCTTCATTTTCCATTAGACATGCATTAAGGTGGAAGTAGTACAGTTAAGAACATCAGCAGTTCATAGGGTGCAATTTCAGTGGTTCAAGAATTCTCTCAAAGTAAATATGCAGACAGGGTCAACTCATTTGAGGCTTTCTCCTTTCTTTATTTATACCACCAATTAAGCTTTCTAATATCTACTGTCCTTTCTCCTAAGGCCACCTGCTCTGGAACTTTTAAGATAAAAAATAAACTTCTTTGGTAAAAGATCATTTTCTCCTAATGTAAGAATAGAGAGAAACTTGGCTTGGTTGTATCCAATACCTGATTCTCTTTTTGTTTTATCATTGTTTTGTATCACATCAAATTATACTTTGCAACTCAATTGTCTCCATAACAAAATCTCTATTTGTTTATCAGAGGGGAAAATTCACACAATTAAATATATATATTTAATTATATTTTTATTAATTATGTGTGGAAGCTTTGTTCTTTTGCTCTTCACAATAAATCTTGCTGCTGCTTGCTCTTTGGGTCCATGCCATCTTTAAGAGCTGTAATACTCACCACAAAGGTCCACAGCTCCATTCCTGAAGTCAGCGAGACACGAACCCACCGGAAGGAACCAACTCCGGACACACTATCAAGATTTTGGAATTGGTAAGAAAAAAGTACATAGAATGAAAAAAACAAAAGATATTTATTTTTGCTGAATATTCTTCTTTTGATATATGCTGACCATGGGATATAAGGAATTACAAGATAATTCACTGTCCCTTAGGTTCCCATTACAGATATACATATATACATATACACACATATATACATACACAGACATACCATTAATTCACACACTATAGATATTTAATTATATATGTAATATATATATTTAATTATGTGAATTAATGGTATATATATGTATCTATATTTAATTGTGTGAATTAATGGTGTGTATATATATGCATATATATACCTGTAATGGGAACCTAAGGAACAGTGAATTATCTTATAATTCCTTATATCCCATGGTCAGCAGATACCAAAACAAGAATATTCAGTAAAAATAAATAGCTTTTGCTTTTTCATTCTATATACTTTTTTCTTACCAGTACCAAAATCTTGATAGTGTGTCTGGAGTTGGTTCCTTCTAGTGGGTTTGTGGTCTCACTGACTTCAAGAATGGGGCCGTGGACCTTCACGGTGAGTATTACAGCTCTTAAAGATGGCATGGACCCAAAGAGCGAGCAGCAGCAAGATTTATTGTGAAAAGTGAAAGAACAAAACTTCCACAGTGTGGAAGGGGACCCTAGTGGGTCGCCACTGCTGGCTGGGGTGGCCAGCTTTTATTCCCTTATTTGTCCCCACCCATGTCCTGCTGATTGGTCCATTTTACAGAGCGCTGATTGTCCCATTTTGCAGGGTGCTGATTGGTCCATTTTACAAACCTCTATGTAGCCACAGAGCACTGGTTGGTGCATTTTACAAACCTCTAGCTAGTTACAGAGTGCTGATTGGTGCATTTTACAATCCTTGCTACAGAGTGCTGACTGAAGCGTTTTACAATCCTCTTGTAAGACAGAAAAGTTCTCCAAGTCCCCACTCGACCCAGGAAGTCCAGCTGGCTTCACCTCTCAATCCTCCCTCTAAACAGGACACCTCAACTGCTGTCGGGTATTGGGTGATGACCGCTCTAGCTACTTCCTGCTGAATAGGGGCAAAGAAGGGACCCTGCAGTGGTAGTGTCTTCCAGAGGGGAGCTCTTTAGGCCAAAGGGCCAGTGGCTCAATCCAGGGGTCCTTGGTAGAAGTTGTTAGTTGAGTTCATTTGGAGTTCCATTTGTAAGACCATCTGTAGCTTGATGGCCTCCATCCTGGAGGAAACAAATTTGACAAGGAGGTTAGAAACACAGGGTCCAAAGGTGAGTAATAGCAAGCTGGCTGTCATGGGACCTAGAAAGGGGAGAAGCCATGTCACCCAACTCCAGAGGTTGGTATAAGAGTTTGAAAGACGTCTGATTTCAGAAGCATTTTCTTGTAAATGCTGGGCAGCATCTCGTACTATCCCTGACTGGTTAGTGTAAAGTTTGAAAGGTGTTTTCTGATTTCAGAAGCCTTTTCCTGTAAACACCGGGTGGAATCTCATACTATCCTTGACTGGTTGGTGTAAAAACAATACTCTTCCCCTAAGAAGGTGCAAAGTCCTCCTTTCTCAGCAGTGAGGAGGTCTAGGCCTCAGCACTTTTGGAGAGTCACTGTTGCCAAAGAGTCTCTATGGGGTTGTAGAGTAAGAATAGATTTTATTTTTTTGCAAACTGTCTGAGAAATCCTTGAGAGTGTGTGGTAGTAGGACAATGATGTAGATAAACCCACTATTCTGGTTCCTGTAGCAATGGCCATTCCTAACCTTGTAAGTAGGGATATTAGTTGTATGGCCCTGCGCTGATGAACTTGAGCTTTGAGGGGCACTGATAGGGTCTGATTTCCACAAGATTAGAAGTTAGGATAATACATGTTACACTGTTAACTTTTAGCAAACTTTACTTTTGTTGAAAACCTTGTAAGTTTGGGATTTCAATTATTCTTTCCTGTTAATAAGATCTCGTTCAGTCCATATTAACTTAGAATTGGTATAGATGGCTCCTTCCTGATTCTGTAAGTACTTTAAGGTTTGGCTGAGTGCAAACAGCTCGCACATTTGAGCAGAGCAATTATTAGGCAATTTTCCTAACTCTGCTTCTACAAGAGTTTCCTCATCACTTACTGAATACCCATTGTGCCTTTTTCCCTTAATCAGCCGGGAAGAACCATCTATCTTCTTGTCCTGAGGGAGTTCCTCCTAGGTCTGGTTGGACCTTTGTGTGGTAATTAATTAAGATTTAGATTCCCTGTTAGGAAACTTGCTGGATTAAGGATTTTTGATAGGAAGGCTACGGGTTGTCAGTGGCCTCAGTGCTTTCAGGCTATGCCCTTGTTTACACTGACTACAAGGTGGTATTGGAGTGTTACAGGGTTATGGAGAAGACCTTCAATTATCAATTATAGGTTTTAAATTTACCCTGACTTTTAAAGGGATAGGGCACACTGTTTTTACTTTACTACTTTTATCTCTCTCTCTTTCTCTCTTTCCTCCTCTGACTTTCTGTCTCTCTGTCTCTTCCTCTCTCTCTCTCTCTCTGACTCCCTTTTTACTCTCTGTCTCTTCCTCTTTCTCTTTCCTTCTCTCTTTGACTTTGTCTTTCCTCTGTCTCTCTTCTTCACTCTTTGACTTTCTGTCTCCCCCCCACCCCGCCCCTTTCTGCTCTGCTGTCATTCCCTGCCCCTGCCAACCCCTTATGCTGCTGTTATCCCCTCTCTTTCCCCTTTTTGATGGCTTCAGCACTGTAAGACTGCCACCTTCTTGGGTTTTTGCACTGTGTGCAATAACTCCATGATTCCCTGTGGTATTTAATGGGGGTTCCCCCAGAGGTTAGGAATTCCCTTTCTTTCCATATTGCAGCATGGGCATATAGGATTAGATAAGCATACTTGCCATCTGTATACACATTTATTCTTTTTCCCTTTCCCAGTTCTAAGGCTTGGGTAAGTGCCACTATTTCTGCTAACTGGACACTGGTCCCTGAGGGAAGAGGCTTACTTTCAAGTACTGTTACATCACTAACTAAGGCATAACCTGCCCTTCATATCCCATTTTCCACAAATGCACTTCCATTGGTATATAGGTTAAGGTCAGGATTAGCTAAGAAGACTTCTAAGAGATCCTCTCGGGTGGCATATGTCTGGAATATAATTTGTTGGCAGTTATGCTCTATTGGTTCCCCATCCTCTGGGAGAAAAGTGGCAGGGTTGAGGGCCGCACACATGCGTTTTTGAAGCACTGGTCCCTCAAGGAGTAGCACCTGATATCTAAACAGGTGGTTGTCTGATAGCCATAAACTTCCTTTGTCATCTAGTATGCCATTTACACCAGGAGTAGTCCAGAGAGTGAGATCCTTTCCTTGTATTATTTTGATAGCCTATGATACTAAGATGGCCACTGCCGCAACTACCCATAAACAGTGAGGCCAGCCTTTTGCTACAATATCAATTTCCTTACTTAGGTATGCCACTGCTTGTGGGGTTGTCCCATGAGTCTGAGTAAGGACTTCAAGACCTATTAACACTCTCTCTGTGACTTATAAAGAGAAGTTTTGTCCTGTGGGAAGCCTTAAGGCTGGAGCTTGTATTAGGGCCTGCTTTAAGGTTTTGAAGCTTGTTTCTGCTGGTTCCCATTCTACTAGATGAGTATTTGCCCTCTAGGTCTCCTTAATTAGAGGATATAGGGGCCTGGCTATCTTGCTGTATCTGGAGATCCGTAGTCAGCAAAAGCCGGTGATTCCAAGGAACACCCACAACTGCTTTAATGTCTTAGGGTGAGGATAAGCCCGTATAGGCTGTATTTGTTCCTTGCTGAGGGCCTTGGTTCCTCTGGCTAAGATTAGGTCTAGATATTTAACTTGTTGTAGACAGAGCTGGGCCTTCAATTTAGACGCTTTGTACCCTTGATTAGCTAGAAAGTTCAAGAGATTTAGAGTAGCCTGCTGGCATGAGGCTTCCAAATTGGTAGCCAAAAGTAAATCATTCACATACTGAAGGACCAGAGTGCCTGGACTTGAGAAGTGGCCTAGATCTTGGGCTAGTGCCTGACCAAACAGATGAGGGCTACCCCTAAAACCTTGAGGCAAGACCGTCCATGTAAGTTGGGACATGTGGTCTGTGGGATCCTCAAAGGCAAAGAGAAACTGGGAGTCAGAGTGCAGCAGAATGCAGAAGAAGACATCCTTGAGGCCCAGAATCATGAACCATTCTGCTTCCTCTGGTATTTGAGAGAGCAGGGTATAGGGGTTGGGTACAACTGGATATAGAGGAATTACTCCCTCATTGATGAGTCTAAGATCTTGCACTAGTCTCCACTGACTGTTCGGTTTTTGTGCTCCTAGAATTGGGGTTTTGCAGGGACTGCTGCATTTTCTTACTAAGCCTTGAGCTTTTAAGCATCTACCAATATCCTGTAATCCTTTATAAGCTTCAGGTCTTAAGGGATATTGCCTTTGATAAGGAAAAGTGGTGGGGTCTTTTAAATGATTTGGACTGGCCGGGCACTTTCATATTCAAATACGTCACTACACATTTCCCCTTTCTTTCTTAAATTATCATATTATTTTTTACCCTCTCAGTTCACTGCAACCTCCGCCTCCCGGGTTCAAGTGATCCTCACCCGTTAGCCTCTCCAGTAGCTGGGACTACAGGCAAGTGGCACCATGCCCAGCTATTTTTTTTCTTTTTTCTTTTTTTTTTTTTTGAGACAGTCTTGTTCTGTTACCAAGGCTGGAGTGCAGTGGTGTGATCTCAACTTACTGCAACCTCTGCCTCCCGGGTATAATCCCAGCATTTTGGGAGTCTGACACAGGTGGATCACTTGAGGTCAGAAGTTCGACCCCCCGGTTCCACCATGTTGTCCATGATGGTCTCGAACTCCTGACCTCAAGTGATCCACCTGCCTCAGCCTCCCAAAGTGCTGGGATTACAGGTGTGAGCCACCATGCCAAGCCTCAGCCTTTTAATGAGTCGTAGATCACTCCTTAAAACCCTCATCATCCCTGCACTCACAAAGCCACTGGTCCAAACAATCATTAGGCCACAAATGAGTTGCCATAGTAACCTCCTAACTGATCTTGTTTCCCCTTTCCTTCAGTCATTCTCATCATAAAGCCAAAGTGTTTCTCTGTAGGCATATGCCACTCCTCTGGTAAAATCAGTTCAAAGACTTTTTATGTCACTCATAGTAAAATTCCAAACCCTTAGAAATACTTAAAATATTTTGAGATCTAATATCTCTTAATCATTCTCGCTCAATCCTTTCAAATACCTCTCCACACTTCTTCCTTTTTGGCTACACTATCTTCCTTGCTATTCCTAAACATCTCAAACATGTTTTCTGTAAACATTAAACATGTTTAATCTGAGATTTTGCCTGGTTGTTCTCCCTAAGATGCACTTCCCAAAATATTTTCCTTGTTATATCTCTTATCTACTTTAGATCTGTATTAAAACATCATCTTTGAAGGAAGTCTTGCTCTAACTATTCACCCTAAATTTGCACTTCCTCCCAACCACACCTTCTATTCCCTTTCCCTGCTTTTTAAAAAATAACACCAATGTATTTTTTTTTTTTTTTAGACAGAGTCTCGCTCTGTCGCCCTGGCTGGAATGCCGTGGTGCAATCTTGGCTCACTGCAAGCTCCGCCTCCTGGGTTCAGGCCATTCTCCTGCCTCAGCCTCCCGACTAGCTGGGACCACAGGCGCCTGCCACCACGCCCGGCTAATTTTTTGTATTTTTTTTTTTTTTTTTTTCGTAGAGGCGGGGTTTCACTGTGTTAGCCAGGATGTTCTCAATCTCCTGACCTCGTGATCCGCCCACCTCGGCCTCCCAAAGTGCTGGGATTACAGGCGTGGGCCACCGCGCCCAGCCAGTAACACCAATCTTTAAATAACATTTTGTATTTTGATAATTTGTTATGCTCATTTTCTGACTCCTCTCTACTTACCGTGACCATAATTTAACATTCATGAGGGTGGACACTTTATGTTTTTTAAGTTTTACAATTCATATATATTGTTTGAATTAATCAATACTTATTCCAAGTGGTTATTTTAAAAATAGAGGAGATAATATATATAATCTGAGTAAATTTGGTGAATAGTAGAATCTTAATAAATGCTTTCTATTATCAAGGAGAGTCTTTGAAACCTCAATGATATGATCATATATTAAGATATGGAGGTGGGCATCTGTATTGATTTAGAGAAGGAGGTTCACTAATTTCCATTTCAGTACTCAAGGAACATTTGAATGGGAGAGTGAATAGTAGACTTGTCTATCTTCCTGCTTATAAAAACAGAAGGTAATTTTTTATTTAACTTAAGAAGCTAGAGGTTGCTACTTGAATTGCATATTTAGATGGGGATTTTCCTAATCAAAGTTTTTATTCCCATTGAATTAAATATTGCAATATATGTCATTTTATTTTGGTTTTGTAAATAGTAAATTTTATAACACAAGGTTAATACTGAAATTTATTCATAATCTTTATTATATAATAACAGTGACAATGGTGAAAAATCTTTGTGGTCAAAAATACTGTACAATTAATTAAATATTTAAATAAAATTGTCAGTTTAAAAGAAAAACTAATATCATCTGATTTTCACTAAAACAGCCCTTCTTATAAAGATTATTCAAAGCTGTTATCTATCAGTTTGGGTATATATTTAGTTTTATAAAATTGCAAAAAAAAAAAGTAAAACTTTAAAAATTAACACTCCATATCTTTATACCAATTAATGGTCATAAAAGCTGAAAAATGATGTGTAACAACTCATCAAGTACTGGGTTTAATGAATTAAAAGGCCTTTGAATGGTCCTAAATTATCTCTCTGAAAAATTAAAATATTTAATTTAAATATGTGATTATAAAGTGATTGTATATTGCCTTTAAATCTTTTTTGCTTAGTGATATTTGAAGTATTGCTATTGTAAACCAAAAATAAAATTCTACGCCCCTCAACCATCTGAATGGACACCTCCTCTCCAGCAAGGACATTCCAAAGTTAACCTGAAAAAGTAGTTCAGGCCGTGATGGGAAGAGGGAACTGGACATGCCTCATTATTCTCTCTTCCCTGTTGGAATTACTGATAGAACAGGCTCTTTAAGTCGGATAAGAAACATTTATAGTCTATCATCTCTGAAGCCTTCCACTTGAAGGCTTTATCTACATGATAAAACCTTGGTCTTCACAACCCCTTTTCATAACCCAGACATTCCCTTATTTAGATAATAACCCTTTCAACCAGTTGCCAATCAGAAAATCTTTAAATCTACCTATGATCTGAAAGACCCTGCTTTGAGTTGTCCCACTTTTCTGGACCAAACCAATGTATATCTTACATGTATTGATTGATGTCTTATATCTCCCTAAAATGTTTAACATCAAGCTGTAACCTAGCCAACTTGGTCAGGCAGATGGGGTCAGGAACTCCTGAGGCTGTCACAGGCATGTCCCTAAATTTGGCAAAATAAATTTTCTAAATTGATTGAGACCTGTCTCAGAGAGTTTTGCTTTACACCATAAACCAAAAAAAAATAATAATTTATTAAAATATTAATATCTTATAAAAATTGTTGATTATGTTATTTTCTTTTAAACTTTTTCTTTTTCTTTTTTTCTTTTTTTTGAGAGGGAATTTTGCTCTTATTGCCCAGGCTGGAGTGCAATGGCACAATTCCAGGTCACTGCAAGCTCTTCCTCTTGAGTTCAAGCGATTTTCTTGCCTCAGCCTCCCAAGTAGCTGGGATTACAGGCATGCACCACCACTCCTGGCTAATTTTGTATTTTTAGTAGAGACAGGCTTTCTCCATGTTGGTCAGGCTGGTCTTGAACTCCCAACCTCAGGTGACCTGCCCACCTTGGCCTCCCAAAGTGCTAGGATTACAGGTGTGAGCCACCATGCCCAGTGGTCTTTTAAATGTTTTGATACTTAAACTCTGAGTCAACTCTTTTAATCACCTTCAGGTTAGAAATTTGTCTCAATTCTCACAGCATGTAATCTGAGATCTAGTACATTTAAATGCTTAGGAACTTTATTTGATATAATTTCTCATAGTTTGAAAAAAGACCTCTTTAATGTGGTCAACATACAATTCTAATATCACTATAATATATGTATATACAATTTATTATTCTCAATCTGTTTAACAAAATATACAAAGATCAAAAATTATTTGCAGAATAAGTAAATATTTGCAGATTAGAAAAAACTATGAGTTGATTGAATTATCTACTATCTTTTGGTAGACAAAATACTAAGTAAAGAACAAGAGATGTGCAATTCTAAAAATGTTTACAAGTTTTAAAAAATGCAGCTTTTTTATTTTCCAGTAATAGTATTGTAAAATATATAATAGAAACACAGCCATTCTTTTACTATTAGCAGAAATCAAAGTCATTTAGAGAAAAACAACTTTTAGTAGAAAAGAAAACATATTATAAAATCTTTTAAACCCTGAAAACCCAGAAAAGAGACAAATGTTTCCATTATGTATTAGAATGAGAAGAAAAAGAAACACACACACACAAAAAAACCTCTTAGAGGCTTCAAAATTGAAGCATGCAGTATCTAAAGTTAATGAGTAGGAGCTGTGGGGAAAAATGTTTTCTTACTTGGCATATCTACATTGTAGTTATAGCATTTTCTGCATTGTATTGCTACAATATTCTAGCTATAAATTGGCTAAAATAGTTCTTCCAAGAGTTTCTTTCTGGTGTCTTTTTGTTAAAGGCTATTATATTTCCCAAATATAAACAAACTTTTTCAAGGTCATCCTGAAACTTTTGTGTATAGTGGGAGAGGATGGAACATGGTGACTTGCTGATATTTAATGTCTTGTCTCTAGTATTCAAATAAGAATATGCATGATGGTTCTATCTGAAAACATAAACAAGATTAGATATTTTATAAAGAAGACAAGATAATCCCAATTGAAAGAAAATTATGGACACATGTAAATATAATTTTAACTATTTTATCACTAAATCTAGTTGGCACTCATAAATCTGAGTACAAATAAAGCGACAGTCACAGTTTTTTTATTTTTATTTCTTTCATTATTAGTATTTTATATGGATTCTCACTGCGTCATCTAAATTGGTGTGCAGTGGTGCAATCTCGGCTCACTGCAACCTCCGCCTCCAGGTTCAAGTGATTCTCCTGCTTCAGCCTCCCAAGTAGCTGAGATTACTGGTGCATGCCAACACACTCGACTGATTTTCGTATTTTTAGTAGAGACAGAGTTTCACCATGGCCGGTCTCATACTCCTGACCTCAAGTGATATATCTGCCTTGTTTTCACAAAGTGCTGGGATTACAGGCTTGAGACATTGCACCTGGCCAACAGCACAGTTTTTAAATGAATTATACTAAACCTTCAAGGAAATGATATGCCATATCTTATGTAATTTTTCTTAAACCTCTCATATCATTTATAATGTTGATAGCAATATTCTCCAGAAGTCTGTATGAAACAGTCATATATTCATTAAAATATGAGTATACTTAATTCATCAATGTGCAAATAAAATAATGATAGAGGCAGGATAATTTTTTGCTCCTTAGTTCAGCTAAATCCAGGTTCTTGTCTCACGACCAATAAAAATTGGGCACGCAGACACATTGAAGGGTGAAGAGGGCAGAATTTATTAGGTGAAAGTAAAGCTCTGCACAAAGAGAGGGGTCCTGCATGCAGCTTGGCTCTACCACATTCCCTCAGTGCATGTGGCCTCCAGTCCCTGCAGGCATGCCTAGGAAAAGCTCCTGGGTAGGTTCCCTTATCTGCACAAAACATTTGATATAACACTTGGGGAGGTTGGAGATTCTCCCGGGACCCTTCCTTATCTGCCTGGGCATTTGCCTCCTGCCTCTATCAGGAATACACTGTGGGCTGGGCGCGGTGGCTCATGCCTGTAATCCCAGCACTTTGGGAGGCCAAGGCGGGCAGATCACGATATCAGGAGATTGAGACCATCCTGGTTAGCACGGTGAAACACCGTCTGTACAAAAAAATACAAAAAAATTAGCCTGGCTTGGTGGCAGGCGCCTGTAGTCACAGCTACTCGGGAGGCTGAGGCAGGAGAATTGTGTGAACCCAGGAGGTGGAGCTTGCAGTGAGCCGAGATGGTGCCACTGCATTCCAGCCTTGGTGACAGAGCGAGACTCTGTCTCAAAAAAAAAAAAAAAAATACATTATGACCAAGTAGGTTTTAAACTTGAAGAGCACGAGTGATATAATATTAAGAAAACTATTACTATACATATGAATATTAAGAGAATATTACTCTTTGTCCATATTAAAAATACTTAAAATATGTCAGTAATAGGGACTTTTGGTAACCAACCAAAACATCTACATAATAGCTCTAGTAATCATATTACTTAATGTTGAAATATTAGGACCATTTTCATTCTGATTAAAACATTAGGATTGAGATAGCAATTACCAGAGTTTTGAGTCAAAATTTCATTGGTGATTTTAGCTAACATAATGAAACAACAAAAAATAGTGTAAAGTTAGAAAGCAATAAATAAAATTCACAAAAGTTAGGATTAAATATCAATAAAGTCAATGTCTACATAAAAACTTTTAACTAATAGAATTCTAAAAGTATACACATTCTGAAAGATCATTATACTAAATGTGTCAATGCCCTTTTATGACTACAAAAAACATAGGAATAAGTGAAAAAAACAAATAACTATAAAGTCTGACTGCAGCTAGAACTGTTACCTTATGAAGGAAATAAAATAGGACAATTAAATAATAATTTACACTTCTAATGAAATTACATCTACATATCTCAGCCATTCTACTTTCAGGAAATCTTGAAAAACTTGGAAAAACTTTCACCAATCTATATAGGAAAACTTGGACATGGCTATTTATTATACATCTTATGAATTATATAATGAATAAATGAATTATAACTCATATAACAAATAAATTTATAGTGTAATTATAAAATATGAATAAGGCGGAAACTCATAACATGTAGAATAGTGGTTACTTTCAGGTGGGAGAGAGAGATGAATAAGAATGAGGAGTCAAACAATGGAGACATAGAAGAATTAAACACAATGATAAATCAGACAGACTTACAATATGCATTGGATATACATGCTGTTAGAGGATGTGTCACCTTATCAAATGCACATCAATATTTTAAAATGGCTATATATTACATGATAGAGAACATCAATAAATTTGTTGAAATAGAAATATATCATTTCCTGATGAAAAAGCAATGAAAAAGGAAATTTTCAATAAAATAAACACAATAACATACCAAAGGCCTTTCCAGCAGGAAATTAAATAAAACCTTTTCCTAAAAGAAAAACAAGAAAAAGAAAAAAACTCTTGTCTAACAAGGGAAACGCAAATCTTAAAAAATCCAATCAGTTATCTATAATGTTCATTTTTTAAAACCTATAAGGGACAGATATTGTTTTGAAGCACAGGCAAAAATAAAAAGCTCTTCAAGCCATTATTAAAAGACTAGAAAAATCTCAGTATCAAACTGGCTAATCTTACTACTGTAAGCCAATATCACTTCTGCATTTAAATGTAAATATTCTAAAAAATGAAAAATATCTGTTCTGTAGAAATTCATTAATCAGGCCCACATACTGCTTATAAAAGGAGATCTTTACCACTTTTCCCAGATGCAAAATGCTTCATTATATGGATGTATTAATTTATTCATTCACTGTTCTGTTTATGGGCATAGTGTTTTATTTTTCCTTTATCTTCTTTTAGTTACACATAATACTACATGAATATTTTAGTTGTTGTTGATATATCATTAGCCTTAATTCATAGAAATAGGTTTGCTGGGCCAAAGGTTAAATGTCAATGTACTTTTGTTGGATATTGCCAGATTTCTCTCCAGTTAGAATTGTATATGAGCAATGTTTTATCCGCAGTTGTAAATTAAACATTTTGACAATACTGATATCCGTATCATTCAGGAGTCTTTTTTTGGTGAATTTTGATTTTATCTCCTGATGTGACCCTCATTTTGCATTGAATGTGTATTTATATAAATACACACACAGACACAGAAAAAAAAAAGCTGGAGACTCAAAATGATGTCGCTTTCCTGGCAAGAGTGGTTATTTTGCTTCTGGAAGCCATTAAAAAATGGTGATCTTAATTCGTCTTGTATTGTGGTGATTCTCAGGTTTATTTTACTTTGATGAGCAATTTCCAAACTGTTCTTTCTTTAGTTTGTCTCACTTCAGAGCCTATACTAAAACCCTACAGTGCTTTTTAGAGATCCTCCATCTGTGGTGGACAGTGATCTCCGTAATAACCTGCCAAAAGCTGTTTTAGCCTCGGAGATGCTTAGCCACTACTTATTTGCTTAGTAATTAGCCTTTTTTCATGCTGTGTTCAAAGAACAAAAATATCCTGGAAGGAAAGAGTGATGCAAGATGTAAGACTCATTTGCATTTCAGTTTTCTCTGTGATCTTGTAAACTCAATTTCTGTCTACTTTCATGGTCCTGAACTCTAACATTTGTCTCTTCAGCTCTGATGGAAGAAAACACTGTTGTATTCCACATTCTCTTAGTTATGGTTTTCTACATAGCTCTTTAGGACCGTTACCTCTTCAGGACCTTATGCCAAATGCCTCTAGAGAAAAATAGCAAAAAAATGAAGTTTATATTGTTTTGTTTCCTCCTTCTTGCTGGAATATCAATTTCTGATTCTACTTGAATTTTAATAACATTTTCCTTTTTAGAGCGTCAGGTCCTACCAGCCAGTTTTATATAGCTATAAGTGGAAGTTTACTTGCTCTCTTGTTTGCAATATTCACAGTATCAAATTGCACTTAAATTCTTTTCCTAATATGGGTAAATATGTATGTTAGCTTGTTTTGTGGGTTTTTTCCCAGCTTAAAAAATTGATATTTAAATGTTTTGAAGATACTGATATCTGACTTCTTTCTACATTCTTTACCAATAATTATTTATTAAGATTTTATTTTCCAAATCATTTGGATCAGTGTACGTGTCCATTCCCTTTCATTATAAATCTAATTTATAATTTTCTTTGATCTTTTAACTGAAAAGAGTTATTTTTTACCTGTACATGGAGATATAATTGCTGTTGTTGTTTTTGTATTGACTCTGTAAATTCTTTCTTAGAGACTATAACTGTTCTAATTGGTAGATAATAGACAATAATCACCTTATAGAAGACATACAACACAATTTTGTAATAGTGTCCCTTGTAATTCACTGCCTATTGATAGTGTGGGGTACTTATATTAGGTATGCTACCACTTGTAAAAATAACTCGTTAATTGCATGGGTATTAGGAGTCCTGTCCATGCTTCTTACTGTTTTTATAACCTTGTACAAATTAAGCTAACATATCTTTTTTGTTTTTTTGAGACGGAGTCTCGCACTGTCTTCTGAAACTCAATTTATAGTCCTCTCTGAAGTGATTTTAAACACACATAGCTTCGTTTATAGTAATTACACAGTTGAAAATTTCAGTTATGCATTAGAACAACACAGATTTTGTTGGATGCCATTATCTTTATACATAGCTTTTTCTAAATATATAGACTGAAAAATATGTAAGAATGTAGAAAAATAGCAATCGAAGCTGCAAATTTGTCAACCTAAAAAAGACAAAATAACTGTAATTTTTCTACATGATTATTTTCCCAGCCTATCTTAAATGCTACATTTTGTAGATTCTATGAGCATCACTACCATAGTGTACACACACACACACACATAATTGTAGGGTTTACAGTTTAGCTTATACTTAGTATTTCCAGAACAAAGATTTTTATTTGTTCATCCAACTGCTCATTCAGCCATATTGAACTAGAAGGGAAGCAACTTCCTTTTTGTTATGCTTTAATAGACACAGTTTGGCAAGTGTTTTTCAATAAGCTTCACCTTATTCCTGAAAAAAATCAGGCATTCTCTAAGCAGACAAAAGCTAATAAATCAAATGCAGTGTTAATCAATAAAAGTAATCAGCCTCTGAAGCAAAACCTGTCTATTACAATATGGAACAACTAGCTTTGGGGTGTACTTTAAGACACAATTTAAAGTGTAAACACAGAGTTGTTCTTTCCACTTTATTTCAAGTAACATTAGAATTTTAGATAAGAGACAAGTTTAACCAGATTCTTTGAGAGTATGTGCACTGATGAGTATAAAAAGAATGTTGAAAAGAATCATGGAAATCAGTATGAAAACAATTCTATGCAATATGATGTATTGAGCACTGCTGTGTAATTCCAAATGAGACTTTGTGAAATGAAAATGCACCTTTGTGGTTTACGTGCCATTCAAAGTTTTCATCTAACTTCCATGTCAGCATCTATTGTGCATTTTTCTCATCCTATAATCAACTGTAGATCTAGTGGCATGCGTAGTTTTTTTTTTTAATTGCATTTGGTTAAATTGTTCTACACTTTATGCTTTGCTGACATAGATTTTTAAATTAATTAATTGACTACATAAGATACTTAGAGTAGCAGAGAAACTAGAATAAGAGTGGAATATTAAAGCAATTGAGCATTAAAAAAGATGAAGAAATTAAATAAATTATTAGAAGAAATTGTATAAAAATGTTTGTAACAGGTATGTACTGGTGGAGGTTAGCAAAAAAGGTATTAAAACCAAAAATAACAAAAGCTACAATGAACTCGTAATTAAGAATAAAAGAAAGCTTAGTTGGAACACTATTTTTTAGCATTACAAAATCTTTATGATAAAAAATACAAGTATTTCAGCCAATTTTTGCTAAAATAAACTCCCCCAATTCTACTATATATAACAATGTTAATGATAAGTACTTTACAAACTTAAAAGTCTATCGAAATTATAAATACTTACGATTATTTTATCAAAAAGTGCTAATAACATTATCTTTCTAAAAATATCATTAATATACGAAGCTCTTTAAATATTAAATATCTAAATAGCACTAATCCAGTAATATAACTATGATAACAATAAACTATCAACAACACTTACGATTGTTTACTACACAACAAGCATGTAATTTCTGACATATGGTCTACATCAGCAGTCCCCAACCTTTTTGGCACCAGGGACTGGTTTCTTGAAAGACAATTTTTCAACAGACCAGGGTTGGAGGATCGTTTCGAGATGATTCAAGTGCATTACATTTATTGTGCACTTTATATTATTATTACATTGCAATATATAATGAAATAATTATACAACTCACTATAATGTAGAATCAGTGGGATCCCTGAGCTTGTTTTCCTGCAATTAGACAGTCCCATCTGGGGATGATGGGAGACAGTGACAATTCATCAGGCATTAGGTTCCCATAAAGAGCATGCAATCTAGATCCCTCACATGTGCAGTTCACAGTAAGGTTCACACTCCTATGAGAATCTAATGTCACTGCTGATCTGACTTGGAGGTGCAGCTCAGTCAGTAATGCAAGTGATGGGGAGTGGCTGTAAATACAGAGGAAGCTTCTCTCGCTGGGCTTGCCTAGCAGAGTTCTTAACAGGCCACACACCAGTACCAGTCTGTGGCTTGGCGGTTGGGGCCTCCTGATCTACCGTCTATACTGCAAGTCTGTAAACAGCTCTCTCATATTTGAAAAATGAAATATAAAACTTTAACTTGGGATTTATTTGTAAATGTTCCCACATCTAAGCTTCATTTTAAGTATTTATAGCCCAGGGCAGCTGCAAAATATATTTAAGACTAAAGCACTTAGATGAGCAACAGTCAGTCTGGGGACTAGAGAAATACAAAGTCTGAAAGGACTTTTGCTGTGGTGATTCCCTTACATTATTAGCTGCTTAAACAGCAGGCAGAAAGGAGCACTGGGCACAGCAAAACACCAGCCTTGACCTGTATGTTTGGTTTAGATACATGAGAGCTAGTGTAGCACAGCTCACCTACTGGAACCTCATTACCAAGCTCATTATGGAGTTATTGCTAGAGTAAAGCTGCTACACTGTATTAACTCCAGCTAAGAAGAAAATTGGAGTACCAGGGGCAAAATCATGTACGTGACCTGTCAGATTAAGACCTACTGATGCCTAAAACTTAGGAGCTGTTGTGTGGAATTAATTTCTAAGTTACTATAATATGCCTCAAGTAAGGATTTAGTTAAGTTTCTTATTTTTGTAATAAAAGGAAATGTAAAATTCAATGATCTATGTGTATAGACTTTCATGTTCAATTTTCAACGTTGATTATCTATCATCTATTCCAGTTTTTCAAGTAGTAACTTTATGAAATGAGGTTCATTTGTGTGTCCTTGACCACTATATATGAGAAGCTCCAGGCTTCTAGGAAAATTGTCTGTAAGCATGTTTTTCCAAAGAAATTAAAATTTATCAGGAAAGTATTTACAGTTCAGATTGCCAAGTGTTTGTTTAATGAACTTATACTTCTCAAAAACAAGTTCTTTGAAGTTCAATTTTAAAGCATGTTAATTCATTCTAATGTGGCATAAAGCCTTTTTCGAAATAGGGCTAATGGAATTTTATTCTCTATTTCCGCCGAAGTGATTATAAACTTTCACTTAACAATATCTCTGTAGCTTTTATGGAAATCCCCAAGGGTTAAGAAATGGGCCAGAGAATAGCATAATCACAATCATTTTTTCATACTAAAACTGTTACTTTTTACACATTTAACCATTTAGAATAGTTATGAATCATTAATTTATGTTAGTGTATGGTTTTAATACCCTGAAGCAGGCGGAGTCTTTTACCAGTTTTCACTGTAGCACTCCACTCTGTGCCACCTGGTTCTTATGAATCAGCAGCTGCTTTCAACATCAATTGGACAATCAGCATCCATGATCATAGGGCGAGGAGCTTAATTATGAGACTTAAACTTCTAACATGAGGACAGCAATTTTGTTTCAGTTCTTAAACTCTATGAAAGGAGCTTGTCTTTTCTATCCCAGCAATTGAATTATTTACTATTTCAACATGCCTAACTGATGAAGTACCCTGGGGGCTTCTTCAAAGTCTATAATACAAGTGTTAATAACCACACTTTAAACCTCTAACAGAAGTGTAAAATATCAGTAGATGATGATAAATCTCAGAGTGTGCAATACACCCTGTTATAGTTGAAAAGCACATTTTTCTTAGGCTAATGACTGTCATGTGTTTAAAAACCAAAGATCTCAAAACTCCAGTGTATAAAATGAAACTTTAAAAAGGTCTAAAAAATGCAAATTCCCCTAGAATTTGTGAAAATAACTTGCTGCTTTTTTATCCATTCTTCTTGCATCACCAATTAAGGCAATGTGAGTAAACTTTAATGCTGTCCGCTAATATTTTTCTATCACTTATGTTAGATCTCACTTTCCAGACATATTTCTTAAGTTGATAACCAGATATCTATCACATTTATCCACAATATTATTTAGTTTCTACATTTTTCATTTTATTATACATATTTTCAGTAACTTCAATATGAATTACAAATAAAAAAGAAGGTACACTGCAATAACAAATTAGTTGTTGTAGGGTTTATTTTATGCCTTTATAATAACCAAAAGTAAAATAAAACAATAGGTTCATTTGATTCAACCAAAAGTAAAATGAACCAAAGTTAAATTGAGCAAATATTAAAAATAAAAATTAAAAGTGCTTCTAACTAATTTTGTTTTAATGTATTAATTGTTTAATTAAATTAGTTAGAGTTAGAATAATAAGAATATGATGGAGATTAGTTTGTTAGTGGATTGAACATTATCACTCCTCTGTCTCTACGTAAGGCTTAGTGAACCAGATTTCATGAGGTATCTGTCAAAGGTAGAGAGTGGACTGGATAATAGTAAAGAAGTTAACAAAATTCTCAAACTAATAGGACAGTAAATTGAAAAAAAAAGTTCGTAAAATTAAAAAACTAGAAGTGATATTGAAACTGACCCAATAGTCTCATAGACAGGTGTTTTTTTGTTTGTTTGTTTTGATAAACATAGAAATTGACCCTTCTGGTCTTAAAGCTTGAAACTCACCAGATCCATACAATGAGATGCCATGCCCCTCATTCATTATGATTGTTTCCTTACCCATCTCAAGTTCTTATTTTCCAATAGATAGTTACATTTCTTCCCTACTATTAAAAACTCCTCATTTTAATTGGCCAGGGAGATGGATTTGAGACTGATCTCCCATCTTTTTGGCTGCAGCACCCAATTAAAGCCTTCTTCCTTGTCAATAATCGTTGTCTCAGTCATTGGGCACTCTGTGTGGGGAGCAGAAGAACCTAAACTTAACCCCTAGTGTTTTGGTAACAATATCTTCCAGAGAGAGGAAGGTAAATGTCTTCTAGGGATGCCATAACAAATTGCTCCAACCATGGGGGCTTAAAACCACAGAAATACACTCTCTCATAGTTCTGGATACCAGAAGTTCAAAATCAAGGTATTGGCAGGGCTGCACTCCCTTCAAAGGCTGTAGAGAAGAATACGGTCCTAGTCTCTTCCAGCTTCTGGTAGCTGTCAGCATTCCTTAACATTTCTTGGCTGTAGCCACATTACTTCAATCTCTGCCTATGGCTTTACATTACTGCCTCCTGTGTGTATCTGTGTCCTCTTCTGTCTTTGTCTCTCTGCTACAAGTACACTTGTAGATATATTCAGGATAATTCAGAATTATGTCATCATCTAAAAATTCTGAACATAATTACACCTTGTATACCCATTTTCCAAATAAGATAATATTTATAGATTTCAGGAATTAGGATGTGGATATATCTTATAGGCGGACCAATGTTGATCCCACTACAGAAACTAACAATTTGTTTTTTAAATAATAAGATCATTCTCACAAGTCAATCCTTTTTCAGTGCCCAACTCCTCCCAGAACAAGGATATAACAATAGTAGGTTTATTCTGTCTGTCATGAGCAATGACTTCAGATTTGTGGTTAAGAGGACAAGAACTCACTCATAGGCTTGGTTATATTTGGCAGTCATGAGAAAAACAAGATTCTAAATGATTAAATACTGAAGTACACTCTTCAGCAGTGAACTCATAAGCATTGGAGGTAAGATGGAATATGTCATCTTTGGCATAAGCCCCATTCTTCACCTCTCCACACATACATGTATCACCTCCAGTAATGAGCAGCAAAGGAAAACTATACTGTAAACCAATAAGAATCTATGAACAGGTTAAAAATATAAAATATGCATTCAGCTGAAAATCACCAAAACTTAATGACAGAAAGCAGCATGAGATAGCGATAATATAACAAATTCAGGTAACAAACCATCTCATGCCCAAGAACAAAATTTTAATAACGCAAACAAAAAGAAAATATTTGACATTATCAGTGTCTTTAATGAAATGTAAGACTTAACCTCCCACCATTAATAATTATAAAATCTAGGTTAAAAGTTTCAAAATAAACAGATCTTCAAAGATGTCAGAAAATATCAAAATCAGCCATAAATCAAGAGGCTGAGATCTCAAAGAACAGATAAGGAAGCTGAAGAAAACCCAGGTTTATCAATGCATTAATCCTTAGAGCATTTGATAATTTGCTCATTCCTGGAAAATGCCTAGAGATTGAAAATAGAGTAGTTGCCTAGAGTCTGAGGAGTTCTTGCAGGGCTAGAGAGAAAATAATTACATAGAGACCAGGCAGGACCAAGCTGCCATGACTTGAGACATTATAACCATGAAAAAAAGCTATGAAACATTCATGAACCTAGTATTTTATAAGCAATATATGCCATTAAGGCATTTAATAACTCCTAAAGGGCAAGTGCAGGATGCAAAAGGAGACAAACAAGACAAAAAACTGCAGCTCTGTGGCTAAAAAATTAGTCAGAAAAGTATTCAACATCAAAGTACTGTGGGGAAAATTGGAGTTCAGTATCACCTAAAGAAAATTTGTCCTGGAAAACACACCAGACTTTCATTTGTAGCATCAGCAGATTCTGATAATAACGAATAGAGAGTTTTAATTGAATTAAAATGATTTGCTCATATTCTGTGCACCTAGTGGAACAAGTCTATTGTCTTCAGAAGGAAAAGGTATGATTTCATTTACAAAGTACAGAATTTAATTTGAAATTACCAGGCATTCCAGATTTAAGAATAAAATTAATAAAAACCAAAGTAACTGACAGATTATATAAACATGCAGAGCAGATCAAGATGAAGAAGTTATCATGCAAGAATTTTATTGGAATTATCATTAATATTTAAAAAAATGAATAAAGAGAATTTCATCAAAGTATTAGAATGATTAAAAATAACTTATCATAAATCTCAAAAATAGGATAATTGATATTATAAATCAGTAGATGGGCTTAACCAAAGATCACGCAAAATAGGCAATAGATCAAGATTAAAGAAGGAGATCAAAATCATTGGGAAATAGCTAAAAAATAAGGACATGTCAGAAAAGGTCTAGGTACTAGAAATAAAAAAAATCAAAAAGGACACATATGGGGCAAAAGAAAAATGTTTACTAAATGTGTAATTGAAGATTCTGAAAGAGGAATAAAGGCAAAAGCAATAATTTAATAAATATTTTATTTACCAAATTTGAAAAAGAAATCAAGCCCCAGATTCAAGAAGCTCTGTGAAATCAAATTAATATAAAGACAAAAATATTTACATCTTACCAAATCAGAATAAAACTACATAAAATGGAAGACAAAGAGAGAATTATTTTAAATAGCCAGCAAATTATATATTTAATTTAGAGGGACAAAAACTACAAAACAAATGACTTTTCAACAGAAATCATAAAAATTAGAAAACAATAAATGATTTCTGTAATCTGATGAAATAAAAAATAAATAACAATGTAGTAAGAAATTTTTTTCAGAGAAAGGGTCTTGCTATATTGACCAGGCTGGACTCAGATTCCTGAGTTCACGCCATCCTCCCATCTCAGCCTCGCATGCCACCACCTTAGGCTCAATGTAGAATTTTGTATCCAATATTAAAAAATGTAATTAAATAAATCCTGCTTTTAGTTCAAGATGTAGAACTTCAAAGAGCACCACTCTACACTTACAAGGAAAAGATAGACAAGTTAAGAACTTTACCTTAATTCGTTCGAAAACTCAGGTAGCTGGGCAAGCAAGTAACTTGAAATATGAGAGACAAGCACATGCAGGAAGAAAGAAGATCTGAGCATTTCCATTCCTGCAAAGACATCACTGAGTGCCATTATATCCCTTAAGTGCTATATAAGCTAGGAAGAAGATTAAACTATAAATTTTTAATGAATTACTAAAGGCCAGTTTTTGGCTAATGTGTAATTATGAAGATTCTGGGACCACAGATACGAAAAAAGTGGTTTTACCCAGTGGCAAGATAATCTTTCAGGAACCCCACCAAGACTGGGGAGAATTCTGAGAAGCTTCACTCACAGTGCTACCTGAAGCAGAGGAGAAGCAACTGAAAAACATTACCAGACATTACTAGATCTCCCATATGTCGCATCTGTGGCTAGCTTTGATGTTCGCTTTGTGTCTTGGGAATATTTTGTTTCATCATTCTTATATTTCCATATCTTGTTGGTTTTATCAAAAGCTGGACATCCTGTGTAGGAAAGTAGGGATGGAATAAAGCTATTTTCTTCCTAGACCTGGCCTTGCTTTTGCTTCCTTTAGGGCTTTAATACAGTTGTTTGAGTTAATTTAGTTGGAAGTTAGACTGGGTTTGAAATGTTTTACTACTTTAGTCCTGCTCAGTTTTTATGCCCAGAAGTGGCTACACCATTTTTGTTATTGTTTGTTATGTTTCTAGTGTAGGGGTTTGAGCCGATCTAGTTAGGGGTTGGGCTTGAATTAAGGTTGGTTGTTACCATAATTACCTTCAGTGCACCACAAGGGGCAGGTTCTTCTAAGAATATCTTTTGCTGAAAGTGGGATTTTATTTACTCCAGGGTTTTAAGAAAATGTGTTTCTATGCTTGTTTGTTTGTATATTGTCTACCTTTTGCAGTATATCTATACGCTGGTATTAGTAATGATTAATTTTATGTGTCAACTTGTCTAGGTTATGGTACCCAGACATGTAGTCAAACATTATTCTGGAGGTCTTGGTGAGGATAATTATAGATGAGATTAACATTTAAATTGGTAGGCTTTGAGAAAGCAGATTGCCCTCCATTCTGTGGGGAACCTCATCCAATCAGTTGAAGGACTGAATAGAACAAAAGACTGACCTGTCCCAGAGCAAGAGGGAGTGCTGCCAGCAAATAGCCCGCAGACTTGAACCTCAAAATATGCTCTTCCCTAGGTCTCCAGCTTGATGGCCTTCAAAATTGAACTGCAGATTATGGACTTGCCAGCCTCTATACATCATGTGAGCCAATAGCTTAAAATAAAACTCTCTCTATATGTACAGGCTCTATGGGCTCTGTTGCTCTGGATAACACTGAATAATACAGTATCCAACTTTTGTTAGCCTGGTGTTGAGGAGAGAATTCACTCTGTTCTAATTTAGGTTTTGTCTTAGACAAGCACAAAGCCCCTGTGTCTCAGCTATCTGTTCTCAGTGCTTCTGCCCTTTTGCAGGTGTATTTCTCAGCCCGCGTTGTATTTTTATCCCTCCTCCAGGGATAGTTTTTGTTTGTTTGTTTGATTGATTGATTGATTTTCTTCATTAAGATGCAATATGTTTACTTCAGTGCCCTAATGGTGACAGTGTTTGTTGCTTTCACTACCATAGCATCTGTTCTCTAAGTCTACACCAAAAAAGACCTTTTCCTATGGCTTTATCCAATAAATTTTGTGAGCACTTGATGGGGTTCATGGAGAAAACTCTCAAGAGGATATGGACTTTCCTAATTTCTGTAGCCTCCAGGGACCTCACTCTCCCTCACCAATCCACTCCTGATGTCCACCAATCTTCTGCTCAGTATCCAATGTCCTCAGAGGCCATTACTCGTGTTCAGTCTCTTCCTGCAGGCATGTCTTTAGATTTCAGGCCAGTTCATTGTTCTGCAATTTCAGGTTTAAGGAAAGTTGTGAATCTGTAGTCTGACTTTTTTTTCCCTGTAAGATTATAAGCAATACTCTTTCTAGGTGTCTACAAATCTGAACAGATAGCAGATGTCAACAATTGATTTTTATTAAAATGCTTGGGTAACTTTATCATCATTTGTAGTAAGAAAAGAAACCATATCTCACATTGTGTGCAAAGAAAAAATCTTGTTAGATTAGAAATATAAATGTAAAAATGAAACCATACAAGCGTTACATGTGGCCTGAAATCTAAAGAGGAACAAAACCTTGATTGCAAACAAAAGAAAAAATTTGCATGGGCAATTTAATATAAAGGTATAAAAATGGATTTTGAAAATATGAAAACATTTAAAAACTTACTCATTTAAATAAATACAGTTAAAACAACAATGTGATACTACTTCTTAGCATCATATTGGAACAGTTTTAAAAGTGTGAAAACATGGTTGGTGACGCTGTGCTATCAGGCATATGCTGTATTACTGGTAGAAATGCAAACTGGCACAACCTTTCTGGAGGGAATTTGACAATACCTAACAAAACTACTTAGGAACTGAACTTTTGCCCCAGAAATCTTATTTTTAGAAATCTACCCTGAAGATGCATTTCTTATATGATGAAAATACATTTGAGCAAGGTTGTCATTGGAGCATTGTCTGTAATTGGAAATAATATAATGTCTGTGTAAAAGAGAAGGTGAATAAACTATTAGTTTACTTTAGTTTAAGCTTCAAATCTAGGGGCAGTGAAATGCTCTGATCATCCACAAGACATAGGAAGTCAGATCGCATTATATTAGATAGTCCCCACTAGAGGCATGGCTATTATAATCATTTTTATTACTCATATCTTAATTACCATTTTTCTACCTCACTAATAAAAATCATGAATATAATAAGTATGATTAGTAAAAACTGTAACTTATTGCTAGAGTGGTGGGGATTGGAATGGACTCTTTGGAGATAGTTTGCGCTCTTCTTGCATGCAGATGATGTAAAGATTTAGCGAGGCCTTTACAACGTATTACCTTAACTACTTTGGAAATAGTCCTACAAATTCACGGCCAGATAATATGAATCTTGTAAGACTTACAGTCCTGTCTCTTAGGAATGGCACCTGAGTTTTGATTCCTAAATGACTTTGTTTACCCGTGGGTTTCTCAGGATTCTCCTTGCCTGATGTCAATTTTTTTTTTTTTTTTTTGAGACGGAGTCTCGCTCTGTCACCCAGGCTGGAGTGTGGTGGCGCGATCTCGGCTCACTGCAAGCTCCGCCTCCCGGGTTCACGCCATTCTCCTGCCTCAGCCTCTCCGAGTAGCTGGGACTACAGGCGCCCGCCACCACGCCCGGCTAATTTTTTGTATTTTTAGTAGAGACGGGGTTTCACCGTGGTCTCAATCTCCTGACCTCGTGATCCGCCCGCCTCGGCCTCCCAAAGTGCTGGGATTACAAGCGTGAGCCACCGCGCCCGGCCGCCTGATGTCAATTTTAAGGACAGTAAAATCTTGTTTCTGTTATTGTGTCATTTGTGCTTTAAGGGAAACTTTCTTGAGCTAGTAACCAAATAAAATTTAAAATTAAGTTTTAATGACCTACAATGGCATGAGAAAAATATAATCTATGTAATGCAATGTGAGAATAACAAAATGTGTTCTTTAAAAATTGTCTCTAACATAAAAGGAATATATTCCAAAACTTTAATTATGATTAATCTCCAAATAGTAGGTTTATGAGTGATTTAGATTTTCTTTTTTTTCCCTTTGTGAAAATTAAGAACATAGAATTTTAAAAATCCATGTTCTCACTAACTATAATTATAGAATATTGACATTTTTCCACATTCGTTTTATTATTTTTCTTATTTTGAAAACTCAATATTAGTAAAACAGTTGAGCTTCCTCTTTTTGCTTCCTGAATATATGAATTTGCCTTATAAAGAAGCAAACACTCTCATGAATCTTCTCTCTATATATTCAGTGTATTCATTTATTCACTACCTACATATGTATCCATCAGTAGCATGCAGCAGAGGCTCTATTAACTGGTCATCGATTATCCTATCAACAGATTAGCACACAGTCTAATTTTCCCTATAAAATATACTGGTGTCCATAGGGTATTGAATGTCACAGTCCAGAATATACTTCCTGCTAATGCTAGTTCACCCACCAAATGCGATTATGTATTACATATTTATCAAGAAGTGGATATTTTAATCCCAAATTTATATATGCCATAGGTACCTCTTTTGGATTGATATAATTTAATAGTTATGTATGTATACATTATAAGTAAGAATAAATATTTTTTAACAACTAAATTTGAAATTTTGAAAATTCCTAAAACACATTAATGTGAGAAAGACATCTATGAATTTGGGGGGAAAACATGCAAATCTAGAAGACTTTTTTATACTTGGACTGATGTGGAATTTTAAAAAAATTCTTGCTCTAAAGAAAATAAAATGAATATTACATATAATACTGTTTATAATAAAACAGAAGTCTATGTGAAATTCCAAGCAATGACCTCATATTCAAAGAAACAAAAAAATCCACTAAGCCCTAAAGCAAACTATGTATGAGTGAACATAGATTGATACTTTTGAAATAAAAAGCTAATGGTATCTATGTTTTTTAATGATGTTCTATTTAGCAATTATTTTTTCAATTAAGCAACAAACTGTTGTTAACATTCAATTTATCTAGGAGATCCTTATTTTAATGTTTGGTTGTATTGATTCACAATACATGTGTTTTAAATATTTTTGCTATCATTATGCTTTTAGCATCTATGTTATAGTGTACAGCTCAATTTAATTTTCTCAAGGACACACATTTCTCTCCCTATACTATATATTAGTCATTTGTCCCTCTGTGTAAATGAATTTAGCATATTTATCTTTATGCTTACATGAAAAGCAGCTCAGGAACAAGTACTGCTGTCTTGAATTAGACATTAGTTAATCTACTTTTAGAATTTCTTCATAACTAGAAGATATTCTACAAGTATTATATTTGCTGAAATTATTAATAGATTTTCTTTTACTTGCAAGATATTCTCTTCTATTTCTACCTTTCTCAACATTTATATTGTAAATGTTTTCCATTCATGGCAACAGTTTTTTTCAGTATTCTTCTGATTAATTTAAAATCAACGATCTAGTTTTTTTTTTTTTGGTTGAAGCATTCTTGCATTTTTGAGTTCTGCTTGGAACATATTATTTTTTATACATGGTTGGATTTTTTTTGCTATCATTTACTTTTGATTTTAAAAACAATAGTATTAGAATAGCATTATATTTTTTTCTGATATTATAAGATACGAATTTATGACTATTGCATCAGCTACAAAAAATGACCCAAATACCTTTATATTTTTTTCTATTGTAGTTTACAATGATACTTATTTTCATAAATATTCAGTAAACTCAACTTTTCAATTGTCTAAAACCAGCTTTTTTGCTGTTGTTTATCAAAGATTTTGGATTATTTGTTCATTGCCTGTTCTATTGGTATAGTCAGATTATCTTTTTTTAAATAAATTAATAAATTTTCATAATGTCTATATTTTCAAAAAACTATTGGCATAAAATTGTGCATAATATTATTCTCTTCTGGTGACCTATATTATCTCTCTATGTTTCCTTTTTCCCTTCCTAGTATTATATATGAATACCTCCCTCAACTTTATTGTTTTCTTATAAGAAGTTTACTTATTTTGTTAATATTTTCAGGTAATTAGTTTTGATCTTTTGTATTGATTTTTGCTTTTTTACTCACTTCATTATCTTATTTTATGGATTACTGAGTTTAACATTTACATGTATTTACAGTCTTTCATCTATTTTTATCTGTTTTTATCATACATATTTATATAGCAATGTTAGACTCTAAATACAGAGTTTGCTACATCTTTCAACTTGAACTACAGTACTTTTATTAACTTGTGTAGGCATATTTATTTATCTGATATTTGACAAAACCTTTCTAGACATTTGGGATATACCAATGTTAAGAACAAAAACAACCATGGAGCTTACAGTATTTTGGGGAGGGCAGGGGAAGAATAAAAAATAAAGATGACCATTCAATGCAACAAGAAGAGCTAACCATCCTAAACACATATGCACCCAATACAGGAGCACCCAGATTCATAAAGCAAGTTCTTAGAGACCTACAAAGAGACTTAGACTCCCACACAATAGTAGTGAGAGACTTTAACATCCCACTGTCAATGTTAGACAGATCAATGAGATTAAATTACCAAGGATATCCAGAACTTGAACTCAGCTCTGGACCAAGCAGACCTAATAGACATATACAGAGCTCTCCACCCAAAATCAACAGAATATACATTCTTTTCAGCACTACATTGCACTTATTCTAAAATTGACCCCAGAATTGGAAGTAAAACACTCCTCAGCAAATGTAAAAGAGCAGAAATCACAAGAAACTGCCTCTCAGACCATACATAGCGCAATAAAATTAGAACTTAGGATTAAGAAACTCACTAAAAAACCGCACCGCTACATGGAAACTGAACAACTGCTCCTGAATGACTACTGGGTACATAACGAAATGAAGGCAGAAATAAAGATGTTCTTTGAAAACAATGAGAACAAGACACAATGTACCAGAATCTCTGGGACACATTTAAAGCAGTCTGTAGAGGGAAATTTATAGCCCTAAATGCCTGCAAGAGAAAGCAGGAAAGATCTAAAGTCAACACCCTAACATCACAATTAAAAGAACTAGAGAAGCAAGGGCAAACACATTCAAAAGCTAGCAGAAGACAAGAAATAACTAAGATCAGAGCAGAACTGAAGGAGATAGAGACACACACACAAAAAATCCTCAAAAAAAATCAATGAATCCAGGAGCTGTTTTTTTGAAAAGATCAACAAAATTGTTGGACCGCTAGCAAGACTGATAAAGCATAAAAGAGAGAAGAATAAAATGGATGCGATAAAAAAGATAAAGGAGATATCACCACTGATCCCACAGAAGTAGAAACTACCATCAGAGAATATTATAAACACCTCTATGCAAATAAACTAGAAAATCTAGAAGAAATAGTTAAATTCCTGGACACATACCACCACTGAAGACTAAAACCAGGAAGAAGTTGAATCTCTGAATAGACAAACAACAGGTTTTGAAATTGAGTCAATAATTAATAGCCTACCAACCAAAAAAAGTCCAGGACCAGACAGATTCACAGCTGAATTCTACCAGAGGTACAAAGAGGAGCTGGTACCATTCCTTCTGAAACTATTCCAATCAATAGAAAAAGAGGGAATCCTCCCTAACTCATTTTATGAGGCCCGCATCATCCTGATACCAAAGCCTGTCAGAGTTGAAACAAAAAAAGAAAATTTTAGACCAATATCCCTGATGAACATTGATGCGAAAATCCCCCCAAAATACTGGCAAACCAAATCAAGCAGCACATCAAAAAGCCTTGTCCACCATGATCAAGCCGGCTTCCTCCCTGGGATGCAAGGCTGGTTCCACATACGCAAATCAGTAAATGTAATCCATCACATAAACAGAACCAAAGACAAAAACCATATAATTATCTCCATAGATGCAGAAAAGGCCTTCGACAAAATTCAACAGCCCTTCATGCTAAAAATTCTCAATAAACTAGGTACTGATGGAACGTATCTCAAAATAATAAGAGCTATTTATGACAAACCCACAGCCAATATCATAGTGAATGGGCAAAAACTGGAAGCATTTCCTTTGAAAACTGGCACAAGACAAGGGTGCCCTCTCTCACCACTCCTATTCAACATAGTATTGGAAGTTCTGGCCAGGGAAATCAGGCAGGAGAAAGAAATAAAGTGTATTCAATTAGGAAAAGAGGAAGTCAAACTGTCTCTGTTTGCAGATGACATGATTGTACATGTAGAAAACCCCATCATCTCAGCCCCAAATCTCCTTAAGCTGATAAGCAACTTCAGCAAAGTCTCAGTATACAAAATCAATGTGCAAAAATCACAAGTATTCCTATACAATAATAACAGACAGAGAGCCAAATCATGACTAAACTCCCATTCACAATTGCTACAAAGAGAATAAAATACCTAGGAATACAATTTACAAGGGATGTGAAGGACCTCTTCAGGGAGAACTACAAACCACTGCTCAATGAAATAAAAGAGGACACGAACAAATGAAAGAACGTTCCATGCTCATGGATAGGAAGAATCAATATTATGAAAATGGCCACACTGCCCAAAGTAAATTATAGATTTAATGCTATACCCATCAAGCTACAATTGACTTTCTTCACAGAATTGGAAAAAACTACTTTAAAGTTCACATGGAACCAAAAAAAAGCCCGCATTGCCAAGAGAATCCTAAGCAAAAGAACAAAGCTGGAGGCATCACGCTATGTTACTTCAAATTATACTACAAGGCTACAGTAACCTAAACAGCATGGTACTCGTACCAAAACAGAGATATAGACCAATGGAACAGAACAGAGGCCTCAGAAATAACACCACACATCTACAACCATCTGATCTTTGAGAAATCTGACAAAAACAAGCAATGGGGAAAGGATTCCTTATTTAATAAATGGTGCTGGGAAAACTGGCTAGCCATATGCAGAAAGCTGAAACTGGACCCCTTCCTTACACCTTATACAAAAGTTAATTCAAGCTGGATTAAAGACTTAAATATAAGACCTAAAACCATAAAAACCCTAGAAGAAAATCTAGGCAATACCATTCAGGTCACAGGCTTGTGCAAAGACTTCCTGACTAAAAGACCAAAAGCAATGGCAACAAAAGCCAAAATAGACAAATGGGACCTAATTAAACTAAAGAGCTTCTGCACAGTAAAATAAACTATCAGCAGAGTGAACAGGCACCCCACAGACTGGGAGAAAAAATTTGCAATCTATCCATCTGACAAAGGGCTAATATCCAGAATCTACAAAAAACTTAAACAAATTTACAAGAAAAGGACAAACAACCCCATCAAAAAATGGGCAAAGGATATGAACAGACCCTTCTCAAAGGAAGACATTTATGCAGCCAACAAACTTATAAAAAAATGCTCTTCATCACTGGTCATTAGAGAAATGCAAAACAAAACCACAATGAGATACAATCTCACACCATTTAGAATGGTGATCATTAAAAAGTCAGGAAACAACAGATGCTGGAGAGGATGTGGAGAAATAGGAATGCTTTTACACTGTCCTTGGGAGTGTAAACTAGTTCAACCATTGTCGAAGACAGTGTGGCAATTCCTCAAGGATGCAGAATCAGAAATACCATTCGACTCAGCAATCCCATTACTGGGTATGTACTCAAAGGATTATAAATCATTCCAGTATAAAGACACATGCACACATATGTTTGTGTTTTTTGTTTTTTTTTTTTTTTTTTTTTTGAGACGGAGTCTCACTCTGTCGCCCAGGCTGGAGTGCAGTGGCGCAATCTCGGCTCACTGCAAGCTCCGCCTCCCGGGTTCACGCCATTCTCCTGCCTCAGCCTCTCTGAGTAGCTGGAACTACAGGCGCCCGCCACCATGCGCGGCTAATTTTTTTGTATTTTTAGTAGAGACGGGGTTTCACCGTGGTCTCGATCTCCTGACCTCGTGATCCGCCCGCCTCGGCCTCCCAAAGTGCTGGGATTACAAGCGTGAGCCACCGCGCCCGGCCTACACACACATATGTTTATTGCAGCACTGTTCACAATAGCAAAGTCTTGGAAGCAACCCAAATGTTCATCAATGATAGACTGAATAAAGAAAATGTGGCACATATGCACCATGGAATATTATGCAGCCACAAAAAAGGATGAGTTCATGTCCTTTGCAGAGACATAGTTGAAACTGGAAACTATCATTCTCAGCAAAATAACACAAGAAGAGAAAAACAAACACCATATGATCTCACTTCACAAATGGGAGTTGAACAATGAGAACACATGGACACAGAAAGGGGAACATCACACACCAGGGCCTGTCAGGGGGTGGGGAACCGGTGGAGGGATAGCATTATGAGAAATACCTAATGTAAATGATGAGTTGATGGGTGCAACAAACCAACATGGCACATGTATACCTATGTAACAAACCTGCACGTTGTGCACACGTACCCCAAACTTAAAGTATGATAAATAAAAAATAAAAAAGAAAAATAGCTGGAAAACATTAAAAAAAGGTGATCTTTAAAAAAGACAATTTCATGTTATGTTAAAAAGTGGTGGGTGCTATGGAAAATACAAAACACAGATCAGGCTTAAGTAATAGTGGAAGGGCCAGGAAACTAGTGGCACATGCAATATCAAATAGGAAAGTTAGGCTACTCCTCTCTGAAAATAAGAAATTTGAACAAAGATTTGAAGAAGGTAAAATAGCCAAAGGGATATATGACTCACATGTATAAATAATAAAACTACATCTTGTTAAGTACAGATTAAAGGGAGGCAGAGAAGAATCGATGATGTCTTGAGAGATAATGGTGGCTCTAAATAGATGGTAACTGTAACAGTGTTGAACCTACCTTGTATATATTTTAAAAGTATAAAAGATAGGATTTGCTATTGTTTCTCATATGAGGTGACAAAGGAAGAGTAGATAATTGTGACTCCAAATTTTTGGCCATCCATGGAGCAAAGGTGGGCTTTAAATGTAGCAAGAAAATATTTTGAACTCAGTTTTTTATTGTTGAGTATGAGAAATGTTTTATCCATCTGACTTACAATGTGCAGTAAATAGATAGATCTTTTTTTAGAGTTCAAGGGAGGCCTGGGCTGCTGAAATACATTTTGAATTTGTGAACACAGAGATGGCATGTAAAATAGGCCACCACAGGAGAAAGCATAGATAGCAAAGAGGACCCAAAAGAGGAGCTGGAAAGAATTCCAACAGAAGTTTGGGTAGAAACGAATATACCACCATAAAACACTTGGAAAGAACAATCAATGAGATGAGAGCAAAACCAAGAAGGTTTTTTTTTTCTTTTTTTTTTTTTTTTTAGAAGAGTACACTGATGTGATCTGGAGCTTAGACCCAACAAAAGAATGAAAGACAGGGCTAAGTCAGTGAGAATCAAGAATTAAAAATCATGATTGTGGGTGAGCTAGTAGAAAGAAGCTGATGATGAAACAACAGGATATGTCACATTTAAATTATAGAACTAGTACAATAATTGCAAATGTAATGTCTATGGTATAATCATGTGAATAACGAGGATGAAGAAGGGAAATGGAAAAAAAAAACATTTATAGGAACAGAGGTCAAGGAACTGAATGGCTAGGATTTTGAAACTGTTATTTCTATATATTGAAACTTCCATGAATTGTTTAGTGATATTTGAGAAAGTGACAGTGGGACAGTAGCTACAATCAGAAAATGAAGGGTGAGGCCGAGCACTGTGGTTCATGCCTGTAGTCTCAGTGTTCTGAAAGCCTGAGGCAAAAGGATAACTTGAAGCCATGAGTTTGAAAACAACCTGAGCATCATAGCAAGACCAATCTCTACAATTTGTTTTTTAATTAACTGGTGGCATATGCCTGCATTCCCAACTACTCAGGAGGCTGAGCTGGGAGGATGGCTTGAGTTCAGGAGTTCAAGGCTGCAGTGAGCTATGATCATGCTACTGCACTCTAGCAGTAGCAAGACATAGTCTAATATAAATAAAAATAAAAAATAAAAATGGAAATAAAAATATGATGCCCTGGGGATACTCGGATGATAACATAATGAGGTGTAGTAGTTGATACAGTATGTCAACCTGAGATTCAAAGCTGAAGATTTTTGGAAAGATGGTTGTATTCTTTATATTTTGCTGTAAAATCAATACATCAACAAAATTAGCAGCTTAAAATCACAGCAAATATTTATTATCTGAGAGTTTCTATTGGTGAGAAAATTGAGCACTTTGCTGAATGCTTCTGCCTTGGGAACACTCAAAATGTTGCAATCTTTATGAGCTATGACTGGTTATCAGTTTCTTTACTGAGCCTCTGAGATTTACTTCTTAGGTTGCTCATTCATAGGGTTTGCAAGTTGATTCTGGTGATTGAAGGGAGGTCTGTTTCTCAACACATGGACTTCTCTCTAAGGGTAGTGGAGTATCTTCACGACACTGCAGCCAGATTCAGAGCAAGCAATTCCAGAGAAAGAAAGACAGAAGAGCAATGTCTTTTATGACCTATCCACACTCACTCATCACCCACAATAATGTATTGGTTACCACTGATGCCTTATTCAATATAGGAGGAAATACACAGAAGTGTGGTTGCCAGGACATGAGAATTACTGGAGATGATCATTGAGTATGGCGTCTAAAAGGTGGAAATGGAATCAAAATACTGTACTAGAAATAAAAAAATATATATCTAGTTGACTTCCCAGCAGAATGATATGAGAGCTTTGAGAAAAATAAAAGTAAAGTCACCACTGTGGGGGGAAGAAAAAGCCATCACTGAGAGATACTGCAAAAGAATTTATCCACTAATTAGTATATAATGGTGAACAGCTGGTTTGCAATTTGAGCAAAAGAATGAAGTACTCATATAATGTGTTCATGATGGCAGCCGGCGGCTCATCAGGAGTGGCCACTGTGAAGATGCTGGATATAATGGGGGCGATGCAGCCACGGTTGCAAGGTCTTCATGGCTGGCAGGAGCTAGGAACAGGCAGTTTCCCTGACACCTACTGAATTGGCAAGATGGGAGCCCAGTGCTTCCAGGTGCAGCTGCAGCCACCTGGCCGTGCTCTGGACCCAGGCATTTCTGAGTTCTCAGGAACACAGAAATCCCCTCTCCCCCCACAGATTCCGAAGTGTCTGCTCCAGCTCCCTGGCCTCTCCCCGCTCCAAGCGCCTGCACTGGTGTGGAGCAAAGTTGTAGCCAAGCCCGGGCACTGTCTTGACCGGGTGAGCTGGCACTGACATGCCAGCACCTACCCTGCCACCCTGGTGCCCTGTGGACTTTGGATGCTGGCGAGCATGGGAGTGAGACTGGGGGCCCGAGGGTGGTTCAGCATGAACCTGTAGGCACCCCTCAGCATGGACAGGCTGGGTGCCACAGACAACATGTTGATGGTGGGGAACAGACAGATTCCTGGGAGGAAGAAAGGGGCGGGTGCCCAGTGAGACCCCACTTTCAAGCCAGGGTTGACCTGAAGCTTGGGGGACAGGCTGCCAATTCCAGGAGGAGTCTGGCTGGGTGTGAGAAATTATGATGCTTTTCCCAGGCCGCCCAGGGCTTCCCCTGGACCAATCAGCATGCACTTTCTCCCTTTTGAGACCATAAAAACCATGTACTAAGCCAGACTCACACATATGTCAGGGCTATCAGCTGCAGAAAGGAGCTACCCACTCTGGGTTTCCTGAAAGCTGTTCTGTCACTCAATGAAGCTCTTCACCACGTTGCTCACCCTTCAGTTGTCTGCATACCTCATTCTTCCTGGATGCTGGACAAGAACTCAGGATCCGCCCGATGGTGGGGCTGAAAGAACTGTAACACAAATGGCTGAAACACACCCCTTCCCCACCCCCAATATCAATAATTTCTAGAAAATTATTGATATTGTCTTCTTAAAAAATTCCTTCTTCAAATTGTATCTTACTTTCTGCATGGATTATTAGAAACATAATAAATCTTGTTGTATCCCTATACTTTAAATTAGATTTCATATATTTCTCCTAGTATCTCTGCAGAATTATAACATGTTTCTGTGTACGTATTTTACATCACAAGCTTTTTCCTCACCTGTTTCTAACTTTTAATTCTCCATTAATTGTTTTTTCTTCCAAAGTTCATGATTTGGGGAACTATAAAGATGGAACTTCTGTTTTTGGCTTCATCATATATGCCTATTTTAATTTTTGTAATGTTCCCTTTGTTCTTGATGGACTTTTTAAAAAACTTCTTTCGACACTTTTCAACTCATAGTCACAAAATGGTTGCTGAACAATATTCAGCCTTATATACACATTATTGCGGGGAATAAGATAAATTAAACTCCACAATCTGAAGGTGGTCTATCTTTTAAAAGTATTATGTTGCAATCCCAAACCCATTGTGGCACCAAGACCAAACATAGAAAAAGGGAGCTGTGGTTTATCACAGTAATCTCAGAAACAGAGACCCAAGAACTATGCAGGCACTTAGAGAAGTGGATGTGAGTTGCAATGGGTAGAGTGTGGCAGCCAGGGAAGTGTTCAGATCTCTTCTAGAACCTTTTATGGGAAGCATAGCTGCCCATCAGCCTCCTGCTGTTGTCCATATTGGTTCTATTACAGCATTCAGATGAAGGCTCTGCTTCCACTAGACTGCCCTTAGCCAAAGACCAAATATGGTATGAAATACTAGAATCATCCAATTCTGTGCCCAGTTCAGGACTTTTTAAAAGGGCAGTCTATTGGTCTAACCAAAACTTTCTCAGAACTGGGTTGTGGACAGTCTTTTCCTACCTAGTTTTTCCTTTTACAATTGTCAGACTTACCCAGGGTCTGAAGGCCCTTTACACTTACTCCTGCCCCATGCCTGGCTCCCTGCTTATTTCTTGGAGTGTGTAAAGGCATTTTTATTTCATTTTTGGAAATGTTGTCTATGAGATTTTGATCTTCTATATATTTGCTCTAAATGGATTTTCAAAGACCCCCCAATCTAAACCATTCTTGTCACAGGGTCCTTAGGGTGTCACTTTTCCAGCCGGAAACTTCTGTGGCCAGTGGCACTTTTACTTGAGTTTTCCTTGGTCTTGCTGGGGTCATTCAACCCACTCAGCCTGGCTGGCAGTGTTCTGCTTGTGCTACTGGCCTGGATGCCATGCCTGCCAAGAATGAGCCAGGCACAGAGTGGTGAGGAGTGTGTGAGTGAGTGCAAGGTCTGGCCACTGCACACAGCCAGGTGTGCTGGCTGTGGCAGCGTGGAAAACTCCAGGTTCTGGCACAGACACCAGCTCTGCGAAAGGGTGCAGCTGGACCAGGTGTACCACAAGTGATTTCCACTGCAGGAACCGGGGAACCTGGTGGCACCTGGAAACTTACAGACACCAGGAACTGCAGAGCTGCAAAGAAGGTGTCATAGCTTTGGCTATGTTCTGGGATCCCCAAAGGGCTGCAGCTCTTCTCTCCTCATCACTTGCAATGTGGTGAGCAGGGGTGTGTTTTAGCCCTGTTTGTGTTACAGCTCTTTCAGTGCTGCCATTGGGAGGATGCTGAGTTCTTGTCCCACATCCAGGAAGAAGGAAGTATGTGGAAAACTGGAGGATGAGCAAGGTGGAGAGGAGCTTCATTAAGTGACAGAACAACTCCCAGGAGACCTGAAATGGGTAGCTCCTTTCTCCATGCAGGTCCTGACAAGTCTCCAGCAACCCACAGTGGGGAAGCAACCCAGTGGAGAAGCAACCCACAGTGGGGAGCTCCTTTCCACAGGCAGGTGATTCCGAAGAGTCAAGGAGACCCAAAATGGGCAGCTCCTTCCAGCTGCTGGTAGTCCCAACCTCTGTGTGAATCAGGCTGTGTCTTGGGTTTTTATGGGTTCAAAAGGGAGGAAGTGTGTGCTGATTGGTCTATAAACAACCATGCCTAGGCCTGGAAAGTTCACCATAAGTTTTTACTCCAAGTAGCAGACTCCACCTGAAACTGGCAGCCTGGCCCCCAGGCTTCAGGCCATCACTGGTTTGAGTGATGGGGTTTCACTGGGGACCCACCTCTTTCCATCCAGGAATCTCTGTCTGCCTTCCACCATCAACATGTCTTCTGTGGAGTCCAGGCTTTCCGTGCTGAGGGGTGCCCACAGATCTGCGCTGAGTCACCCTCAGCCCCCCAGGCTCCCTCCCATGCTCTTTGGTATCCAATGCTCAGAAGGGACTGAGGCAGCGGCAGGTCGGCTGGTGCATCAGCACTGTCCCAATTGCATGCATACCAGGCCAACAGTACCTGGGCTCAGCTACAACTTTGCTCCACACTGGAGTGGGTGCCAGGAGTGGGGATAGGCCAGGGAGTAGGAGCAGGCACTTCCAAGTCTATGGAGGCAGGGGAGCTTCCTGAGCCTCTGAGAATGCAAGGATGCCAAGGTTCAGAGCAGTGGCTGGGCAGCTGCAGCTGCACCCAGGAGCACAGGGCTTCTCCCCCACCAACTTGGTAGGGAGCATGGCTCCTTCCTGTTCCCAGCCTCTGCCAGCTCCAAGAAGCAGGCAGCCCTGGCATTGCTCCCCATTCTGCAGCCAGCATCCTTGCAGTGGCCACTCCAGACAGGTCATTACCACCATCACTATCACTGCTATCTTATCCCCTAGATTCAAACAATGAATGTTTACCAGAGAATTTCTTGGTTTTTTTTTTTATTAGCTATATTAATTATATAATAGACTTGTTCTAAACAAATATTGAGGTGTATAAATCTATAAGTTATTTAGTAATTATAGATAAAATACAGGAAATATGTATCCTAGAAAATTACTTCTAAGCATAGCTGTAAACAAATAAAAGAGAAACTGGGTTTGAGAAAGTTGATTGTATAATTGCAAGAATATCAATAACTTTACTGTGTTAACAGGATTAATTTATATATATAAATCATTTGTTAGACAATTTTGTCAGAGCTGATAGTAAAAGTATAAGTTAGATGGCAGCCTGCATGAGGCTGTGCCAGGCCGCTTGAAGGTGCCCAGCACAGTTGGGAACCCAGGCCAACTGCCCCCAGATGTGTGGCTCCATGAGGTGGACAATGGAGCTGGAGCCTGAGCTGCTGCTGCATGAGGCTCATGAGAACGTGGAGGTGACACGGAGCTCCAGGTGGGAGCTGTGGGAGGCACAGAGGCAGATCAAGGAGTGTGCATCACAGACAAAGGATGTTCTCAAACAGCATTTTAATGATTTAAAGGGAACCCTTGAGGAGCTCCTGGATGAGCGATCGGTGACCTTTTAGCAAGAGGTGGACATCATTGAGCAGGAGACCATTAAACCATTAGATGACTGCCAGAGGCTCATAGAACACGGAGTCAACACTGCAGAGGACTTAGTCTGAGTAGGTGAGATTGCCATGGTTGGTGGTGTAGAAGAGAATGAGAAACTGTATAGCTTTACCAAAAAGGTCTCACACATTCAGTTGGACAGCTCACCAGAAGTACCTTTACTGGTTGATGTGCTTTGTTTATCTGCTCAGTTAGATGACTCAATTCTTATAGTAAAAGACTACATTTCTAAGCATGGAACAGTAGCATCGCTCCCACCGGTACAGATATAATAAGAACTGATACAGAAACCTGAAGTCATCACAGTAGGATGGTGTAAGGTGGATGATGATTTTACAGCCCAAGATTACAGGCTCTAATTTTGTAAACGTACTTCAAATCATTATGAGGATGTACATGTAGGTTCTGAAACTCAATTCATAGTATTGCACATAGACTCCAATGTTGATTATCAGTTCAAAGTCTGCACCTGAAGAGATGGTCAACAGGAGTGGAGCCCTGAAGTGTCCCCCAGATAGGTCATTTCACATTGGTGCCTCATGAGTGGACAGCTGGTTTGGAGGGGTACAGTCTGAAAATCAAAGTAATATTGCATTCTGGAATGATTCTCAATCCTCAGGTGTTCTCTACTCTAGAATTCCAACTTATTTCTGTGGGCAGACATTAACATTCAGAGTTGAAACTGTGGGACAGAAGAGACAGTATGGGGTGTTTGCAGAAAAACAGAATGGAAATGACTCTGTGCAGCAGGATCAAGCTATATGTATGAGTACAAATGGTGAAGTTTTTGTTAATGGAAAAGAAATGACTAATGAGTTAACCAGTTACTTCTGGGTCCACTGTCATATTTGACATTGAAGCTGTCACCCTAGGAACTACCAATAATAATGAAGGCAGGAACTTCAAGTTTTGAGTAACAATTAGCTCAAATAGCAGAGAAGTGGTTTTTAATTAGTTACTCAATCAATCTTATGGTTCTCTTTACTTTGGATGCTCATTTTTCTATCCCGGATGGAAAATATTAGAGTTTTAGATGTTTGGGCGCTTGGCTTTGGTTTTCAGGGTTTAACGTAGCTGGTCTTCAGCCCAGTTTTAATTGTTTTTGTTTTTTTAAGTAGTTGCATTCATCTCTCACTGAAGCTATTGGAAATAGAAAATATTTACTGATTTCATTTCATAATATTTTAACAAAAAGAGACTGGAATGTTGGGGAAAATCTTGTAATTCAGTCAATTTTATTTTTAGCATACTGTTAACTAAAATATCACATCATAATAGAAATCCAGTTGACTTTAGAAGTATGAGAAGATACAGAAAGTTCTTACCCTTCCATTGTGTTTCTTAAAGTTGGTTATTAGACTAGGAAAACAATGTAATATTATTTTTTAAACCATCATAAAAGATCCAAGTCCATGTAAATCTTTAGAATAAAACAAGAGAAACAGACCAGATAGTAGAAGTTATGTGATACACATTCATTCATATGCTGTCCACCTGAATTTATTGGCAATACTCTCCATGTTCAGGTACTTATAAGCAGTGTTGACTTTTATCCCATCTTCAGTAATTTTTAAGTCCCCAAAACATTCTAATTTTTGCATTTTTTAAAATGCCTGAGCAAATGTCTATTATAGGCAAGTATTATCTTTTGTTCTTTTATTGCAATTTGATTCAAGATAGACTACACTATTTTCATAGGGTCAAACTACCTATGGAAGTAGTATGCACAGCAGTGTTAGCCATTTCACATGTATGTAATATGCACATGTGTGTATCTAGCCTGTGACATAATTTTACTTTTTTAGAGTGTGAGCTGCAGTCCAGTTTAATGTCAGTTTGATAAATTGTCACTTAGCGGACCAAAAACATATAGGGCAAATACTTAATTTTTTGAAAACTTAAATTTGTGTGTAAAATTTACTTGAAAAATTAATATGTAAAAATAAGAATCTTAACCTGCTATGCCGGCCTACGGGTTTTATTTTACTATAAATTTTTTTTCATTTTTACCAATAGTAAAAATGTAGAAAAGCAAGTGTGACATTATTGTAAGTTAATTGATTTGGGGATTCATGTTCCCTGTTAGACAATCGTGACCTTTTCTCCTTGTCTTTTTATGTATAAGTAAGTAGAGGCTCACTTGTTTAGGGATTAAGAAGCTTTCCAGAATGTAGATACCTTGTCCATTGATCTGAATCAAAATAAATAACTAAAAGTTCAAAAAAATAAGTAATTTGGCAACATTCTAAATAGGAGCAAAAATGTAAATAAGAGGAGTCATATTTCCTTTTCATTCTAGGATATGAAAGTTCTGTATAAATTTCAGTATTAGTCTATGAGTTAGTAGTTAACAATATCAATTGCAGAATGAACTTTTCTTACATTTAGGAAAGTTTGATAATTCTAAAAGTGAAGATAGGTATTAAAATTGTAGTACAAAGAGTATTAGTATCAATGAGTAACTGAAATGTAACATCCTCTATTTTAGCAAGTTATACATACAGTGTTCATTGTTATGTGTATTTTCTAGGAAGAAAGAAAACAGGCATATCCATTGGAAATTCTACAACATAAAACATAATTCTGAAATAAAGGGAAATGACATTATAAGAATTCAAGTCATTTTGACTGAGAGAGGTAAAATAGAGGAAATTTCTAAGTAACAGAGAGCAGTTAAAATTGTCCTTAGAGAACTGTAACTTACATGACTGGCACTTAAAAGAGAAATAATAATTTGTGTAGACACTAAGTTTGGCAGAGCTATGGGGATAATATATCTTTTCAAACTCAAATATTATTTAATTTTGGATGCTAAGGCTTTCCTGTAATATTAACTCTTCATACCATTTTTCCTCAATGACCTTGACCACTGTGTGGGAAATAATAAACCTCATCTTCCTATCATCTTAAGTCTTGAAGGGTTTGGTAATTTATCTTGGAGGGATGTCAGAGCAAAATGTCCTTATTATTTGAAAGCTGTATCACAAAACCACTAATGCAACATTAGGCAGATGTGAAACCAGGTGAAAATATGAATTATTTTAGGTAGCAGAATATTTTAGGATGCAGTAAGAGAGCCTAGTTTCTGTTTCCATCCAGGTGTATTTTGTGAGAGCAAATGCATAGAGAGGTCTGTGAGACAAAGGCAAGTTAATCTGAAAGTTGGTGTTGATTTCTTTACATTTAAGAATTTGTTTTTACAATTGCATGCAGAGGTTAACTCACTATTTCATCATGTTAAAAACACCGTATGGCACATCACTAATTACTAATTCATTAGTTTTTGATTACCAAATTTCTCACTTCATAGCCTTTAGGTAGTGTAGTTTTTGCAATAGCTTTCGGAAGTCCTCGTTTCCTCCAGTATGTATTGCTGACTACCTTACTTTGAAACAGAAACACGTAAGTGCTTGGTACTTCAGCCCTTTGCCTTTATAACCATTGCACCTTGTAACTTACCACTCTGTGACAGGAGTTGGTCTTACTTCCATAGTATGATTCCGGAAGAGGCTTTTTGAACCTTCCTAGAGGGTAAGAAATCCATTGTTTTTTACAGTTCCAAGTGAAAATGGACCACCTCTGATCCTCCTTTCACTTCGGACTTGAAAGGACAAGATCAGGAGAGTTCCTAGGTAACACCATCTGCCATCTTCTCTTTCCTCTTTATTGACCCATCAACAGAAACTGCCACAAAAGCCATTGTGAATGGTATTGCAAAAGGCAGATTTACAGGGAAGCTAGAGAAACTTAAACTTCAAGGCCCAGGCCCCTCTTTTGCAAGCATCACTTCTAAGGCCATGGGTGGGGCTGTGGGGAAGGGGAGGGGGCACTAAAAATGTGTTCAAATTCACATTATTTTTGAAAATTTGTAATAGTAAGTTTTTTTTCTCTTCTTTAAAATTGCCTCTCAGATTGAATAGGCTTTAAGTTCAGCAAAACTTCTATCCGCTTCTGGCAATTTTTGAGTACTTAGGAGCACAGGAAGAATGAATCAATAATAAAGATAATAAAATTTTTGAGCTAGGTGGAGCTTTATACTTCAGCTACTTCAACTCCTTCCTACTAAAGATGAAAGAATTAAGGTTTCATCTTAGTAATGAAGTTCAGTGACATGACTGAAGTCACAGAGCTTGTCAGCGACAGAATTAGCACTAGAATTCAGTTGTTTAAATCACAAATGGTGTTCTTTAGAATATACTACTCTACTCCTTAAGAAAGAGTAATCCAGATACAAATAATGGATATCATGTTGTGTTGATTTAGTAATAGAACAAATACTTTAGAGTTTGGTGTACGAAGATTTAATTCCAGTACTGACACTTGCTAATGAGAGAAATTTTCATACTTACACTTAAAAAATGTTATGTGGCAATGACATCTGTTTCACAAAATTGTTGTAAGGCTGTATATTGGAATTTGCTAAGAAAATGAAAAATTATCCAACTGGCACACTAGGCTGACAAATTGCCCAACTGGCAACTAGCTATTCCCAGTTGAACATAAACAATGCTCATAGATATAAGCCATAAGCAAGATTATCTTCCAAATCAAATGTGTATATATATATATATAAATTCCTCACTTCTGATCAACATCACTGAGTGCTGCATTACCAATGGTAACTCTAACCCACTTTAATCCACTCACCAACTATAGAGAAATCTTTAAAAAATTCACTTATTTGAATTACCCCCAGTTTTTTTGACATCTTATTCATATTTTTCCCTTAAGCCCTACTTTTTTCATTCAACATATCAAAATTATATTTACAATTTCCTCCTATACCCTCTTATAGAGACGCCCAAGGGTCTGGAATATGACCCTTGCTCAAAACAGTTAAATTAATTGACTTTGTTCACTTCTTTATTTTTGTTGCCTTTAGGTATGCTTCTGGTTGTCTTCAAGCAGTAGGCTTGTACAGTCCTTAGAAAAAAGTCACTCTAAAAAATTTCTCCCAGCACATAGAAATGATAAGTATTCAAGCTGATGAACACTCTAAATACCTTGGCTTGATCATTACACATTCTATGCGTGTAACAAAATATCACATGTGCCCCATGAATATGTACATATGTGTACCAATAAAAATTATTTCTTTCTTTTTGCTTTTCTGGTAACTCTGCTTTGTTCTTACTTTTTTTCAGTGCTTCACTCATAGTTTAAGAGTTTGGATTAGTTTGGGTGGCTTTCTGCTTTCTTATGATCTTGTTTCTCTCCAGGTCAGGTCTTCCTGTTCATTGTTTTCTTATCCACTGTCCTTATGGTGTTCTTGATTAGTACCTCGTATACTTCACTTACTTAAAAATTTTTTGTATGTCCTTTTGTTAAGAATTTTTTGTTCACAGATATTCTGTCTCTGAAAATTTTTACTTTACTTATCATATACTCTTTACATTCCTTACTTTTTCTCTGAGGAAATAATAATCACAAATTATATTTCTGAATATCTCTCATTGAATTCCAAGCAATCTAAAATTATAATTGCCACTCTTTGTCTTAACAAAATGAATCTGCTAAAAATGAAGAACCAATTTAAAAAATCTATTTCAGTGAATGCATGACATATTATATTCTAGAAAGAGCTCAAAGTAGTGAAATGACAACTAATATGATGTATATTAGGTAATGTTATTTTTCTTTTAAACTCTGAGTTGCCAAAAAGCTAAATGTGACACTTGTAACAGATATAAAATTTCTCTGTAGTAATTTCATTTTTCATTTCTGTAGATACTGAGTGTCAACTCCTCCACCTTCAACACTTCCTCTCATTCTGGTAATAAAGGAAAAAATAAAAATGTGTCAAACTAGATAAATCATAAAATTGTTTCCAATTATTTTTTAAATATCTATTGCTACATTGTAAGATATTTTACATTTATTTGTATAATTAACTATATACCTATGTAAAATACAAACTGAAAAAATGATTGTGAAAATTGCTTTTCCCAGTTTCATAATTACTCTTTTCAAGTTATCCAACCACAATTGATAGCACTGATTATTATTATAGCATCTTCTGGTTATACCAAGAATTTTGAAGTGGCTTTGGGTTGGGGTTTGAATTTTAGGTTTTGTTAGCCTTCTAACATTCCTGTGGTTTCAGTTAATATAATTATCCAGCTTCACTATTTAAGAAACACAGAATAACTCAAAATTACCATGGTTAAATGCTCTGAGTGCATGGCCATTTTAAATGCCAGGCATTACTTAGGATAAGTTCAAATTAGTACTCATCATGAAAGCAGGAAAACTTGAATCTGAATATGGAAAGGATCATAAGATTCAGGAGATCGCTACACTAATGTTAGTAGAATAAGATAAATTTAGAGGCACCTGTCAGTTTATGAGCTCATAGGAGGCAGATGCTTTTCTAGCTCATTTACTTTTGTATTCTGTGTTTTGACCAGCACATGTTACACAGTAAATGTAGCATGTTTAATTAAATGAAGAAACAAAATTAATGAGAACAAATAAATTTTAATGTAAATTTAATTCATAGTATACTTTTCATCTATATAGAGGAATGGCACATTAACGCAATCCCTACAAAGACTAACTAGAAAGAACAATTTAATAAAAGACAAATAATACAATTTATATAATCTTACAGTCAATAACTGTATAGTTTTAAAGCTAATTTTTTGTTTTATAAAAGCATAATATATTGCAAACATTTTTCCTTAATTACATTTTAAAACATTCCTTTCTTGCACTTAAATATTATCAGTACTTGTGTAATCTTGTTTTATTAAACAAATATGCAATTCAGTAATGCTATAAAATTTATAGGAGGCCAAGTGCAGTGGTTTGCGCCTTTAATCCCAGCACTTTGGGAGGCTGAGAAGGGTGGATCACCTGAAGTCAGGAGTTTAAGACTAGCTGGGCCAACATGATGAAACCCCATCTCTACTAAAAATACAAAAATTAGCTGGGTGTGGTGGCACGTGCCTGCAATCCCAGCTTCTTGGGAGGCTGAGGCAGGAGAATCTCTTGAACCCAGGAGGTGGAGGTTACAGTGAGCCGAGATCTGGCCACTGCGCTCCAGCCTGGGTGAAAGAGCTAGACTGCATCTAAAAAAAAAAAATTATACTAGACAAAAAATTATGCCAAACTAATAATGAATTTAAAAGATGATTTGGGTTCTGGAAAAAAAAAAAAAGAGACACCAGATGTATTTGGTATTTACAGTGGCTGCATTTAGTATTATTTCACAGATACATTAAGACATATAACTAGTTCATTGACTTTTTATTGTCTTAAGTTTGAAAAAAAATAAGTCAACCTTGAGGATGACTCAGTGAAAATAGTCGATAGATTGCTGACCATCTTCTATCTTTTTTTTCTCAAGCAAATCAAGAAAAAACAATGATAAAACCTGTCATTGAGCTCCCAAAGCAAAACAAAAAGCAAGCAAAATATTATGTAGCAAAGTAAAAAAAGATTATTTTAGAGTATATTTAATATGATTTCACATGAAAGAAAACACATTTTAATAAAATAGTTATTACTAATTTTTTCAACTACAAAAAGCACTGAAGTACTCTTTCCACAAGAACAGAATAAATAAGGTGATATTTATATTATTTTCCTGTTTGACAAATGCTTTAATGCTAACTACATTTTTATTATATTCCTTATGATTTTTGTATTTTATGGCTATATTTTTCCTCTGAAAGTATTAGTATTAGAGAACAGAGAACTTATACAACTCAAATGTTGTATTTTTTTCTGGAACCAGGAAGATAATAAGTTTCTTGTTTTTACATGAAAGTGAATTGGTAGCCTAAAATAAGATGCGTACAGAAAAATGTGTCATATCTTAAAATGGCAATAGCTAAATTCTTGTCAGAAAACATAGCTTCTATAAAGATATACACTGGAAATATTTATGAGAAGGTAGGATATAGAAGTCAGTGTCACAGCACCAAAAATGTGAAGGAACTCACGTGAGGAAAGAACATTTTAATTTACCTAATATCCTTAATATGTACATTTGCAGATTTACCTAATTTTTTTTTGGCCTCTCAAAGCCTCAGTTTCCTCATTATTTAAGAAATGTATTTAAATAATTTTAAGATTGGCTATATATTAGCTATTAATAACCATGATTTCCCAGTAGTCAAGTTGTAATTTTATTAAAAATTTAGATAACAGTTGATGTTGGAAATAGAGAAAACAGGGAGCATTTACTAGAAAGGGGGCACAAATAAGAATACATTGCTTTTCCGAAATCACCATTACTATCTACTGGTAAGGAGTAAAGTCTAGACTGGACTCTGTAATATTCTCTTAGTGTTGGAGATATAAGTGTGTGTGTGTGTGTGTGTGTGCGTGTACTCACACACCCATACCCATATATTTGTGTATGTGTATATATTGTTCAAAAAACTTCAGAATTAAATTTCACAATGTTTGAGCAAAGAATAGTTCCTGAATCAGGCAGCACTCAGAGAGGTTCAAAGAGCTCTACCCATCAATGTCAGCATTCAATATTTACAGAAGAAAAAGGAAGGGACTTAACAAAAACAACTTAATTTGTTACACCTGGGTGTATGCCTTATTTGGGCATGGTGTAATCGGAAATTTCCTTATATGGACATAGTCTAATCAGTTGGCAGCCTGTGATTGACTGTATCTTGACTACTGTAATTGTCTGGGACTTAGCTATTTACAAGAATGTCCCTTTAGGTTATGTTGCAGTTAATTTACATACTGTGTTAGGTTGCAGTTCACTGCAGTTCACCCATACACACATACATACAAATACATATATACACACACAGAAACGTATATATATAAATATATATACACATGCATACACATACAGAAAAATAGATACTGAAATGAACACATACACATGTATTTGTATACATGAGTTTTTATACACACATATATGCCTTGGCCTCTGTGAAAGGGCCTAGTAACAGTGACACCTCAAAAGCAGCAAGCATACTTAAGCCAAGATCTTGGTTTTTAAGCTCAATCATCTAATCAAATACCTAGGAATTCTTAAAGAAATGGGGATTCTAGGGTTAAAGCAAGAAAAACATAAGTTGAGTCTGTAGCATCTTGCAGAGACAGAAAGGAAGTGCAAAAGAAAGAAGGAAGGAAAGAAGGAACATTCCAAATAATACATGTGAATAAATAAAGCAAATAGAAAATTATCATTAGAATCTCCCACTAATACTTCCTCAAAGAGGTCCACTAATTAATGCTAAAATTTGTGAGTACATTTTAAGGAGAAACAAGATATTTGCATAATTTCAAATGTATTTAGCCTCCAATATATTTATTAATGACTTTGGTAATAACATAAGCTTATGGAAGCAATGAAACACTTCCTTCTCGGAGCTGAAGCTTAATTTCTCTCCCCTTGAATGTGGGATGAGCTCAGTTACACACTTACAGTGAATAGAATATGGAAAGAAAAAAATAATTGCGCAGTTGCGAAGCCTGGCAGACATAACTCCAGTTGGTGAAGGCTAACCTCATCAATAATCAGTCATTTTAACACCGTGAATTCCTGATATGATGATGCAATGAGAAGGTCACTTCACTTGTGGGCTATTTTTTCCTTAAATCCATAAACTTACTTTGATAATAAGAAAAACATCTGGCCAGGTTTGGTGGCTCACACGTGTAATGCCAACAGTTTGGGAGGCAGAGGCAGGTGGATTGCTTGAGCATAGGCATTTGAGACCAGCTTGGGCAACATGGCGAGATGCTGTCTCCACAAAAAATACAAAAATTATCTGGGCATGCTGTTCCCCGCGTGCAGTCCCAGCTCCCTGGGAGGCTGAGGTGGGAGGTTCACCTAAGCACAGGAGGTGGAGGTTGCAATGAGCTGTGATCCTGCCAGTGCACTTCAGCCTGGGCAACAGAGCGAGACCCTGTCTCAAAAAACAACCAACCAAACAAAAAAATCATGTAAACACAAACTGAGGAACATTTTATAAAAACACCAGACTAGAACACCTCAAGACCAGCAAGATCATGAAAGGAGCAAAACAAAACAAAAGCAACAGTAACACAATAACACTGGATAAATCCAAATAACCTTTGCAGGGTAGCACCGTAACAATGTTCCTTAGTTTTGATTAATGTACTGTGATTACATAGTACCTTAATGGTAAGATGCTAATATTGGGGGAACTTGGGTGAAAAGCTGGGTGAAGTGTACACAAAATACTCTGTAAATCTTTGCAAAACTGCTATAAATCTTAAGTTTTTTTAAAACAACAAGTTAAAAACAAAGAAATATAGGTATAACAGACAACTATTACTAGCAGCCTTAAGAGCCTCCCACAAAAATTTTTCCCTTGTTTAATCTGTTTAAAATATTTGGAATACGACCATTAATGGGAGATTTTCAAAACAAAATAAAATTCCACTAAAGATACACGCAACCAAGTAAACTTTCTACTAAATCAGGAGAACATATTAGGGTTTTTTTGTTTAAAAAATAAATGTCTTCATTGGTAAATGTAATGGGATTATGTTAGCTTTTGATCTTTTAGTCATCATGATAAATGTTAATATTTTTTCTTTCTTTTGTCTCTCTTTCTCTGTGTATATATATATCTACATATATAACTAATTACATATATATTCTATATGTAATGTTATATAATTATAACTACAGAATTATAGTAACATGTACATGCCTTTAATAATCTCAAACTTCAAAATTCCAATATAAAGCAGCATATTATTTGTTTGAATTTGTAATCCATAAATGTTTAGTGTGATTAAAGTACTAAATAAACTAAAAGTTTTACACTACATTTCATGCTTAACAATTTTCTATTTGCTTGAGAAAAAAGAAACAAAGAAAAAAAACGGCCATCTGAGATTAAGATATGACACTAAAAAAGAAAATTAATAGCATAATGAAAATTTGTCATGCATCTCTTCACTAATTAATGCAGTTGTTTACCTTTTTAATTACACAATATTATCAAATATATGAGCGATTTTAGGAGAAAATAATGATCAAAGGTAGTATGAGAAATATTAAAAAATTGTAAGTGGGCAGGTATATCATGCATCAAGAATATCCTCTAAAATGTATATCAAAAGCTATCTCTTCAAAGGCTCCTTTCAAGATAAAACATGATTTAAAATGTCTCAAAGAAATAAGATGAAATATGATAACAGGAAAATCTAATGGACCAAATTAAGAAATTGCTGTTAATGTCAGATGTCACTCTTATCATAGTACTATTGAAAATCCATCTTCTTTCTGAACAGGAGAGACAGGATAGAGTATGTCCTATAAATGTTTTCTGTGATTTAGACCAGTGGAATTACATAACGGGCTTAGAAATCAGTCGCATCTGTGAAGATGACTTTTTATTTCATACCAAATTCTTTTCTCAAGCTACTTTTACATTTTTCAGCTTATTTTCAAATTTTGCCCTAAGTCATTAATCAAGTTAATTAAACTGAAATCTTGTTACAAAATGCTATAAAGTTTCTGTTAAACAAAAGGCTTCTCACCATAAACAACAGATGGCATAATTTAAAAATAAAGAACTGCAAATCCTTGGGAAAACATTCTTATTAAAAGTATAGAGAAAGACTAAATGACAGAACCTCCCTCTCTTAAATTATTCCAAAATAAATACAATCAAGAAGTTAAGAACACTAGCACAAATTAAACCCATACCATTATATCTTAAAAGAAAAAAAAGAAAGCATATTTAAAAATCAATACCAGTCCTAAGCGCCAACTATGACAATTGTACTTCATCCAAAATTAGGAGGGAAGGAAGGTGAATGAGTGGTCAAAGCCTGGCATCCACACTTATTACCACCTAAAAATTATTTTGTGGAAGACCCGTCCTGAGAAGATAGGCAGGGGTTCTACAGAAAAGAGGTTGAAAACTTTAGCACAGATGTGTAACTTTACCACTCAATGTGTCACCACTGCTATCTAGGACTACCCTTTAAAGCTATGATGAAAAAGCTTGTGAGAAAAGGCAGCTAATTTAAAGTATTCTCCCTTGATACTTCCTCTATGACTCATGAGTTATATAGAAATGCGTTTTTAACTTTATAAATACTTGGAGATTTCCTAGATAACTTTCTATAATTGAGTTCTAGCTTTATGTTGTCATAGTCCAAGAACATAACTTTGTATATAATTTCTATCATTTTACATTCATTAAGATTTGTCTTATGTTCCAGAACTCAGTCTATCTTGATGTATTTCAGTTACTCATGGGAAGATCATATATTCTGCTGTTGTTGGGTGGAATGTTCTATGACTCTTAGATCCAACTGGTTGATAAGTGTTTTTCAGGTCATCTATTTCCTTACTGACTTTCTGCCTACTGAGTTCTATCAGCTACTGAGTTCTATCTGGAATCTGTAATTCCAGATTTATCTGCTTCTCTTTTCAGGTCCATCCATTTTTCCTCATGTATTTTGAAACTCTATTGATAGACGCGTATCTAGTTAGGATCTGAAATCTTTGTAGAAAATGTACCCCTTTTAGCATTATGTAATATTTCTCTTTATTTCTGAAAAATTTTCTTGTTTGGAAGTGTAATTTTCTGAAATTAATCTAGCTAAAACAGCCCTCTTTTGGTTAGTGATTTTTATCTTTGTCCATCCTCTACCCTAATTTATCTTTCTCCATCCTGGTTTATCTTCTTCATTTTTTTTACCCTAACTTATCAATGGCTGAGATTTCTACTGTTTCTCATAGGCCACATATAGTTGGATCATTATTCTTTATCTAACATAAAATTATCTTTTAATTAGTAGATTTAGATCATTCACATTTAAAATGGTTATTTATGTGGTTGGGTTAAATCGGAACATATTGTTAGTAATTTTCTACTTGTTACAATTGGCTTTTGCTTCTTTTATTTTTCTGCACTCTCTGGTTTTAACTTAGCATCTTTTTAAGTGATACCATTTTATCTAATTTGTGGACTTATTGGTTATATTATTTTTAATATTTTTTGTGGCCACTCTAGGATTTGCAACGTGCTTTTTAAAATCACCTGATGTTACCTTCAAAGAATATTATACTACTTCATGTGTAGTGTAATTACATATAGCCAATTCCTCCCTCCCATCCCTGTGCCATCATTGTTATGCATTTTATGCTATACACACCCAATATATAGTTTGGTTTGTTTTTCCTGGGTTATCTTTTAGAAAAACTAAAAACATTTTCTTATTAGCACAAATTCAGTTTTTAGTAGTTTTTAAAACATTTCTAGCTTGATCCTCTTACCAATCTATGTGACATTCCGGAGCATCTGTTGCAGGTAAGCAAGTACTTGGATCCTTTTTCTCATTTCAGAGGAAAGAGCCTCTTCCTCGATTTTTTTGATATTTGAGACAGGATTTTGTCCTGCAACCTCACTTTTCTGTTGGGCTCAAGAAAGGCTGTTAATTTGCATTTTGTCTAAATTTTTCTTATTGTAAGTGTGTGGGTGATGCTCTTCTTAGTGCTGTCCATTTCCCAGCTGAAAGAAGTCTATCTAATTTAAAATAAAGATAAATGAACAAAATGAGACAATAATTAAGAGAGGCTTTTCTAATGCAATATAATTCTTAGGAGAAAGGGTCTTGATGAATATTTTTTTCTTTACTTCTTATTAACAAAGCCAATGCTAGCAACACACACACACACACACACACACACACACACACACACACACACACACACAAAGGCTTTGCATTTCCATGACACCTCTTAGCTTACTGGGAAGTGAAAGTGACTGCTGGAGAGAGGAGAAGTACTGATGGTTAATGATTGAGATTTAGTCCCTGTATTAGTCTGTTCTCACACTGCTATAAAGAAATACCAGAGACTGGATAATCTATGATGGAAAGAGGTTTAATTGACTCATAGTTCCACATGGCTAGGGAGGCCTCAGGAAACTTACATTCATGACAGAAGGTGAAGAGGAAGCAATGACCTTCTTCACATGGCGGCAGGAGGGAGAACTGCATGTGAGAGGGCCGAAAAAACTACTATTTATAAAACCATCAGATCTCATGAGAATTCACTCACTATCACAAGAACTGCATGGGGGAAAGCACCCCCATAATCCAATGACTTCCCTCCCTCCTCACATGAGAATTACAGGTTTTTCTCTCAATACATGGGGCTTACAATTTGAGATCAGATTTTGGTAGGGACACAGAACCAAACCATATAAGTCTCTGATCAAGTTTTAACAGAAACCTCTACCTATGATGAGGAATGATCTATGTACAAACGCTTTGACATTACATGAAGAAACCTAGGCACTATATCTATGAATAGCCATTGAGTTGTCCTTGTTCTTTTGTATCAATAAGGATGTGTTTAGTAAGAATTTCTACCAGAGATATATTATCACACCTAACATATAATTAACACCCAACAAAACAGGTAATATCTAACAGAAGTCCTGTAATAGAGAGTCCTAGACTGGTTCAGATCATCAGAGATACAATTTGGAAATGAGGCTTAGACATCCTTAAATATCAGCCTGATTTATAGGCTTACTTTCTATCGTTTGAAATCCTGGACATCTCACACCTAGGTAAAGAGTAGATTTATTTTCATTATTTTTTTAAGTCATGGAGTAAGACCTTTGCCAGAAATCATCCCCCCAGCAGACTTTCTCTGGGTCTATTACTACTATGAATCAAGATTTATCAATATGTCTATTTGTTTACTGTGATTGAAAGTGGAAAAGCTAGTGTCTGACATTAGCAGTTTTTATAGTAGTAGATAAACTCAGCCAGATAGGAAAATGTGTGGGTCACTGGGCATTTGGGTATGCAATTATTGGCACTATGAAATATACATCTCTTTTAAAATATCTTGCTATGAAAGATGGATAAAATCAACAATATTTATCTCTCAAGACAAAACTTCAAGGTAAAGACAAATGTCTTGGGTTACATGGAAATAAAATCTCACCATCTCAGTAACATCCTGGTTCAAGCCACCAGCAATAGTTACAACATCCCAGTATGTTATTGTGAAAAATTATTTTATTATTAATGTGATAAGCTGAATTATATACGATAGCTAAAGGTAATTCCAACCTGGCATTTGTCATTTCAATATTTAAAACAAAGTCATCATGGTATGTTATCTGGTTACAATTAAGCTAAAGTTTAGTATAGGGCTTAATTTTTACTGGTTAAAATGGAATAGAAAAGAAGGTCTCATTTTAGGCATTCTAAGCACGGCTTTCTCATCATCTTTGCTCTTGGAGCGACATTCCAATAAGAGGGCCTGAAAAGAAAACACTGAAAAATATATCAGCAATCTCAGGAATTGGACAATGCCATTAAACAACATAATAGAATAGTAATTTTATTCATCGTCAACATATTATTAAACAAGTATACTCCGTATTTTAGTTTTTGTTTTAATACTGAGAAATGTAGATCACAGCAAAAATAAATATGTTTGTTTAAAATCATAAAACACATTATGAATCAACTTAAGATTAAATCTTTCCTGCTATAAATTCAAAATTACTTACCATTATACATCCTAATTCTAAGGCATTATGCTTTATGAAATCACTCTCCAAGAATATTTTCATAGTGCAATTAGTGGCATCATTAATGAATAATTCAAATTTCTTAATTCAAAGAACTTGAAAATGGCAGAAGTATTTGGTGGATCCCTGAAGCCAATACAGCTTATCTTCAGTTATTCTATAGTTGTTATGAAAATTTTATAAAATACTACAATTAGTTGATAAATTAACAAATAAGAATCAATACTCTTAAGCCTCATCAGTATCTATATACTTAACATAAAACAAATATATATAAAGTTTTAGGAATATTTGATAGACTAGAATATTACAAAGTGTTTACAATATATATTTAAATTCTAAGGACAACTGATAATGTCAAAAATTATAGAGAAAGTTACTAAAAATATATGTATTAGAGGGCTCAAAATGATTTGAAGAGTGAAATGGAAACATGTATAATATATATAAATCAAAGTGTCATTTAAGTGGAACAGAAAATTGATAATATTACATGAAAAATTTTAATAAACTTTCCTTAGAATAAAACCTCATCATTTCTCATTTCCCCCTCTCCCAAGTATAGAAATTATCAACTCTTATTGAATGTCTATTATGTTTCAAGGTTTCTATGGGGTGCTCAAATTGAAAGAGTGACAATTTCCAAGGACTTCATAGACTAGTAGAGATGATAGACAACTAAGCAATTTCAGTATAATTTAAGTATTGTGTGAAAGATTAATATACAAGCTTTTATAATAGTACATGAAATATGTTCTCATATAAAGAATGATATGATTAAAGCCATTTATAGAAAATTGTCATCTAAGCTAAACTGTCAAGTTAAATAGGAATTGGTCATGTGAAAGTAGTTTTCTCTCCACTGATGGACTACTGTATGAAATACCACAGAGGCACAAGAAACAAGGCACATTCAGAAAGTTATATTTATCCTTCCATTTTTCTGGGGGCATGATGTTCAAGAAAGGAAAGGACAGAATAAAAACCTGGAAAAATAAGTATGTTCAAGACATTAGGGGTTATGTGTGAAGTCACAGCACAGTAGCTGTCACTGTTATCTCTCTAAAATTCCAAGTTTGTTTTTTTTTTCTGGCTACTTGCTTCTTGGTAAAATTACCTGAACTGGTAGCCATATGGACTAAACTGACCATAATTTTGTGCTACGATACCAGCCTGTATATAGCTGCCCCTAAAATATATGTGAAAGTGTGAGACCAAGAGCCATATCCCACTGACAAGAACAAGAGGACAAAGCAACTTGGCAGTTCTACCAAACTACCCAGAGCATTACCCCAGCACTCTCATTGATGTTTTATCACTCTAAGCTTTTGATATATTCAAGAGGGAGAGTTTCATTTGCAGATGTTTAACATGACTATCCATCTATCATCTATGTATTCATACAATAATGATCCAAATGAAAACAGGAAAAGTTTCTATTGAATTTAACTGGGGGTCTACAGTAAAATGTGAAATAACACTAAAATATTTAAACACCGTGTATGTAGATTGTTATTTGAGAACTGCAACTACAGGGATTGCCTTTTCAGGTCTGAACTGAACCAGTAAGTAAGTTTTATATTATGTATAAAGTTTTATACAATATATAGTATTGGTATCTAATATATACCTTTAAGCTTTTGTTGAGTTCAAATTACAGACAATCACCTGGTGTGCTCAGAATTTATAGATAAGAGAATATAGAAAACTCTCAAATAGAAATCATTGTAAAGATATAACTAATTAGTCACAGGCATTTTTCAAGGCATTAGAAGGAGTGAAATACCTTACATTGTAATTTGTAAAGCTAGAGCAGAATGTTAATATGGACTCTATCTGTAACTGTTTTTGCTGAGTCCCAAACGCTAAAAAAATATACAAAGGGCCAGGCGCGGTGGCTGATGCCTTTAATCCCAGCACTTTGAGAGGCTGAGGCGGGCAGATCAGGAGGTCAGGAGATCAAGACCATCCTGCCTAACATGATGAAACCCCATCTCTACAAAAATACAAAAAGAAATTAGCTGGGCGTGGTGGCGGGCACGTGTAGTCCCAGCTACTCGGGAGGCTGAAACAGAATGGCGTGAACCTGGGAGGCAGAGCTTGCGGTGAGCAGAGATCACGCCGCTGCACTGCAGCCTGGGCGACAGAGCGAGACTCAATCTCAAAAAAAAAAAAAAACATATATATATATGAAGATTACAAACATCCACTTAGCCAAAAGCAGGACACAAGCCCATTTATGCTTTTTAAAAATCAATTCTGCCCGCATTAATGGTCTATCTCTAGGGTATAAATTGATGGGGGTTGAAATTGGGATAAAAATACTTAGGAAGAGTTTTCAGCATAATATATTTTTCCTCAGAATCATGGAGAAGAAAGAGAAGTCATTCTACTGTTACTCCAAGCTGAGAAAAAAGGAGCTTATGAAGTCCCTAAAATATTTGTACCAAGAGATTTGGCAAATATGAAATATTCATGTGGGAATGAGTGATAGCAAAGGTTATCAGAAGAAATAATTACCCAAAACTTGACAAAAATAAGGTAAAAATTTTGGAGGCAGTTTATTTCGACACTAAAAGAGACACAAAAAATATCCAGTGAGAGTTTAGGGTAATGAATTTAGTTTAATGGTTTTAGATTAAGTAAAGTTTCTTTTGAACCTTTAGGTTTTCAGCAGTAGTTGTGCAATATAATTTGTTCAGTGACAGAGATTTCTCCAAAGATTTTTGGACTGTTGAGTATTGACCAGTTTCATATCTAATCCAGCAATCTTTGTCCAATTGCCTGCAAATAGGCTGGATTCTCAAATGCTCAATTTAATTTTTTATTCAACAATTAATGAGTCAAATAAAATCTGATATGTATGCATTTTATATTTGTCTGAAAGTTGTAATTTTACCTTTTTGAAATTTACACTTTTTAACTTGGCATGGTGGCACATAACTGTGTTCCCAGCTACATGAGAGGCTGAAGAAAAAGCATCACTTGGGCCTGGAAAGTTGAGGCTGCAGTGAGCTGTAATCATGTCACTGCACTATGCCCTGTATGACAGAGCAATACCCCGTCTCAAAAAAAAAAGAAAAAGGAATTTACACTTTTTTAGATTATGCATGGCTTTGCATATGTGGTAGCAGAATAAAGAGGGGAGGCTACAAAACAATAATCTGTCCTTCACACAAAGGATGTCATGGGAAGGGAGAAAACTTTGGAGTTCATCCTAAATTAATCTCTCACAAGTACTGCCTGTGATGGCAGTGGTGGACCTTCTGGAGTGGTGGCTGCCATCATCCTGGCTGCAGCAGGGAGGCAAGGTCAGGGCTGCATGCTCCATGGAGCCAGAAGGAAACTCTGGCCAGGGACAAGTGGCAGCCTCACCCCTTCCCAATTGGGGCAGGAACTCCTTGGGTGCCACTGCTTGGGTCTGTGGCCCCAGACATCCCTGTGCTCTCAGGTGCACGCAGGAATTCCACCCTACCAGGCACAGCTGCAGCCACCCAAACCTCTGCTGCCCACAAGGAAAGAGGGGATGAAGGGTGTGCTTCCCTCTCTACTGAGCAGGCAGGAGCTCTGCCCTCTGGGGATGCAGCTGCAGCCACCCAAATCACAGCTGTGGACCCATCCCTGTACTCTTGAATGTCCAGGCAGGCCCCCCTTGCCCTCACAGACTCCAAAGTACCTGCTCCCAGTGTCTGGCTTCTCCCCACTGTTGGTGCCTGCACCAATCTCAGAGCAAAGTCAGAGCTGCACCCAGGCACTGTCACAGCATGGCCAGGTGTGTACACACTCACAGAAGTGCTGACACACTAGCTTCATGCCTCCTTGGCCCTCCCTGGACTTTTGAAACTGATGAGCATGAGAAGAAAGCCAAGGGGTGGCTGAGGGCCAACCTGGCCTGCAGGCAACCCTTGACATGAGCGGGAGGCAGGCAGTCTCCTGGGCAGAAGGGGGCAGGTCCTCACTGAGGCCCCACCTTCAGGCCAGAGAAGGCCTGAAGGCTGCAGTACAGGCTACCAGTCCTGATGAGCAGAGTAGGAACTTGTGGTGCCCTTTTTGGGCCTGCCCATGGCTGCCCATGGACCAATTGTCATGCACTTCCTCCCTTCTGAGGACCATAGAAGTCCCAGGTTCAGCCAGAGCTGGGCAGAGGGTGGGATGACCAGCTGCAGAGGGGAGCTACCCACTCCAGGACCTCCTCTCTGCTGAGACTCAAGCAGACATCAGGCAACCAGCTGCAGAAAGGAACTACACACTTCAGGGCCTCGTTTCTACTGAGAGCTGCAGAGATGTTGGAATGGTCTGCCTGCAGAGAGGAGCCACCCATTCCAGGGCTGCTTCTCTGCTAGGAGCTGAACACTCACTGGGACACCTTGGCTGTGGAAAGGAGCTGCTCCATGTGGAAAACTGAGCTCTTTGTAGCTCCTCTTCATCTTATTCACCCTCCACTTGTCTGTGTACCTCATTCTTCCTAGTCACATGATAAGAACTTGGGACCCATCAAATGGTGGGGATAAAAGAGCTGTAACACAAACAGGGATGAAACATGCCGCTTGCATGCCATGTTGCAGGCAAAGAGAAGGAGAGAAGAGCTGCAGCCCTTCAGGGAGCCCAGATGTGGGAGCTCCCTGAGCCAGGGCTGTGACTCTCTCTTTAGGACCCTGTGGTTCCTGGCATCTCCAAGCTTCTGGTGCCAACATGTTCCCCTGTGTAAACCATGGAAGCTGCTTGCACTGCACCTGGCCTGGCTGCAGCCTCACAAAGAGCCAGTGGAGTGGAGCTGCTCACCCCGCTGCAGCAGTTGGCATGTCTGACTGTGGGCAGTGTCTGGACCCCACACTCACTCACACATGCCTTGCTGTTCCAAGACTGACTTGCCCTTGGGAGCTGTGGGACCCAGGCTGGTAGTGTGAGCCAAGCACAGTCTGCCAGACTGAGTAGCTGAAATGAGCCCAGCAGGCCTGAGCAAAACTTGAGCTAAGGTGCCAGAGATCCTGTAATACCTGGAGAGTCGATATGATTCTATTATACATAATAGTTGTTCATGATGGATTGCCAAAGTACCTCATTATTAATAAGTTAAACAAAACACTTGATATATGTTCATTTTGTATTTACCTGAGTAAAAATTTTACCTTTTTGGTAATATACTTTCTTAGTTTTGGAAGGCATCTGTGGATACCCAAGTGGACTCATGTAACAGTCAATAAATGATTGAGGAAGTATAGTATATAAACTCATGTTGGCTAAATAAGTCTTTATAGACTCCTAAAGGGTATCCCAACCAAAGAACAAAACTTTACTCACTTTGTTTTCCTGTCACACATACTACCCCATTTTTTTAACTGACATTGATGTTTTTTCCTGTTTTTCTAGTTTGCACATGGACATGAAGTTACTTACAATTGGTAACAGCAGTCTCTGTTATGTAAGAGATGATAGAGAGAGTCCCAATATCTACTTTTTAAATTAGATCTGAGTTTTTCTTTAAATGAAGCAATTAAAACATCTTGATTTATGATGTCAGAACAAATATCTATCTTATTTACCATCGTATCACAAATGTCTACCACAGCTGTGTTCTCCCAAGAGTAGGCATTTACTACTTGTTGAATAAGTAATAGTGTTGCATCAGTGATTGTGTTTTCTTCCTTGCCACATTTATTATGTTGGTAGGTGGTGATGTTTCTTCCAGTGAACTACCCATTTTGCACTTTATTGTCCTTCTTTCTGAGTTCTAGCAGACTATATTTCGAACCAAATGGATTAACTTTGGAAATACCACTCCATGTGACCACATTGAGTTCTTATATGCCACTAAAACCTATTTAATGGAAGACATCTCAAGTTGAAAAATACCTTCTGGAAAATATTATATTTTAGTAAAAATAAATAAAAATGGATTGTGGTTAAAACTCCATCTAGAATATATTTTGTTTGTTTTTTCTAACAGATTCTTATCTAAATCTCACTATAGTAATGTTTTATCTCTGGCTTAAAAATGTAGCTGGATCAATTTATTTAAACATTGCTAGAGTGTGTTGAGCTATTAGAAGTCTGGCAAGAATCAATGCACAAACATTTTTAATAATCTAATACAAGACTAGTTAAATCACTTATCCTTTCTCCTAACTAAAACCCTGAGACACTTCTCTGGCTAATCTTACTGCCTTACTCCTTGTGCCTTCTTTTTTACTTTGTAGAGATCATACTTTTCATTCTTTTTTTAGAGCTGTCAGTAATATTTTTTATTGAAGTGCCTCATAAAACCCAAGACTCCTCATCAATTAAGATATCTCATTTTTTTATCTCCCTATTTCCTTAACTCAAAAAAGTAGTTCCTTCATACATTAATTTTTTAATGCAAAACAATATAAGATTAAGAAAGACTAAATTAATAAACAAGGCAAAATACAAAGATTTAGGCCACATAGCTAGTATGTAATGCCTGGTTTATTATCTATTTTATATCTAAAAGCCATGGCAGTATTCTGTGTTTTTAATTTTTCCAAATTATATATCCTTCTCTTCCTTAATTTCCTAGTACTTATTCATTGAACTCCTCCGTCTGTAATATTAAATTTTGTCAAAAACTAAAAAATCATTCAAAGTGGTGGTTTTCTTGGTTGGGTATTATATATATTTCCATTAAGACAGGCCCAAAGAGTCAAACAGGAAAGAACACATTAAAGCATTTTCTGTTACTTAAGCATATCTAATATTTAACCAAGTCATATTCTTGAAAAGGCAAGGTGGTGTTAACTAGAATAATACACCCCATAAAGATTAATTGAACAGCCAACTATAGTAACTACCATTATTGCTTTCTAAATACAGAATTTACTACTGTCCTAAGTACTCTAATAAGATGGGAGCAAAGTCATCTATTTTTAAAAATGTCTAGCACTTCAAATTCCTCATATTAAAAGTGAATATCCTACCCTTTTCTCAAAATCTATTCTTCCTTTTGTGGACTGTATTCCATAAACTGCTTCAAATGTCATTCATAGCTAGGAAGATAGCAATGGTTTTTTTCTCCTTACACATTTATTTCTGAATTTGTCCCTGAATAGTGTACTCAGAATGTTTTTTCTTAAATGCAATCCTGGTTATACCAATTTTGAATAGAATTATGCAGAGTACCCGTTAGAATAATTATATGAATCAGTTAAGTGGCATTGGAAATATCAATCTAAAACATGGAGAAACAGGTTGGATTAGAAATTCATTAGCAAATTATCATGACAGGTACTATACACCCAACAAGTCAAGAAAACTACTCAGTGGCAACTTAAGCAATTGGTTAGTAATATCAAAAATATCAGCAAAATCTTATAAATATATACAGTAAAATTGATTTCAATGAGAGAAGACATCCATTTTGTAGTCAGAGCCATTAATGAGTTTGGTTGAAACAATGGGAACTCAAGTATTCATCCTATAATAGACATCAATAATTTCTGGATGTTACTAATCAAGTTTATATAAACCAGTCAACACGAGCTGATTACTGTAGCGTTAGGAATAATACATACACTGATTTGCACTTTTCCTTTTTATAGCATCTTTATTGTATAACTTTAATGCAAGTTCAATGAAGCAACTAGACTATATTCATTTTATTTCAAGAAATTAAGTGTATTTAGATATCTAGGTGGAACTATATTGCAATTCCTTTAAAATCAGATCATCCCTACATATTCAGTAAAAATTATATTATCTCTTAGATATTTAATGGTAAATCAAACTTCTCTTAATCTATGTAAAAACTTCTTAATTCCATATTCCCATGTAGTGATGAATTCAACTTAAATTCAGTTCACACACAAAGTGATAAGCTCTACTACCTTCTACTCATTAAACTCTGAGGGAAACGTTGAGTGGCAGTATTTAGGATTATTGTTGTTTTTTAAAAGGCAAGGCCTTTTCAAAACAGATGCTCATCCACAAACACATCCAGGCATAGTATTTGTCATGATTTTAAAGCCACTTTAAAGAATCACTGGAGGAAAAAATTCTATATCAATCTCCAAGGTGCTAGGGTTGAATTAATTCCTGTGTTGCCATTCATTCTGAGGAGTGCTAGTGTTAAAAACAATGTTTTATCATGAGTTTGCATGTTATATTAGACCAAAGCTTTGATTTTTTTAAAAGTAAAATTCTAGAGTAGAGATATTTCTTGGGGTTTTCTCATCCTGTAGGCTTAGTTAAGAGCATTAGATAATTATGTTGTTCCTTAAATTCTAAAAATCTGAAAATATTGGTAATGTATTATAGCTTCCATTCTCTTTGAAGAGTCCTTATTTCTTTTGTTGTTGTTGTTGTGTTTTTTTTTTGAGACGGAGTCTCACTCGGTTGCCCAGGCTGGAGTGCAGTGTCCTCCCGGGTTCATGCCATTCTTCTGCCTCAGCCTCCCGAGTAGCTGGGACTACAGGTGCCCGCCACCACGCCCGGTTAATTTCTTGTATTTTTAGTAGAAACGGGGTTCCACCGTGTTAGCCAGGATGGTCTCGATCTCCTGACCTCGTGATCCACTGCCTCGGCCTCCCAAAGTGCTGGGATTTCAGGCATGAGCCATTGTGCCCGGCCGAAGAGTCTTTATTTCTAAGCAACCATGTTTTAATCTTTATTATTTTAAATTGCAAAAGCATCAGAGGAATCTTGTGCAGAGAGATTGTGTCCTTCCACAATGTTGACATTATATTTTGAATTTTGAACGGACGTTGGCAGTAACTCAGTTTGAAAATTGGATGAAATCAACACCCCCACAAACTTACCCTTTCATTAGCTCAGTGGAAAGCTTAATGATGTCTATGGTTGCCAATATACAGTCACATTTTTCTATTTATCTACTCAAATAGTTCCAGTAAAGGTTAGATTGAATTTATAACAGTGGTTGGGCTGCTGTAGATATATATCACTAGAGGAAAAAAATACAGCCTTTGAAATGATTTTACTGCCAACCCAGAAGAGCAATCAGAAATGTTAATTATGGCAGGAGCAGTGAGTGCTGTTGGATCATAAGCCCTAAAAGATCTTACTGTCTTAATTTTATTTAATGAAATGAAGAAATATGGATGCACAAAGAAGACTGATTTTCTTTCATGAAAAATTGGACTTTTTTTTGTTTGTTTCAGTTAATGTAATTTTAATATTTATAATCTTTTTTTATTATTGTACTTTAAGTTTTAGGGTACATGTGCACAACGTGCAGGTTTGTTACATATGTATACATGTGCCATGTTGGTGTGCTGCACCCATTAACTCGTCATTTAACATTAGGTATATCTCCTAATGCTGTCCCTCTCCCCTCCCCCCACCCCACAACAGGCCCCAGCCTGTGATGTTCCCCTTCCTGTGTCCATGTGTTCTCATTGTTCAATTCCCACCTATGAGTGAGAACATGCAGTGTTTGGTTTTTTGTCCTTGCAATAGTTTGCTGAGAATGATGGTTTCCAGCTTCATCCATGTCCCTATAATATTTATAATCTTTTTTTTTATTATTATACTTTAAGTTTTAGGGTACATGTGCACAATGTGCAGGTTTGTTACATATGTAGCCATGTGCCATGTTGGTGTGCTGCACCCATTAACTCGTCATTTAGCATTAGGTATATCTCCTAATGCTGTCCCTCCCCCCTCCCCCCACCCCACAACAGTCCCCAGAGTGTGATGTTCCCCTTCCTGTGTCCATGTGTTCTCATTGTTCAATTCCCACCTATGAGTGAGAACATGCGGTGTTTGGTTTTTTGTCCTTGCGATAGTATACTGAGAATGATGGTTTCCAGTTTCATCCATGTCCCTACAAAGAACATGAACTCATCATTTTTTATGGCTGCATAGTATTCCATGGTGTATATGTGCCACATTTTCTTAATCCAGTCTATCATTGTTGGACATTTGGGTTGGTTCCAAGTCTTTGCTATTGTGAATAGTGCCGCAATAAACATAGGTATGCATGTGTCTTTATAGCAGCATGATTTATAGTCCTTTGGGTATATACCCAGTAATGGGATGGCTGGGTCAAATGGGATTTCTAGTTCTAGATCCATGAGGAATCGCCACACTGACTTCCACAATGGTTGAACTAGTTTACAGTCCCACCAACAGTGTAAAAGTGTTCCTATTTCTCCACATCCTCTCTAGCACCTGTTGTTTCCTGACTTTTTAATGATGGCCATTCTAACTGGTGTGAGATGGTATCTCACTGTGGTTTTGATTTGCATTTCTCTGATGGCCAGTGATGATGAGCGTTTTTTCATGTGTTTTTTGGCTGCATAAATGTCTTCTTTTGAGAAGTGTCTGTTCATGTCCTTCGCCCACTTTTTGATGGGGTTGTTTGTTTTTCTCTTGTAAATTTGTTTGACTTCACTGTAGATTCTGGATATTAGCCCTTTGTCAGATGAGTAGGTTGCCAAAATTTTCTCCCATTTTGTAGGTTGCCTGTTCACTCTGATGGTAGTTTCTTTTGCTGTGCAGAAGCTCTTTAGTTTAATGAGATCCCATTTGTCAACTTTGGCTTTTGTTACCATTGCTTTTGGTGTTTTAGACATGAAGTCCTTGCCCATGCCTATGTCCTGAATGGTATTGCCTAGGTTTTCTTCTAGGGTTTTTATGGTTTTAGGTCTAACATGTAAGTCTTTAATCCATCTTGAATTAATTTTTGTATAACGTGTAAGGAAGGGATCATCTCTTTTTTAAAAATTATCTGGGCATGGGGATGCACACCTACAGTCCCAGCTACTCAGGAGGCTGAGGTGGGAGGATCACTTGGGTCTGGGAGATGGAAGCTTCAGTGTGCTGTGATCACACCACTGTACTCCTGCCTTAACAACAGAGTGAGACCTTGTCTCAAAATAAATAACTGAACAAATATAAATAAAATAAAAATAATGGTGTTTATCCAGATTAAAAAAAATTGTTCCTCTTCCCCTATATCTGAAATTGTAGAAGGAAAGAACAAACTTATTTATAAAAGTAGAATTTTTCCCATTATTTTGATCTGCATTAATAATATTAAAGTAACTTTGTAAACATGACACGGTTGTGTCTTATAATTAGTGTGCAGAAGATGCTGTGATATACTTATTTCTATTTATTTCTCTAATCCCTAGCTCCAAAAGCATTTGATGCAATTAACAGGTAGAAATACAGCAAAAAACGTAAGATTCAACAAGATACAACAATCCTCTTTGGCAATGTGACAATTGTGGTTGTGTAGATTCCTTTTTGCTTCTGAATATATAAAAAAAATTAGATTGAAATTTTTAGTAAATACAAACATAAGCTCAAAAGAAAATACTCAAATATCAGAAATTAACTCTACCAAATAAACACTACTCATGAGTTGAGGAAAAAATAAAGAAAGCTTGTTTTCTGGATGGTATTGATGGGGAGAAAGAAAAGTGATTTGGTAACAGAAAATTAACTTTTCTAAAATCTAAGAGAAAATATATGATTACCTGATTACTTTCTACCTTGAATCATTGACCACAGGTTGAAAGACCCTCTGTATAAGAAGCTGGATTTTTTTTCACATTACAAGTGGGCTAGTTTGGACAGAAATTGTTTCATTTTCATAAAATTTCCTGAAAAACATAAGACATAGCTGATACATATTTTTAAAATAAAGTTGTATATTCTACAGCCTCGATAATAGACTGTCTGTTTTCAAAAAGATATAAGAAGCAAAAATTTAATAAATTGGGTTGCTGTAAGGACCGTGGACATCCAATTGATGATGAAATAATTCTCATTTCTCTGCTTACAGCCTCAACAGGGACAATTTTACATTTCAAGTACTTCACTTGAAATATTATATTTTTATATGTCAAATTCTGTGACCAAAACCCAGATCAAACTAGCTTAACCAAAAAAAAAAATTGAATATTAATATATTGCCTCACACAGCTGGGAACTGGGAATTTGGTGGTTTTTGCTAGCTTCGGCTATGAATAGACCCATGGACTTAAATTAATCTCTAGCTTTTGTCTCCCTCCCTACTTTTTTCTTGCCTTCTCTAGTCTTTGCTTAGCTTGATTTTTCAAGGATAATCTCACTACTTGTTGAAAGATATGACTATCAACTTCACTGATGCAAATCTTCTCAGTCTAATATCCTTCTCAGGAAAATATCTTTCCTGATAGCTCAGGCATAACATCTCCAGTCAGATTTTTATTTTCTCAGCTTGAGTTACATAAACCTCTGAAACAAACAAGTGGCCAAATTTATGAGGTTGTCTAGTTACTTTGATTTGTGTCACATGCCTACCTCACTCTTCAGGTTATGAATTTGCTTCATCTAAACTGTATGGTATGTGTTCCCATAAGGAAAGAGAGAAGGAAACAATTACAATGTCTGATGTCCACTGTAGTGCCCTTTCCAAAGGCATTTTCCAATGCTCAAGGACATTCACTTTCCAATATCTCCATTTTTCTCTCTACACCAAAAAGAATAGAGTGTAGAGAGAAAGATGGGCTAAGTCGATGAGCACTCTTTCCCCTGTCTTTGAGTTGCATTTAGGTAACAGAATCCCTGGACCTGGATCTGCAGGATAATGAGAATTAGGTTGACTATTCTGCCAAATTTTCCATGTACAGTCACTTGAAGCTAATTACATTCATAGGTCATAGATTCTCTCAAGGTGCACTTTTTCTCATTTATCTCACCCCATCATTAATTATTCAAATCTGATAGTGCTCTTTGTCTCCTCTTGGAAATCTGATTGGTCACTGTCTTTATTTGTCTTTATTGATTTCATGATTTTTAATATTTTCAACTATTAGTTTTACATTTATTATTTCCTCCTTTTAATGTTGATTAGTTTATTGTTAATTTTCTAGTTTGCTACTTGAAGCCTTACTGTCTTAGTCCATTTTTGCTTCTATAACAAAATACCACAGAGCTGGTAATATGTAAATAATAGAAATGTATTTCTCACAGTTCTGAGGCTGTGTGTCCAAAATCAAGGCATGGGCAAGTTTGATGTCTGATGAGGCCCTGGTCTCTGCTTCAAGATTGGAACTTGTTGCTGTATTCTCACATGGGAGAAGGTATAACAGCTAAAGGGCCTAACATTTTGTCTTCAAGCTCTTTTATAAAAGTCCTGATCCATTTTTGAGGGAGGACCTCTCATGACTTAATCACCTTTCAGATAGCTTCAACTCTTAATACCATTGCATTGGGAATTAAGTTTCAACATGAATTTTGGAGGGGACAGAAATTTTCAAACAGCAAGGCTGATTTTACATATTTTTTGTCTTTTCATAGGTCTGGATGCTGTTTTCTAACTTCAGACTTAGAAATAGCCCATCTACAAGAAGCTCACAAAGTCTAGCTAACTCCTTTCCTCCACTTGTCGTACATAAGCTGCCCCCACCTATGGCTCCAGCTTGCTGCTACCTTGTCCGTGGGAGCAACCCCTTATGTGGCCCTGTCTGGCAGCCTTCTGTACTTCAGAACTGTAAGTAGCAGAGTTTTTCCTTTCATCTATCTGAGTGTCAATGTGCTGTGCCAAACCATCAAGAAGATCTTTATATATTAAAGAACATATTGCTCCTTGTTTGTCATCCATATTTTTCATTCTCTCAACAGCTTTGTCAATTACTATTTTAAACCTCTTTTATCCTAAAATATTTCATGCTAGTAATCTAGGATGTGTCTAATTATATAAATTCATACAATAACTTATTTATGAGGTGATTAGCATAGTTTCCCATACATGTCTTTCATTGTCTTTCAATTATTTATTCTGTTTTATCATTCCAAATCGCTTTCTAATAGATTGGATTAGGGTTATCATTTTCTTATACCCTTCTTCTATAGGAAATATATATCCTTGCCCTTTGATATGTGACCCTCTAGTTTCCTTCTAGTAAGGTGTATTACAGTTGCCTGATCCGTAAGTGTTGGGCTTAGTTTGCCATTTGATTTGCTTTAGCCTATAGAATTTGAGTTGAAGTGACAGTGTGACAGTTCCAGGACAAAGTATTGAAAGGCAGTACAGGTCAAGTATTTCTGATTCAAAAATCTCAAATCCAAAAAGCTCCAAAATGTAAATTTTTTTTTGCACTGATTGATGCTCAAAGAAAGTGCTTGTTATAACATTTAGGATTTCATACTTTCATATTAGGGATACTGAGCCAGTAAGTATAAAATGTAAATATTCCAAAATCAGAAAAAGCCTCCAAAATCTGAAACATTTCTGGTCCCAAGTATTTTGGATAAATAATACACAACTTATATGTATTTCTGCTCTTCTTATGCTCTGCTCTAGTACATGCCATGAGAAGAAACATTGGCTGAGTAGGCTTTTATCCAAAGACGAGGAGAGATATGAGGGGTGATTGTATTCATTTTCTATTGTTGTAATAATAAATTACCACAAATTTATTGTTTATACAACATGACACAAATTTATTACCCTACTAGATCAAAAGCTTATCTGAGTTCTTGCTGGGCTAAAATCAAGCTAGTGGCAGGGTTGTATTCCTTTTGGAGGATCTAGGGGAGGATTTATTTATTGATCTTAAAAAAATAATACTTAATTGAGACCTTTGTTGTTGTAAGACTGCTGGCTGTCAGATGAGGGCCAGCCTTGTCTTTTAGAACCTACTTACATTTTTTTTCTGCTGGTAGCCTCATTACTCCATCACCTAGGCCAATAATGATAGGAGGAGTTTCTCTTACATTTTGAATATTGACTCCTTTTTCTCTCTCATCACTTTAACACAACCAGGGGAAGTTCTCTCATTTTAAGCGTTCAAATAATTAGAATGGGCCCACTGAGTTAATTCAGTATAATTTCCCCATTTCAAAATCCATAAACTTAATTACATCTGCAAAGTCCCTTTTGCCCTGTTAGGTAACATATTCACAGATCTGTGGATAAAGGTGTAGATATCTTTGGTGAGGTATTATTTTGCCTAGCACAATAATTGACAGCCAATTAGTATCCTGGAGAATGAAGCAAAGCCTCTCAATAGAATCTATTCTGAAGCCTTGGAGAACAGAAGGGAACCCTATTAGCTGGAGCCAAGTCCACTCATCTTACAGACTCAAGCAAAACTGTTAAATTGGACTGAATCTTGATTCTCTAAGCCAAATTTGGCCTGCATATCTGTAAACATAATAAATATGTGTTGGTATTTGATAATTTTGTTACAGCATTATTACATTAAAACAGGCCAGTACAGAATAAGTACAAAAATAACAGCAGGACTAACATGAATGTTACTATATAGTGGATCCAGTGGTATTTGTAGTATCTATGACAGATAGATATAATGTACAGAACTTTGGTAATCAGCATTAATCCTTATGATTTTATAGCTAAGCCTTGCACATTTTCCGTGTATCACTCCTGAGAAATATTTCTGGCTTAATACTGTGCCCTGGAAAGTGACTTAAGTGCTTCACCATGAGCCATCAAATTATCATATAACCTAAGATTTCCATTTTGAAATCAGTGTTTTCTGATCTACCAAGTCATAAATTTGGATGTGCACAGCATCATTCTGTAATCAAATAGAAGTGTGATATATAAAATCAAGCTCAAGGGACTCCACAAAGCACAAGTAAGTTCTATTAGTAACTAGCTCAGTTTCTCATGGTATATTCCTGATACATAGCCCCTTCTTTGACCCACTTGTATGACCTCACAAGAAATTCCCTATAACTAGCTAGCTGAAGAAAAATAGTTGAACTGGTTTACAAATGATTCCAGCATTTGTATTATTATTATATTTCAGCAAGACCTAGTGGTGGCAAATAGTAACATTACAGCCCCAATCAGGAGGACCTTGAACGCTACTGGTGAAGGAAAATCTCAGTAGACAGAAATTCAAGCAGCATATCTAATTCTTCACTTTACCAGGAAGAATAAATAATCTGAGCTATAAATCTGCAGTGATTCATGAGCCATGACTCACATGTTGGCTGGATGTTTATGGAGTAGAAAAGAACACAATTCACAAATTGGTTACAAGACATCTAGGGAGGAAAAAAATAAAAGAGTATTTGAGAATGGGCAAAAAGTGAAACCACAACAGTTAATTCCCTCAATATCCAGGTAGGAAAGATGATCAGTTCTGTAAATATCTGATAGCCTCTTTTCCCAGAAATGCCAGCTCTTTCTCAATGGCCTCTTGAGTTAAGTGGCCTTGGTAGCAGGAGTAGAGCTTAGCAGGGAACTCTAAAACAGATATTTTCTCTATTAAAGATCTGATTTGATGTAGCTTACTTGGCAGTAACAGCGATTAGTCATAAACTTCCAATATAATAACATCCCTGGAGACAAACACGTCACCTAATAGCAGGTTGGTTATATTGCATACCTTCATATTGTAAATGGCAGGATATGTGTTCTTTTAGAATAGATATTTGTTGTGAATATGTATTTCCCTTTCCTGACTTATAGAATATCCTAAAAATAACAATGTGGCATAATTTGCCATAAAGCCTTGTCATTCATTACCTTAAAACTATTTTATAGAGCAGTGGAATGATATTTGAAGAGCAGTACCAACAGGGAAAACCTTTGTGTGGCAGGGCAATGTCTAGATTTGTTACATGCTCTGAACCATTGATCAGTGTTAGAATGTACTTTCTCTTACAGCTAACATTCATGGGCCCAAGGGCCAAGGAGTAGACGAGAGGAGTTGTTCATTCTATGGATGTTAATTTCCCAATAGCAAAATTTTGTTTTCTATCTCCACAACATTAGGCTCTGATGGTTTGGAGACTGTTGTCCCCATGGGAAGTATGCTATTACCAAGGCATGCAAGATTGTGTCTGTTAAATCAGAAGCTAAGCATTTTTGTATTCCTTCTGCCACAGATGCGTTTGGCAAAAAGAAAGGATTTACTGTATTAGCTGGAATAATTTATTGTGATTGAGTTTCTACTGTTCAATGGAGGCAGAAGATTCTCTTATCCCCTGGGGAAAGAACCATGACTAGCTGTCGCACTGGCTGAGGATGAAGGGAGTTAGGACTGGGTAGTGAAAAGAAAAGTTACAGATGCCAACTATGAATATGAGATCATTTGCATAAACAAGGATTGTAGTAATTATTCATATTTTCTTCTTGCTTATATATATGCATATATATATTTTGTATCTATTAACAGTGTTTTAATCTTTCTCCCTGTGGTTCCTTTATTATCTAATATAAACAGCATCACTAAAAATTGCTCATATAATTTAGTCTTTGAGTTTCAAGTTACAAAAGAACGGTTGTGACTGAACTAGAAGAGAAACAAAATTCATTCAGAGATAGAATGTCATACAAGGTTTTGTATTTTCTCTTGATTATGTGTTTGATCTTATAAGGGTCGTTCTGAACTAGGTAAGAAAAGTATGATGGTATTACCTTTGGTCAGAACTGAAATATGGATAAAAAGGGAGTTGTTGTTTGTAACTGCTGAGTCCAAAAATCCATGCATTGAGAAGGACCACTGGAGGCTGGTTAGGCATCAACACCACCAGGGAAGTGATGGAGTTCCAAAGTCCCCCTCATTGTACAGTTCTTGGATAAGGTTCCCTTATGTGAGGAATTCAGGGTATTTGGAATACTGTAATGAAGGTGAAGTTATCATTCTCTGGGCAAAGGCAAAGTTCACACAGCAGCATCCTTGCATGTTCTTGAGGACCACTGTTTTCACTGTTCCAGACTGGGTAATTTATGGTAGCTTCTTAGAAGTCCTCAAAGAACACAACAGCTTGCAGGCAGATGCCTGAGGACTTCTAATTCAGCTCTTCAGATGAAAAACTTCAGTTCAAATTCTGTGACCTTCAGTGGGAACTCCCCAAACAATTAATGGAAAGTTTTTGTGAATTCCACTCCTCAGCCAATAGCAGAGTCATGTAAATAACTTTATTCAGTTGCAATCGGTTTCTATTTTCCTGACTAAATCCAGACGGATATTGGATTGTAGCTCCTAGAGAACTGTAAATTGAATACATGTTTTCTGTACCATCTTAGTTATTAAAGCTGAACAATTGTTCAATCAACTGTCTATGAGGTCAAATTTTGCCCTTCAGTTCATATGGTGAAAAGCTAAAAAGGGGAAATTGTGGGGGAATTCTGGAACGACATGTTTCCCATGTCATCACCTCCCATCGTGAGTATAATTGGCAAAGTATACTCTCTTGACCATTTAGAGGTCTTTACTTATTTATCTAGGATATGGTAGCATTGATTGCATATTTTTCTCCTCTTAACAACTGGACTTTCCTCTGAGAGTTTAGTTCTGCGAAATGGTGATTGAATCTTCACTGAGATTTCTGGATATTAGCTACTTCAGTGATGGAGAAGGAAATAGAAAAAAAAAAAGGAAAGGAAACAAAAACCTTTATTTGTACAATTAAAGAAACTATTTATTAGTATTACAATTAAATAAATTGTTATGACAATTAAACATTAACTCTTTAATGCCCAGGATTGTAGCTATACGTGGACATCAATATTTTTGTAGTACTCAATTTCTAAAACCATGTGAGATGTAATTTCATTAAAACAATATCTTGTGATAAAAATTTCTTTAAATAATTTTAGTAGGCTTCAAATATCTTCAAACTTTGATTTTTTTCCTGAAACACACTTTCTTTTAAACATTGAAAATTATGTTTTCCAAAGAAGTTTTTGTTCAACCTACCGTACAAAATTTAGAGATTGTCAGAGTCACAGCACTGAAATCCTTAATCCTTTGACGGCATGGCCCTAAATCATGACTGCTTGCATGTTTTTTTTTTCCTCTTAGCATGGTTATGAGTAAATGGAAACATTCAAGCTGGGAAAATTGAGGTCTATGCTGAGGATAGATAATCAGACATAACAGGAGCTGGAAACAGACTGTAGGTTATATAATTTAATATCAGCAACACCAACTGGAAAGTAGTCAATAGGAAATTATAAAATTTCACTGACAACATTTTGACAATGATGTATTCAATTCACTCAATGTCCTCTACAACTGACCACTTACTTGCAAGAACTAGCAAGATATACTTACTTCTGACAGTAATCCTTGCTATTGATTTCCAAAGTCTTTTTCAGCTACAGTCAATTGACATTTATATCACTAACATAGCAGGGATGAAATTTGGAGGAGGTTATTGCTCTGCCCTGAAAGGGGAGCAGCAGCACAAAACATATAAAGCTTTGATGTGGGTTCTAAGGTAGAAGAATAGAAAATGTATGTGAAAGTAGCAGTTCTTTCTTTTCATACACCAATTTAGCTGCACAATGGACTACACTGTTGTAATTGGAGTAACTAAAGAGAAAGGCAAATTTTAGTGAATGGATTTATAGGCCGATATCATCTGGGTGAATTCAGCTGTTAATAAGCATAATGGAGAAAGAGAAGTATCAAATTAAGTGTGATTAAACTGAGGAAATAAGCCTTTTAAGACTCTAAACATTTTCTTTGGAATCTAGATAAGAACCAAACCTCCCTGAATTCTCTGATATCTGTGCCTAAGCAATGATAATAAAGGCAGTAACTAGCATGATTCAGTATCATTGTCTCGGTTATAATGCTATTAATGTTATTAAATTTGGATGTATCATCTCTGTTTCTTTGCTGCACTGATATTGCTATCATATTGGAAGATAAATTCAATTTCACATCCAATATTACTGCAAACCTATTTGAGGATATGTTACAGAATCTACAATCCTGCTCTTTTTATAAGTTCCAGTGTTTATTTTTCTTTAACATTAACTAAATTACATTATTACTCTCTGCATTACTCCCTTCAGTCCACTTGCTTTTGATGATTTAATCACTTCATTATAGCTTTCAGCCTAGTCTATAACAGATTTCCATTTTAACTCTCTATTTATAATTAGACTGAAATGTAGAGCTCATTCTAGAAAGATTCCAATATCTTAGTATTTTTATATTTTTTAAATTTTTATAAACAATTATGAAAGTAGCCACATTTAGACAAATTTATATCCATCAAGTTGCAATAATACCGTTAGTATTATTTAAATTAAAAATTCAGTAAATATTTGATGATATCTACACTACTGAATAAACTGAGGATGTCATAGCATTTGCAAATAACTTTATATGGTTTCTCAGTTACTTATAAATCTTGTTGGAAAAATTGGGGACTTAAGAAATGTTCTGAAATTCCATTTTCTTTATAATATGCTTTTAGTTAATTGGAGGCAATCCCACAACCGTATGAGACATGTAGAAAAAGCTGGTTTGTACTGCAAATCTATTTTGTTCTGTACAGTAAAACAATGTTTGCAATGTAACCTAAAACTTCTACTTTATCAGGTGAATATATTTTTAAAATATCACCAGACACCAGATTTGAAGAGGATGAGAGTGGTAAATATTTTTGTTTGTGTGTTTTTTTTTTTTTTTTTGTAGAGACACTGTCTCTATATATGTTGCCCAGGCTGGTCTTGAACTCCTGAGCTCAACATATTTTTCTGCCTTGGCTCACCAAAGTGTTGGGATTACAGGCGTGAGCCACCACACCCAGACTATTTTGTTTTTTAAACTCTGTACAAGTAGTCTCTCATGAAGCAGATAACATAGATTTTGCTATAGGTAAGAAATTATAACTAGAACTCAGAGGCCATATACGATGATCCTGTTTTGTATAATACAAGGGAATAATAGTTTTATGTGTTTTTCAAGAAGATTAAAAGACAAATCACAAGGTTGTTAATAAGCTAACGCCATTTTTAATTTCTACCAAAATCACAGATTTCACAAAAATTTTATTATTAAAATTTTTTAGATGTAAAATTATAAAACGATAAAAGTCCTCTCTCTCCAAATAATCACATTATTTTAAAAACATAAATGTTTAAAATTCAAATATATTAAATATATAAAATAAAAAGGAAAATTTCATATTCCCTTCCACAATTTTTTCTCCCACTTGTTTAATATACCTACTCTAAAAAATTGTGCATCCCACAAAAATAAACATGTCAGTTCATATATTTTTGATATGAAAAAATATAATTTTATGCTAGTTATTTTTAGTATAAAATTCACTGCAATGTTTTCCATCTATTGCTTCTTTATAATACATCATGATGGATATATTTTCATATCATCACATAATGATCTAACTCTTCATTATAAACAACTGTATCATACACATATATACATACACAGATATTCACCAGAATTTTTAAACATAATGTCTGCTTATTTAACTTTATATTGTTACAATTATTTTGCTATTAGTGCAATATTGGAAACCATACCCTTTTGTATGAAAGCAAATTTTTGTAAGTATAACCCTACAGCAAATTACTATATGTGAAATGTATTTCTTGTAAAGCAAGTGCAATTTGAATTTGTATCTAAAGCATCAGTTATGCCCCTGAAGGAAATCAGATTTGAATGAACATAGTCCCTAACTTTCTTCCTCTTTCTGTGTTCTCTCTTCTTCCTCTCATTTTATCTTTCAAGCAAAATAATGTGTCTTTTTTATCTACTTTTCTTTTTACTACTTCTTCCTTTCTTTGCTGTCAATGTTTTGCAGGAAAGAAGTGCTGATTCTACTTTGTGGCTTTTGGACTTTGTGTCCTGATTCAAAGCATTCCCCACTGAAGATCTTAATTAAATACAAGAAGACTTTTTTTTTTTTTTTAACCTAGAACAGTGTTGTTCAATAAAAACATTTTGTGAGTCACTCATATATTTTTAAATTTTCTGATAACCACATTAAAAAAGTAAAAAGAAACAGGTAAAATTAATTTTAGTAATATATTTTATTTAATTCAATATATCAAAAATACTATCATTTGAACATATAATCAATATAAAAATATTAATGAAATATCTTAAATTATTTTTATGTTTGTGTTTTCCAATTACAATATAGCTCAAGTTACAGTTAACTTTTTATTGGCAATGCTAGATCTCAATTTAAATTTTAAGTTTAAAATGTAGGTTCACAGTATCTAGTTTTTCCAATCACACCTAACTGTTTTCCAATAACTGAATTGAATATAAGTTTTGCATTGAAAAATAAGTTAAATCAAATTAAATTTGCTCATTTTCACTAGCTATATTTGAAGTTCTCCATAGCCACATGAGGCTAGTGACTACCATATTAGACAGAACAAGTCTAAGATTATTTTGTTTGGATGGTTTCTTCATCCATTGAATGAGTTTAGAATGCAGTTTGATTTTTTCCTCAGGTAATTAAGCATTTTTTTAAAATTAACATCACATTTTAAAAATAAAACAAAATCTTTCTTGTCTACACTAGTCTGAAATGCTGTCTTTATAGTGAATAAAATCCTTAAACTCTAGGTCTATATCTGGTTTTCCTTTAAGTTTCATAAAATTGCTTGACTGTTTTTTTCCTCCTGCATTCTGCTATTTCCTAATGAATCTGATGAAACTCATGTAAGCCTTCTTTTTTATTTAAAGAACTATGATTATAAATTCTTCCTAAAGTACTCTGAAGAATGGAAACATTTTTTCATGCTGGCTGACATTTAAGTTTTAATACTGTCAGAGTTGATAAAACTGTAGTTAACCAACTATTAAGTTCCTTCACATTCATTGAGAATTTTGGCATTACTTCTTTATTTATATTTTATTAGCTATATGTTTCCCATTTACAGGAATAAGACTTATCCTTAAATTCTTCAGTGGTAGAGAATGCTGAATTAGAGTCATTTATCCTCTCTTACTCATTATATGATGAAAAGCTTTGCAGCACAAGTGAGAAAGTTGTGCTGCAGCTGAAGTGTTGATCTGCTTGGCTCTTCTTCACTACTGTAAAATATTTTTCATCAAAATTAAATGACCATTTGGAATATAAAAATTGAGTGCAGAACTTATCCATTGTGTCTAATTTAATACTGCACTTTCTATAACTTTATCTTGAGGCTTGTGGACATCCCCTAGTGACGGTTATAGATTCCTGCAGGGGCAATCCTAATACTGTAATCTCTTCAGTGGAATCCAGGTATTTGAGCTTGGCTTTAATCAGGAAATGGAGCATCTTTCTTCAGTTTCTTTCACTTTTTAATTTTAATTCATTCAGTATCAGTTTTGACTTTTGGATAAAGTGATGCAGGGGAACATAATTTAATCCCCATTCTTTTCCACAGGTTTCAAAGTGATTTTAGCTGCCTTCATACTCAACATAAGCATGAATTCCACCACAGCTTGAGCATGCTGTTGCAGGGGAGACTCTGCAACATGCCTTTGTGGTCATGGGAGATATAACTCTCCAAAATGGTTTTGTTTGAGTAATGTAAATTATTCTGGTTGTCTTTTTCTCTCTTTAAGATTCATTTTAACAGTGTGTCACATTCAAAGAGCATTCATTCAATTGCAAAAGGCTTCAAAAATAATGTAAGTTTTATGCAAGTTTTTGAGCAGGAAGCCTGGAAAGCAGTGGAATTTCATCCTTATACAAAGCACCATATTCTAAAATTCAACTTTGAGCAGCTTTTCCCTTAAAACCCCTCTCATCCTAGGGGCTGCTCTAAGTCATTATCTACCTGAAATTCCACTCTGTCTTCAATTCCTTCCTTTTGCTTTGTAGATATCCTCATTTTGAAAAAAAAAAAAAAAGGGACTTTCTTTTTAAATGTAAACCAAATTTGCTTCTCTCTCCTTATTTTGCTTTTTCATTACTTCTTTTTTATATCCTCTGGACAAGAGAACCAGAACCATTCAGAAAAGAGAGAGGAAGAGGATATTCTGAATGCATGTATAGATATTTTTTGTGTTATACTTACAAATATATATTTGATGTGAACTTCCTTTTTCTAAAAATCACTAACTCTGTCACATAAAAATTTATCAGCTGGGCGCGGTGGCTCACGCCTGTAATCCCAGCACTTTGGGAGGCCGAGGCGGGCGGATCACGAGGTCAGGAGATCAAGACCATCCTGGCTAACACGGTGAAACCCCGTCTCTACTAAAAATACAAAAAATTAGCCGGGTGTGGTGGCGGGCACCCGTAGTCTCAGCTACTCGGGAGGCTGAGGCAGGAGAATGGCGTGAACCCAGGAGGCAGAGCTTACAGCGAGCAGAGATCGCTCCACTGCACTCCAGCTGGGGCAACAGAGCGAGACTCCGTCTCAAATGAGAAAAAAAATTATCAAATTATTCTCCTTACAAAAATTCTGTTTTCCTATAAATTCACATAAGTGCCCTTTATATGTATAAATGTGAGAGATCTCTTCTCATATTTATCATTATTCACTATATTATTGGATTAAGATAATAAAATATTGTCTAATTATACATAGTCTTCCCCACAAAACTGATTCTTAGCTACTATCTTTTAATATTTTGGTTGATATCTCTTCTAAATTTATAAAATGCCCAAGAATGGAACATGTTTTGCAAATTTAGTAAATATTAATGTAATACTAAAGAAATATATATGAGGGAGGTTGTTTGATATTGGGGAGATCATTCTTTGTTACTTATTCAAATTATGAATAAATTGTTTACATCCAAAAAATATACCTAAGGTTAGCTTTTTTCTTTGTATTTAAAGTCTCAGGATCTAGCATTTGTAAAAATGCTTTTGTAAACAAAACAGGATCTAACATTTGTAAAGTCCTAGAAAAGAGGGCTCCCATCACTTCCGTATTTGTTCTAATATATTCTCTATTACCAAGAAATAATTATTGGAAGGAAGAATTTTTCTTCACCACATATCTAGAAAAAGAGGTACATTACACTTGGGTATATCTTCCCATTACTCGGAACTAAGAAAAGATACACTAAGCATGGTCAACAAAACAGTTATTGAAATGCAAAACTGTGTAATGGTATTTGAATTCATGCTATAGGTTATTTAAAATTATATATCTACCCTTAATACTTTAAATACAATCCTTTACATACAAGCATAATTATAAAATATAACTACTTCCACAAATTATTGGGGAAAAAGTTCTGATACAAACATTATATGCTGCCAGCAGTTAACTCTAGACAAATAGAAGAATTATAGGCTGATTTGAAAGTTTGGGAAGACAAAACATTTGAGAGAACTATCTGACAATAAAAAACTAACAAGATACATCACAATGGTAATGCTGTACATAGCAAATATCCTGAACATATGAAATGACACTTTACTGCTACTAGATCCCCAGAAAACTGAAGTTATTGTTATATGTGAACAATATTGATGTTCTGTATTCTGCATATCCTAAAATACCATTAACTTCATACAATGGCTACATTTATGAAGAAATGTGAGAATATAGCCTGTCTTAACATTGTAAGCATAAATTTAAAATATGATTATGTGTAATCCAGTCAATCTTATATATGGTATTGCACAGCAAGAATAATGATAAAACATTCAGTGGAGAGAATGATGCAGAATGAATTTTTCATAATGGCTAATGACAAGGCCAAAAACAAATCTTTCCCCTGTTTCTTAAACTTGCTGATAAATGACAGATACAGATCCATTTTGTTTTGTTCTCACACCAGTATAAAGACAGACCCGAGACTGTGTAATTATATATATATATGTATATATGTATATATACACACACACACACACACATACACACACACACACGTATATATACATATATGTATATATACGTGTGTGTGTGTGTGTGTATAAGAGGCTTAATTGCCTCACAGTTCTGCAGGCTATACAGGCGTCAGCTTCTAGGGAGGCCTCAGGAAACTTACAATTATGGCAGAAGGTGAAGGGGAAGCAGCCACAGTCTTCACATGGCCAACAGGAGAGAGAGAGCAAAGGGAAAGGTGCCACACACATTTAAATGGCTAGATCTCATGAGAACTCTATCAGGAGACAGCACTAGCTGGATGGTGCTAAACCATTAGAAACCACTCCCATGATCCAGTCACCTCTCACCAGGCCCCACCTCCAACACTGGGTTTTACAATTCAGCATGAGATTTGGGTGCGGACACAGAGCTAAACCATATCAGCATCTAACTAACTTTACTCTTCTTTGTTTCATGAGTAATTAGCTAGTATTAAAGCTCTTTATACCCCTGAAACCAGCTAGGCACAGAAATAAACATTTTCCTGTTAAAATAACTGACAAATGTTCCCTGCTTACAAAACAGCACTGAAAATTATTCTAGTATTAAACTGTTTACAATATGAAATATGTAAATTTACAATATGAAATACACATAGGTATGTGTATTTGCAAATAATCTCATTATTTGCTTTTTCTTTTTAGCAACTTCTTTGGTGTTCTTTTTTGGGTTAGAGAGTTGGACTCAAGTACAAAACAAACAAGCACCTCATTGGCAACTTGTTTACTCCTCCCTGTAAGAGTGTCAAGGCAAAAACCATTCTGCTGATACACTTTGATGTTCAAAAATGTTCTCCTGTCCCTATTGCAATAGTCCATATAAAATCATCTCTTTGATTGTCTGGTAAATTTTATCTTCAACTGTACCATATAACTCCATCTATATTCTAAATAGATAAAAGGATAGTAAATTGCATTTAGATTTTGCCAAATGATTTAAAGAATGAAAACAATATGGAGGAAACAGATAAAAACAAAACACACTTTTTATTGTCTATACGCAGTTGACATTTAGGTAGTGAAAAATTCTAGATAGAAAGCATTGTGGGAGCTTAAGAGAATAGAAATTTGGTCACTAGAAGCTGGGGAGGGTAGCTGGGAAGAGAGGAAGAAGTAGAGTTAATGGGTCTCAAAATATAGTCAGAATGAATGATATCTAGTATTTAGCACCACAATTGAGTGACTATAGTCAATAATAACTTATTGTATATTTTAAAATAACTAAATGAGTTAAATGTGAATGTTTCTAACACAAAGAAATGATAAATGCTTGGGGTGATAGATACCCCACTTTTGCTGATGTGATTGTATATTATATGCCTGTATCAAAGCATCACATATGTCCCATGAATATAAGCACCTATTATTTGCCCATAATAATTAAACATTTTTAGAAAAGCAATTATGCATGATAGTTTGAAGTATTTTAGGAGACAAATTTCAATAATTGATACCTAGAAAAATTAACTTTAGAAAGAAAGGAAGAATGTTTTTTTAAATCTGGAAAGAAAAAATTAAAAGCTTAATTACTACATAATCTTCAAATCTCTTCTGTAAACAAGCCTATTTCTTAACATCTGCTGAATCTTATGACTATCATTTTAAATAATGTATCTCATATGTGGAAGACGTACAGAATTTACCAAAAACCTCAAAATGATGTGAAATCAAAGAAAGTACAGAAAAGGCATAGCTAAATGTAGAATTACAAAAATGATACTGAAAAATATTCTAGTAGTAAACCATTTATAATCTGAGATACATATATGTATTTGGTTTACCTCATTATGTGATTTTTGCTCTTTTAGATTTTTAAATTATTTTTAAAACATTTTGTGTGCTTGTTTCACATTGCATGCTTTTTCTTTTTTGGCAACTTTTTTGGTGTTTTGTTTTGTTGAGAATTGGACTCATATGTACAGTACTGCCCATTGTTTCTACCTTTTTAAAAAAGATTTTCTTGTTCTATTGACACCCACAGCAGCACAAAAGACACTAGCTTAAACTCTCCCAATTATTCTCCCTTAGCCACTGCATATCTGACAGAATAGAAGATTAGCCCATGATTCCAACTTCTATTCTTTTGTAATATATGTATAAAGACAACATTGCTAAATTCTTAACTATTTGAAAAATTTTGAAGATCATAGAAAACAAGGCAAGACCTAAACACCATGACAGATTGGAAGAGATAAAGGAGAAATGTCTGAAATTTAGTTGATGGTAATATACAAATTTGATTTCTTTGTTTTGACAAATTTGCTATGGTTCTGTAAGATGTTAACATTGGCAGAATCCAGAAAGAGGTCATAAAAGGATTCTTTATGCTATCTTTGTCACTTTTCTAACTTTTTCTAACATTATTTAAAAATAAAAATTAAAACAACAAATCAACAATGATATAGAGGTACCTACCAAGTTATGCCTCTCCAAGCCAGGCATTCATTAAGGTACCTTGTTGTGAGACTGCCTAAAGGTGCCTCACTGTACTTATTGGGAGGATTGTGATTTGGACTGAATGGTGTCACCGTGCTCCCAAAGTTTGAGATTAAGGAAGTGATACATGTCTATATATTTCACTCTGATTATTGTTGTTGTCAAGGGTGATATTATTTGCCCATCTCCCCATCCTAGTTATCATTCTGCTCTAGTGAAGACACTCACTTCAAGGATAATGTTGTGAGCCCTCTCTCCAACTCCGATTATCAGTCTGCTCTACTGAAGACATTCATTTGCCTATAAATAGATTAGAATCTGAAGAATATATATAATTGTTTATTATATGGAGTAATAGTTTCATTACTTCCCTTCCCTGCTTCCATCCTGCGTTTAATCACCTCCTGTACTCTTTCAGGAATAACCCTGCACCCTCAGGATAATATGGTATTTTCTCATAGGCCTTTATGTCATCCAAACAAAGTTTGTTTTCCCACATATTCAGCTAATGGCAATGTGAGATTCAGCTGTAATTGGAAGGTATTTAAAATAGTTGAAAATCCATTGGTATTGTCTGATTAATAGACCATGAAAATTAATATGTTATTTATGTTCTGCACAGCTGTCTTTAGTGCTGGAAGTTAAAAGGTTTGAGAAGGGAAGGGACATTGAAGGGAATTATATTTTCAAGTTAGAAGAAAGATGGCATGTAAGGGAGCATTAACATAGATTTACAAAGTGCTTTTGGATTTGCTAATTGTTTTCAAAATTTACATAGTATCTAGAGAAATATAAAGTTATGAGCAATAATAAATTTTTAGGTAATTTAAAAAATTGATTTGGATCAGTGGCACTTATTCACCAGTATGGATATTATTGACTTTATGTAAGAGCAATAAATATTTTGCATTTAAATTAAAATGGTACATCGCATTACTTGTATCTACACTAACCCACGAGCCTACAAATGCATGATTTCATGATTGCAAATAAATATAAAGGGGAACAGACAATGCCAGAAACAGTTTTTTTGTTGCACTGATTTTAAAAATCAAAGTTATTTCAAATATAATAGGCCATATCAACATTTAATTCAAAGAAAATTATAAGGAGAATGAATAATCTCAAATCTTTTTTAGATATCAGAAAATATCTTCTTCCATTTACTTGATTCATATACTGACCATAACTGTTATTGTCTTGCTCATGAACCGTAATTCCCCTTAAAAAGATTCATATATATGCTGTGTATGAATATAACATATGTATTCATATATTAGAATACAATGGTTGCATAGCTTCTTCAGATTACAAAATCATGCATTTATTATTTTCCTGATTATTTATTGAAAGACAATAATAACTTAGGAGATGGAAGAAAATTATGCTTTTCTAATGGTTTACAGTGAAAAAAACTGATAATTGAAAAGATAATGGAGATACAGATTTCAGGGATTCTCTAACAAGGGTGATGCAATTCTAGCTTAAGAGAGAGAGTGGCAGAATGATAGACCATTTTCATCTTTGGGAAAATCTAATTATTACAATGTTTCTTACATATCTATCCAAAACAGATTTTTTTTAAATAATGCTTTATCCTTGATCCTCTTTACTCTATGGAGCAGCAAAGAGTAAGACAAAAGCTGTTATGAGCTCAAGACATTTAAGAGTATATATAACATTCTCTTTGTTGATTAAAAGAAAAAAATTTTCAAGCATAGTTTCCTTAGACATTGCCTATCCTGTTTGTTTGCTCTCCTTACAGGTATTATTACTATTACTCCTAATAAAAATCTGGATTTCTGAACTAAATGCAATATAAGGTTTGATCAAGTCTGTAGGATGGATCTAGCCTTTACTCTGGATTATAGTAATGCAGACCAAATCTTAGTAGCTTTTCTGTACACATATGTCCCAGTATTTTAACTATTTGTTAAAATAGTGAAAGGTGAATTCTAAAGATCATTTTACCAAATTCATCCTGTTGTGTTATGTAATTAATCCTTAACATTCACGCCCACATCTCCTAAATTAAATTAAGCAGTCCCATGTGTTTCTAGAATAGGAAAATTGTAAGAAAAATATTACTATGTAATTACATGTTGAAGGTTGGTACTTATGTGTTGAAAATATATCTATCAACCAAATATTCTATGTAAGTGGAACTGAGGGTCAATTTTCAAATCCTGGGGGTTAAGCATTTCTTGCAAAGATTACGGCAAGTATTTATTTATTGCCTACTATGTGACATACATTGAGCTAGGTACTGTGGATTTAATAATGAATAAAACTATGCAGGATTATTTCCTTAAATTCTTCTACAATTATCTGGTAAGGAATAACATTGCTAAGTTATTACAAAAATCACAATTGTTAAAAATGTATGGAGAAAACAGTGGATTGTTTCCAATAATTTAATTACAGAAATTTTCAAAAAATATAACTACTTAAAAAGCAACAAAAACATCAAATATTTAGAAAGAAATTCAACAAAATATGTTCAAGACTTAGACACAGACCACTCTAAAATATATTTTGAAAAATTAATGACCTAAATTAATGGAAAACTATAGCAAGTTTATGGTTTGAGCACTATATGTTTTATAAATTTTATTTTTTCCAAAATTGATCTACAGATTTAATGTTATCCAATTTTAAATTTTCACATATTTTAGTAGATTTTGGCCAAACCCTAGGTGGGACTGTGCACTACCAAAGAAGTAATGGTTTTTTCCATAAAGTTTTCTAGCATAACTGGGTAACTATTTGTAAAAAAAATAAAATATGAAAAGTAACCAAATGAAACTGCACAACAACAACGTCTAATCCAAGAGACTATATATCTAAAGGCCTAATAAGAAAATTTCTAGAAGATATCATAGTATAATGGAATACTTTTCTGACCACAGGGAGGTTTTGTTTTTTATTTTTACTATGTATTTCTATGTAGGGTTGCCAAATTTGGTATATAAAAATGCATGAAACTCAGTTTAATGTGAATTTTGGATAAAAAATGAATACACTTTTTTAGCATAAATGCATGCATGCAATATTTGGGACATAAATATACTAACTTTTTTTTTGATCGTTTATCTGAAATTCCCGTTTGATTTGGTATCTTGTGTTTTATCTGGCAACTCTATTTCTCGGTAAATACATAACATAAAAATGCATATGTGTGCCAAAGAAAAGTACAATAATGTTCATAGCAGTATTATTTGTAAAAGTTCCAAACTTGATACAATTTAAATGTCCATCATCAGTAGAATGGTTAAAAATTATAGCGTATGCATACAATAAAATACTTTAAATGAACACACTACAGCTAAGGCAAATAAAAATACTGACATGGAAGAATACCTATTATATGATTACATTTATATAAGGTTCAAGAACAACAGAAACTAAAGTATGATATCAAAAGTCAGGATAGGAATTACCCTTAGGGGAGTGGGGAAATAAGGACTGGGAGAGTTTATGGTTGGGCTTCTGAGGCGCTGGCAATATTGGATTTCCTGATTAGGTTGTTATGTATACTTTGTGGCCTTTCTTTGAGTTCTATATTATATATATTACACTTTTCTGTAAAAGCGTAAATTCAATAAAAAATACTAAAATGTTACAGATACAGTAACATTGGCAAAATTGGCTCTAAGGCAGATAACATTACTAGGAATAAAAAGGTCTCTATTCTATGATAAAAATGTTCAATCAGCTCACTAGATGTGAAAATTCTAGACTTGTATTGGATAGTAACTTATATTTAAAAACTTGAAAGTAACAATTAACAGATTTTTTAAAAAAATAATGAGAGGTTTCAACATTTCTCCCAAAAAGTTAAAATATAAATTTTTACAATGGAAAATTAAACTTGATCTAATGTAAAAAGAACATTTCAACCTATAGAAAATAGTTATTAAACTCACCATTTCCAAGACCATAAGTTATATTTCAACAAGTTTTAAAGAATAGGTTTCTTTAAGCCTACTTTCTTTGCCAATGAAGATTTTAACATAAAAAAAATTCTCAATTTCTTTCATCAGTATTTCATAGTTTTCATTATTTATATCTTTTACTTTGGTTAAGCTAATTCACAGATATTAATTATATATGAATTTCTGCAGTATCAGTTTTAATGTCTCTCTCATTTCTGATTTCCAGCTAAAGCTTTGTGAATTTTGTCTAACTTTTCAAAAAATAGAGCTTATTTTTTATTGATTTTTTTGTATTGTTTTACTCTTTTCAATTTCATTTATTTCTTTTTAATTTTTTTTCAATTTCATTTATTTCTTCTCTGACCTTTATGATTTACTGTCTTCTACTAATTTTGGGATTGGTTTGCTCTTGCTTCTCTAGGTCTTTAAGATATTAATCATTAGATTGTTCATTTGAAGTTTTTCCCCTTTTTTGAGGTAGGCACTTATGGCTATAAACTTCCCTCTTAGTACTGCTTTTGCTTTATTCCATAGGTTTTGGTATGCTGTGTTTCCAGTATCATTGTTTCAAGAACTTTTAAATTTCCTTCTTAATTTCTTCATTGACCTACTGGTCATGCAGGAGCATGTTGTTTAATCTCCATGAATTTGTATAGTTTCCAAAATTCCTCTGTTATTAATTTCTAGCTTTATTCTATTGTGGTCAGAGAAGATGCTTGATACTATCTCAATTTTTAAGACTTGTTTTGTGACCTAATGTTCAGTCAATCCTTGAGATGGATCCATGAACTGAGGAAAAAATGTATCTTCTGCAGCTGGAATGTTCTGTAAATATCTGTTAGACCCATTTGGTCTATAGTGAAAATTAAGTCTGATGTTTGTTTGTTGATTTTCCATCTGGAAGATCCGTCCAGTGCTGAAAGTGGGATGTTAAAATCTCCAGCTATTGTTGTACTGGGGCCTATCTCTGTCTTTAGCTCTATTAATATTTCCTGTACCTATCTGGGTGCTCCACAGTTGGGTGTATATATATTTAAAATAGTTATATTCTCTTGATTAATTGAACCCTTTATCATTAGATAGTAATGTTGTCTCTTCTTATAGTTTTTACCTTTAAATCTATTTTGTCTTATGCAAGTATAGTGACTTCTACTCATTTTTGGTTTCCATTGGCATGGAATATTTTTTTCATCCCTTTATTTTCAGTATATGTGTGTCTTTGTAGGTGAAATTTGTTTCTCGTAGGCAACAGATCAATAAGTCTTGTTACTTACCTATTCAGCCAATCTATGTCTTTTGATGAAAGAGTTTAGTCCATTTACATTCAATGTTATTGTTGATAAATAAGAACTTACTCTTGCAATTTTGTTGTACGTTCTGGTTGTTTTGTGGTCTTCTCTTTTTTTACTTCCTGTCTTCCTCTAGTGAAAGTGATTTTTCTCTAGTGATATGATTTACTTTCTCACTTTTGTGTGTGTGTGTCCACTGTATGCTTTTTTGTTTCAAGGTTACAATGAGGTGTGCAAATATTACTTTATAACCCATTATTTTAAGCTGATAAAAACTTACCACTATTTACATGAACAAATAAAAAGAAAAAAAAACTAACAAAAACTCTATGCCTTCACTTTATCTCCCTGCTTTTAAACATTTTGTGGTTTCTATTTATATCTTACTGTATTGACTATATCTTTAAAAGTTGTTTCAGTTATTATTTTTGATTGGTTCATCATTTAGTCTTTATATGTAGGATTAGACTAGTTTAGACACCATAGTTACAGTGTTATGATATTTTTCTGTGTGCTTAATATTACCAGTGAGTTTTGTACCTTCAGGTAATTATATATTGCTCATTAATGTCCTTTTCTTTCTGATAGAAGTACTCCCTTTCGCATTTCTTGTGGTTTGGTCTAGTATTCATGATATCTGTCAGCTTTTGTTTGTCTGGGAAAGTCTTTATTTCTTCTTCTTTGAAGAATTTTCTCACCAGATATACTATTTTAGCATAAAATATTTTTTCCTTCAGGATTTTAAATATATCATGCCACTGTCTTCTGGCTTGTAAGGTTTCCACTGAAAAGTTTGCTGCCAGAAGTATTGGAATTCCATTGTGTGTCATTTGTTTCTTTTCTTTTGCTGCTTTTAGGATCCTTGCTTTATCTTTTACCTTTGGGAGTTTAATTATTCAATGCTTTGAGATAGTCTTCTTTGGGTTAAATCTGCTTAGTGTTCTATACCTTTCTTGGATATTAATATCTTTCTCTAGGTCTGGAAAGTTATCTGTTATTATCCTTTTGAATAAACTTTCTACTCATTTATCTCTATCTTCTCTTTGAGGCAAAAAACTCTTAGATTTTCCTTTTTGTGGCTGTTTTCTAGATCTTATAGGAGTGCTTAATTGCCTTTTATTATTTTTCTATTATCTTCTCTGATTGTATATTTTTAAGTAGCCTATCTTCAAGCTCACTAATTCTTCTGTTTGATCCATTCTACTATTAAAGGACTCTGATGCATTCTTCAGTATGCCAATTGCATAATTGCATTTTTCAGCTCCAAAGTTTCTGCTTGAATCTTTTTATTTTAATCTCTTTGTTAAATTTATCTGATACAATTTCACTGAGTTTCCTCAACCAAACTATTTTGAAATATCTATCTGAAAGGAAGATCACATATCTCTGTTTCTCCAGGTTTGGTCCCTGGTGCCTTATTTAGTTGATTTGGTGATGTCAGGTATTTCTGGATGATGTTGATTCTGGTAAATGTTCTTTGGTGTCTGTGCATTTAAAAGTTAAAGATTTATTGTAGTCTTCGCTGTCTAGGCTTATCTGTAGCCATACTTTTGGGGAAGGCTTTACAGATATTTGAAAAGATTTGGGTGTTACGATCTAAGCTGTTTCTGCCTTAGGGAGCAGCCCAAGCACGGCAACACTGTGGTTCTTGCAAACTGATAGAGGTAGCACCTTGATGATATTGGACAAGATCCAGGAGAATTCTCTGGATTACCAGGCAGAGACTCTTGTTCTTGTCTCTTACTTTCTCCCAAACATTCAGAGCCTCTCTCTCTCTCTGTCTCTCTGTCTCTCTCTCTCTGAGCCACCTATAGGTGGGATAGAAGTGGTACAAGCACCTCTGTGGCCACTACCACTAAAATTGCACTGGGTCAGACCTGAAGGCAGCACAGCCCTGGGTCTCACCCAAGTCCTGCTGTAAACAAGCCCTGGCTACTTACTATGCTTGCTAAAGACCCTGTGGCTCTCCAGTTAGCAAGTGGCAATGCCACCCAGGCCTGAGTCCTTCCCTTCAGGGTGGCAAGGTCCTGTAGGCACCAGGTGGATTCAGAAGTGCTGTCCAGGAGTAAGGGACTAGAGTCAAAAGCCTTAGAAGTCTATCTGGTGTTCTATTATATTGCAGCTGAGCTGGCCCATAAACAACATGATGCAGTTCTTCTCACCCTTCCCTCCCCTTTTCAAAGGCAGAGGAGCCTCACCCCATAGCCACTACCATCCCAGGCCACAAGGAGTATTGCCAGACTATCGCTGATATTCCCGTAAGGCCCAAGGTCTCTTAATACAGTTTGTTTTGATTGCTACCTGTCCTGGGACTCACCCTTCAGGGAAGTGGGCTCTCCTCTGGCCCAGGGCAGATTCAGAAATGCCATCCAAGAGTAAAGTCCTGAAATTCGAGTCCCCAAGATCTTACTTGGTGCTCTACTCCCTTGTTGCCATGCTGGTACCTAAAGTGAAAGACAAAGTCCCTTTTATTTTCCCTCTGCTTTTCTCAAGCAGAAGGATTTTTGTCCCATAGCCATATGTTTTGCCCCTTAGCCACGTTTGCCCTAGAGCTAGTAATGTGCTGAGTCTCATCCGAAACCAACAAGTCTCATAAACTCACCCACATCCCTTAATGTAGTACCTAGTTATCACTGCTAGTTATTAAGGGACCAAGGGCACATCTGTTAGCAGATAATGAATGCTGGCAGGACTGGGTCCTTTTCTTCAAGGCAGCAGGTTCCCTTCTGGCCCAGGATATGTCTAAAAATGTGGTCTTGGAGCTAGGACCTCATGACTCTGACTGGTGCCCTATCCTACTGTGGCTGAGCTAGCATCCTAGATGCAAGACAAAGTCCTCTCCACTCTTTCTTCTCTCCTCAAGAAGAAAATGGTCTCTTTTGGAGCTTTGAACTGTGCATCCTGGGATCAGGGGAAGGGCAATGCCAGCACTCCCTTAGCCACCATGGCTGCTGTCTGAGTATGTCATGTGTCCCTATAGTCCACTATCTCTGGGCTTAATTCAGCCCTATGACTCATCTAAGATTTGCAGTCCTTATGGCCTAGACTGCCTTTCAAGTTTACATGGAGACAAAGAGCGTTGTAGCCCTCTTTGGTAAGGTTTGCAGACACTCAAGTTCAGACTGCTAGGAACTGCAATTTCCCTCTGGTTAAGGCTGTTTTAAATGCTCCCTCCATGGGTGGGCATTAGCTGAGTTTGGTCTGGTTTTTCTTTCTGATCTAACTGGACAGCACTGAGTTGAATGCCTCACAATTGCTGTGCTCTTCCTCCCCCAACATCCAGAGACACTCTCCACACTGTGCTGTGGCTGCTGGGGTGGGTGAGGGGTGGTGTTCAGTGCCTCTTTCAGTGATATGAAGTTAAAACCAGGTACTGTGGGTGCTGGCCTAATTTTTGGTTCTTATGAAGTTGTTTTTTTTTTTTTTTTTCTGTGTAGATTGTTGTTAACTTGGTATACTTGTCGGCAGGATGATTGATAGAGCTTCCTATTTTGTCATCTTGCTCTACCCTATATTGACTTCTATTTTCATTATGTGGTCATTTGAGAGTGTGGTTGGTATGATTTTGTTTTTTTTCTAATACAATGAAAATCATTTTATGTTCAATTAGGTGGTTGGTTTTGGAATATGTGCCATGTGGTGATGAGAAAAATGTATATTCACTTTGGGGTGGAGAGTTCTGTACATGTCTATTAAGTCCATTTTGTGAAGTATTGAGTTCAGGTCTTGAAACATCTTTATTAATTTTCTGCCTCGATGATCTGTCTAATACTGTCAGATGGGTGTTGAAGTCTCCCAATATTATTGTGTAGTAATGTAAGTCTCTTTGTAGGTGTCTAAGAACTTGCTTTGTGAATCTGAGTGCTCCTGGGTTGGGTGCATATATGTTAAGGATAGTTAGGTCTTCTTGTTGAATTTAACCCTTTACCATTATGTAATACCTCTCTTTGTCTTTTTTAATCTTTTTCAATTTAAAATCATTTTTTTTCTGAAAGTCGCATAGCTACCTTCATTTCTTTCTATTTTCCATTTTCTTAACAGATTTTTCTGTATCCCTTTGCTTTGAGGCTATGAGTGTCATTGCATTTGAGATAGGTCTCTTGAAGACAGCATTCCATTGGGTTTTATGTCATTATCCAGCTTGTCAATCTGTACTTTTTAATTGGGGCATTATATATGTAAATTGTGAATTTTACATTATGAATGTAAATTGGCCTATTTACATTCAAGGTTAATATTGATATGTGTGGATTTAATCCTGTCATCGTGTTGTTAGCTGGTTATTAGCATACTTGTTTGCCTGGTTGCTTTTTAGTGTCAATGGCCTGTACATTTAAGTGTGCTCTTGTAGTGGCTGATAATGGTCTTTCCTTTCTATATTTAATACTCTTTTCAGAACCTCTGTAAAACAGGTATGATGGTAATAAATTCCTTTAACTTTTGCTTTTTTGAAAAGTATCTTATTTCTCCTTTGCTATTAATCTTGGTTTGGGTGGATATAAAATTCTTGGTTGGAAATTCTTTTCTTTAAGGATGATGAATATAGACCTCTCATTTTTTTCTGGCTTGTAGGGTTTCTGCTGATAGTTCCACTGTTATCCTGATTGGTTTCCCATTGTAGGTAGCTTACCTTTCTCTGTAGCTGCCTTTTATGTTTTTTGTTTCCTTTTGACCTTTGAGAATCTGATGATTATGTGTCTTGGGGATGGTATTCTTGTGTATTACCTTGCAGGGGTTCTCTGCATTCCCTGAATTTAACTGTTGGTCTCTCTAGTGAGGTTGGGGAAGCAAACAGAAAATAAAAATTTTCATGGCTCATATACTGAAGTATGTTTACCAAGTTGCTTGCTATCTCACCATCTTTTCCAGGGATCCCAGTGAGTCATAGATTTGGTATGTTTATATAATCTCATGTTTTTTAGAGGTTTTAATCAGTCTTTTTTATTCTTTTTTCTTTATTTTTATCTGATTGAGTTAGTCAAAGTACCAGTCTTTGAGCGCTAAGATTCTTTCCTCAGCATGGTCTATTCTGCTGCTAATATTTGAAATCACATGATGACATTCTTGTGGTGTCTTTTTGTTGTTGTTGTTTACAGCTCTTTCAGATCAGTTTGTTCTTTCTTATAATGGCCATTTTGTCTATCAACTTATCATTTTATTATAATCCTTAGATTCCTAGGATTGGGTTTCAACTTTCTCCTGAATCTTGATAATCTTTGTTCCTATCCATATTCTGAATTCTATTTCTACGATTTTAGCCATTTAAGCCTGGTTAAGAACCCTTGCTGGGCAACTAGCGTGTTCATTTGGAGGAAAAATGACATTCCTGCTTTTTGAGTTGCCAGAGTTCTTGTGCTGGTTCCTTCTCATCTCTGTAGGTTGATGTTCCTTCAACTGTGGCATAATTTGAGTAAAGTCAGTTGACTCCTTTTCTGGATGTTTTTAGGGGTCAAAAGCTTTGTGTAGGATCTTTATTTGTAGCTGAGTTCTTGTACTTGGTTTCACAGGGTGGCATATTAGCAATGTATTTTTGGTGTTGAAGTTTTCATCTGTGACCCAGTAGATGGCACTTAAGCATAATGGCCAGTAGGTAGGCTCTTGCTCAGCCATGTGGCTCTTCTGTATTTCCTCATGATAACACTCGTGTTCCCTCTCAATGCTCTGAATGTGGGGGCTCCTCTCCCAATCAAGTGCTGGCTATAGATCTCACAGTGGCACTTCCAGCCTGCAGACAACAGCCCTAGTGTGACCTCAGGCTTTATGTTCCTTCCTTAGCTTAAAGGGAGCAGGGGAAGGAAACTTGGCAGTGGTTGTGGCAGAGGACCTTTCATTTGCCTCTTGTGGCTCCACTGCATAGAAATCTAGAGCCACTACCAACTCCTCAGCCTATTGCAGCAAGGCTGCATTGTGGGCCCAAGCCAGGAGGCCCTGCCTGGTGTGAGCAGGCTGTGCAGGGGATTTGCGGGGAAGACAAACTGGCCTGTCCTCCTTACGGTGGCTGTGGCTTACTGGAGGTGTGATTAAAGCACTCAGCATCTTTGCTCCTTTCCCAGTCCAAGGGCAGCAAGGGCAGTACCACTGCAGAGCCAATGGCAGCAGGGCTTTCAGTTGACTCTTAGAGCTCTACCTCAGAGAAATGCAGAAATGCTGCTACTGGTAATATTCAGCCAGATAGTAGGATGGCTGCATCTCTGACCTGAGGTGAGAGCCCCACTTAATGAAGTGCAGATGGTTTAGGGCTCACAGGGAAAAGAGATTGGGCTCCTCTCCATATGATGACTGTGTTGTGCTGAAAGTGAGACTAAAGCCCTCATGCTCTTTGTTTCTTCTCCAGTGCAGAGGCAGCAGGGGCAAAACTGCTGCTGTGGCAGTGTCTGGGGGGCTGCTGATTGTCTCTTGGAGACCCTTCTCCAGGGAAACAGAGCCACCAGAAGTGGGAATGCTCAGCTGGGTGTAGGACAGCTGTTCTGAGGTCTAGAGCTGGTGGTCTTGCTTGATAAACACTGGGTGGTGGGGGCTCACAGGGAAGAGAGCCTGGGCTCCTCTCTCTGTGGTGGCTGCAACATGCTGGATGCTCCAGCATACTGACCAGGACCTTTTCCCCTTACCCAGCCTGAGGGCAGTAAAGGCAATACCAGTGCAGTTGCAATGGCAGAGGGGCTATGGGTTGTCTCTGTGCTTTCCTCCCCAGATAAACACAGATCTGTCACCAACTGAAGTGTTCAGGTGGGGCAGGGTGATTGTGCTGGAAGCCCAACATATGACCCACATGGAAAACACTCTAGTCACTTTCCATAAGGCTGCTGTGCTGTGCTGGGAATCCAGGTCAATGCCCAACCACTGTGCTCCCTCCTGAGCCTAAGGGAAATAGGAGTGAGCGTTGTGGGGTAGCAAAAATGGCAGCGTGCCTGCCCCTCTGGGAGCTCTGTCCCAGGGAACCACAGAGCTGCTACTGCCCAAGAGCCTAGTTGGGATGTGGCTAGGTCCCAGTCAGGAGGCCCTGCCCAGCAAGGAGCAGCAAGGTTAGGGATACACATGGAAAACACAGTGGCCACTTTTTCATAAGGTGGCTGGACTGGCTAGGGGTTCCATGATAGTCCCTAATCACCGCACTCCCTCTGAAGCCTAAAGGCAACAGGAGGGCGGGTTGTAGAGCAGCAAAAATGTGGCCTGCCTCTCTTTCTGGGAGTTCTGTCTCAGGGAAGTGCAAAGCTGCTACCAGCCCAAATGGGTCTATAAAACGACAAGTATGAAGAACTGAAATTACAGCATTGAGTAGGTTTTGTTGTGATTCATAATTATTTTAATACTGATAACTAATATATATAAAGTGACTTATTTATTAATTTCCATTTGTCAGATGAAATGGCTGCTCTTACTATAAAAATGTCATATTCTTTGTTTAGGCTGATATTTCCTTTTTTTGGTTTTATATTCTGGGAGTACATGTGCAGGTTTGTTAAATAGATATATTGCATGATGCTGAGGTTTGGGCTTCAACTGAACCTGTCACCCAAATAGTGAACATAGTACAGAATAGGTCATTTTTCAGCCCTTTCCCCACTCTCTCCCTCCTTTCTTTTGGAGTCCCCAGTGTCTACGTTCTCATCTTTACATCCCTGTGTACCTAACATTTAGCTCCCACTGATAAGTGAGAACATGCAATATTTGTCTTTCTGTTTCTGCATTAATTCATTTAGGATAATGACCTCCAGCTGCAACCACATTGCTGCAAAGGACATGATTTCATTCCTTTTTTGGCTGCATAGTATTCCATGGTGTATATGTACTACATTTTCTTTATCCAATCCACCATTGATGGGCATCTAGGTCAATTCCATGTCTTTGCTATTGTGAATAGTCAAACTGTTTTTTCTAATTACTGATCAAATCTTGTCTTAAAAAGTTCAAGTAAAACCATTATTGCATAACTGTCAGGCTGTGGCTTTGCACATAACACTTACTAAAAGAACTGTTGAATGCTGAAGATACTATTCTGTCCTACTGCCACCATGACCAGAGAAAGATAGCTTGTCATAACTGGAATTAAAAGTAAAGAGTCAGTAATGAGTAAATCTCCGGTATAAGCAATTTATAAATTCAAGATTTCGTCATATTTATTGGAATTTTTTTCAAGTGAGAAATTAGTTTCCAGTAAAACAGAATACAAACCAAGAGTTCAAGATTCAATGTTGATTAACTCTTAATAAGCATAATTTTCCTACCTATCTAAAAAGCAGGCTAGAATTTCTTGATTCACTGTTTCCTAGTTTACAACTAGGCAACCATGGTGATGCTTAAGACTACCATATTGGCATCAATCTCATCTCAAATTTAAAGGAAATGGAAATGAAATGACAATGACTTTCTTGCATAGTAAATTTTTCATACTGAAAAAACAATGTTGGTAGCTTTTTAAAATGTAACAAAAGACTGTAATTCCTACTATTGTTTGCCATGTATTCCATAATTCAGACTTTTACGAGCCAAACTTATACAAATGCTATACTATAAAAATCCTATTTGTCATCATTGTAAATAAAATTCTTTTCATATTCATTCAATAGTTTCAGATTTTAGTATGTAACATGAACGTAGCTAGAAAGAGTTAGGTTAGGAAACTTCTTTGGATACAGTTATATGAAATAACTAAAATATATTGGAAAAATATCAGGTAGTGTGTAATGCTGTGGTCTGAATGTCCTCAAAATTCAAAAGTTGAAGCTGAATTCTCACTGTAATGGTATTAAGAGGTTAGGCGGTTTGGGCTGGGCACAGTGGCTCACGCCTGTAATCCCAGCACTTTGGGAGGCCTAGGCGGGCGGATCACGAGGTCAGGAGATCGAGACCATTCTGGCTAACACGGTGAAACCACATCTCTACAAAAAATACAAAAAATCAGCCAGGCGTGGTGGTGGATGCCTGTAGTCCCAGCTACTCAGGAGGCTGAGGCAGGAGAATGGCGTGAACCCGGGAGGCGAAGCATGCAGGGAGCTGAGATAGCGCCACTGTACTCCAGCCTGGGCGACAGAGCAAGAGACTCCGTCTCAAAAAAAAAAAAAAAAAAAGAGGTTAGGTTTTTTGGAAAGTGATTAAGTTCTATGGGCTCTGCCCTCTTGAAATCATTAATGCCTTATGAAAAGGCCAGAGGGAACAACTTAGGTTTTTTTTTTACCGTTTTGCATTCTACTTTTCTGCTATGAGAAGACAGTGCTTTCTCTTCTACCAGGTAAAGCACACAGCAAAAAGGCCCTCACCAGATGCCAAATATGGACACTTTGATCTTGAACATCTTAGCCTCCTGAACTATAAAACATAGACAATAGATAGACATAATTTATGCTACCTGTGGCAGACATTCTTGGTTCCAATATCGTATCTCCTCTGGCTATGTAGAATTTTAATAGGCAGATCTAGTAAAGCTTATTCTGCATTGACTGCATTCTATCTTAAATGTGTGCCATGCATTTTTCCACCTTCTGCCATAGGGTCTCTTTGCTGGTAAAACAATCTCATTTGGCCACACTCATGTAGAGCATGAAAATGTGAGGTTGCTATCTCCTGTAGAGGCAACCTTCAAACCAGTGGGTCATGATGGTGTTACCGGATAAATATACTGTTTTTTGGGTTTTGTTTGTTTGTTTGTTTCATTCAGGTTTGGCATCTACAAAGACTTTTTTATATAATAGTTCTTAAAGGTCCCAGCTAAGTCAATTCCTGCTGCCTTAATAATGCACCCTTATATTGACCTCCATCTTCCCTGACCCTTTCTCATCCCCTTCTTTCACTCCCACTTTCTAGTAGTGCCTTACAATAATCTGTCTTTTTCCAAGTTTTATGCTTTGCTTGGAGGGAAACTCAGGACATTCTTTCTGCCCTAGAAAATAGACACACAGTATAAGATTATAGAATAGAAGCACCTTCATACTTCCACTTTCTACTATTGCCTTATAATAATCTACGTTTATTCAAGTTTTATACTCTGCTTGCAGAGAAACTCAGGACATTATTTCTGCCCTAGAAAATAGACACTCAGTATAATATTATGGAACAGAAGTACCTTCATGCTGACATTTAGGTAGATGCTACAGGATTAGCATACTAAAACTATCACGTGTTGTAGGTTGGTAACGGTAAAGGAAGAAGAAGTGGCACTGGAAAATACAGTAACTCTAGCATTTAAACAATGTAAGATCAATAGTAGTGATAACAAAGATTAACTTGTCTTTTTTATGTTCTTTTCAAACTACCTCCCTGACAAGGGATTAATAACCAGAATATATAAGGAGCTCAAACAACTCTGAAGGAAAAAATCAAAAATGGGCAAAATATCTGAATAGACATTTCTCAGGAGAAGACATACAAATGGCAAACAGGCATATGAAAAGGAACCCAACGTCATTAATCATCAGAGAAATGCAAATCAAAACTACAAAAAGATATTATTTCTCCCCAGTTAAAATGGCTTGTATCCAAAAGACAAGCAATAACAAATGCTGGTGAGAATGTGGAGAAAAGAGAACCCTTGTACACTGTTGGTCTAAATTTAAATTAGGAAAACCACTATAGATAACAGTTTGGAGGTTCCTCAAAAAACTAAAAATTGAGCTACCATATGACCCAGCAATCCCACTGCCAGGTCTATGCCCTAAAGAAAGGAAATTGGTATATCAAAGAGATATGTGCACTTCCATGTTTGTGGCAGCACTCTTTACAATAGCTAATATTTGAAAGCAAATTCAGTGTCCATCAGAACATAAACAGATAAAGAAAATGTGGTACTTATGCATAATGGAGTATTATTCAGCCACAACAAATGAGATTCAGTCATTTGCAACAACATAGGTGGAACTGGAGATCACTGTGTTAAGTGAAATAAGCCCGGCACAGAAAGACAAAGATTGCATGTTCTCACTTATTTGTGAGATCTAAAGTTTAAAACAGTCGAACCTACAACTATCTGATCTTTAACACAGTGGACAAAAAACAAACAAATAATGGGGAAAAGACTCCCTATTCAATAAATGGTGCTGGGATGACAGGTGAACCATATGCAGAAGATTGAAACTGGACCCCTTCCTTACATCATACACAAAAATCAACTAAAAGTGGATTAAACATTTAAATGTAAAAGGCAAAACCATAAAAACACTGTAAGATAATCTAGGAAATACCATTCTGTACGTAGGATCTGGCAAATATTTAATGATGAAGACACCAAAATCTATTGCAACAAAAACACAAATTGACAAATGGGACTTGATTAAAGATCTTCCGTGCAGCAAAATAAATTATCAACAGAATAAGCAGACAGCATACAGAATGGGAGAAAATATTTGCAAACTACACGTCTGACAAAGATCTAATATCCAGAATCTACAAGGAACTTAAACAAAATTCCAGAGTTCTTTTTCAGGGAGGAAAGATTGGCAAGTTCCTCGTAACGTTTATATAAAGATGGAAGTGATTCAGAATATTCAAGTAACCTTGGAAAGAAGAATAATGTTGGAGGGCTTCCCAATTTTTAAACTTACTACAGAGTTACAGTAACCAAAATACTGTGGGACCAGCATAAGAATATAAATTGTATCAAGGGAAGAAAATCAAGAGTCTAACATAAGGCAAAATCAAGAGTCTAACATAATATATATTCATGGTCAATTAATTTTGACAAGAGTTCAGGGCCATTCAATGGGGAAAGGATTATCTTTTAAACAAATGTGTGCTGAAACAAGTGAATATCCACATGCAAAGCAAGAAAGTTAGACTGCTACCTCACACCATATACAAAATCAACAAAATGTTTCATAGATTTGATACAAAATTTAAAGCTATGAAATTTATAAAAGAAAACATAGTAAATTTTACTGACTTTTAAGCACTAGTTTCTTGTATATGAGACAGAACTCTTAAGTATGAAAAGAAAAATAAATAGATAAATTGAACATCATTGCAACTAAAACCTCTTATTTTTTCCCAAAGGACACTACTGAGAAAGTAAATATGCAACCCACATAATGAGAATGATTGCAAATTACGTTTCTGATTAGAGACCTGTAAACCAGAATTTATGAGAAACTCTTACACCTCAACTATAAAAAATACAAATATATTGAAAATGGGCAAATTTTCTGAATACACATTTCTTCCAATAAGCTTTACAAATGACCAATAGGCATATGAAAAAATAGTTAACATCATTAATCATGAGGAGAGTGCAAATCAACGTCACATTGAGATCACACCTCATGCTCACTAGGATTTCTGTAATCACAATGACAGACAATCTAAAATGTTGATGAGAATGTGTAGAAATTGGATCCCTCATACAAGGTTTTGGGGATAGTAAAATTGTGTAGCCACTTTCCAAAACAATTTAGCAGTTCCTCAAAATGGTAATTATATAGTTAACTTATAACCTATGTATTTCATGTCAAAGTATACATGCAGGAAACTTGAAAACATATTTTCACACAAAAGGTTGTAATCAAATGTTAATAGCAGGTTTATACATAATAGCTAAAAGTAGGTAGAATTGGTTTTGCAAATATTTATCAAGTGACAAATTGATGCAATTAAAAGGCATTAAGTACTAATATACGATAAAACATGGAAGGACCTTGAAAAGATTAGGCCAGATAAAATAAGTCAGTCACAAATTACCTCATATTTTATGATTTAATTTATATGAAAAGTCCATAACAGACCAATCTATAGAGACAGAAGGTAGATTAGTGGTTGTCAAGAGCTGGGGTGTAGGGGTTATAGGGAAAGATCGCTATTGGGCACATGGTTTCTTTCTAGAGTAATAAGAGCGTTCTAAAATGTGATAGTGAAGGATGGTTGCAATACTGTGTGGATATACTAAAACCATTTAATTATACACTTTAAAAGTATGAATTTTATTATATTTGAGTTATATCTCACTAAAGCTTTTATAAAAATTATGACTTAAAATAAAAGTATTTATCAAGTAGTTTTTACTACATAGAAAATTTCCTTTACACTTAGTGACTTAAAACAACAATCTTTTATTTAACTTCAATTTTGTGAGTTTGCAGGAACATTCATCTTCTTTGGGTCTACTCAGCTAATCTCTGCTTGAGTCTCTCATATGTACTTATTGTCTACTTGTGGGACAGCTTAAGGCTGGATGATTTTAGATGACCTCATTTTTATATATGGTAGTTGGCAAGCTCTCATACTGAAAGATGGGACTCATACCGAAAGATGACTCTTCTTAATCAGGATACTCTTGACATCTTCACATGATCATTTGAGGGTTAAGGTTGCTCACGAGTGAGCTAGTAGGTTTTGTGAGGCCTAGTCTGGAAACTTGTACCTTATCACTAACACTTAGTTTAAAAACATTATAAAACCAACCCAGATTCATGATTTGGGAAACGACAGACTTTTGATTGGAGATGCTGCAATGCCATATTCCAAGGACATGGAAATAGGCAGAGAAAGCAAATGTGACGTTTTTGTAGTATCCCACAAAGTATTAAGACATACTGAGAAAATTCAGGAAGCCTCTAAATGTATTTGCAAGTAAGTTTTATTTCTGACAGCCTAGGAAAGTCAAACATGAAGTTATGTATCTTGCTATTGTATAAATAGCAGTTACATAACACCTACAAGTATTTTTCTAATTCTTTGTTTTTAAGACAACTTTTTTTTGTTATTTAAAATTATTTTAAATGTAGGAATTTATTAGTGTCAGGTGCTGCCAGAATTTTGGAGACATACAAAAATGATACATTTTACTAAATTATATATCCACTATGAAATTATTCCTTAGAATGTAATAAATCACTGATGAGGATTATGATAATTAATTAAGTAGATAATAACTTCAGGAAAAGTTAAACATTGATAAAATATGCATGTCTCATTAATTTTCTAAACAGTTGTCACAGTATAATTCATTAATTATTTAAGCATTAATATATTTAAATATATTAACCCATACATCATTTTTAAGAAAAGTTTATTGTAGCTGTGTAATTAGTACATTGTGTACTTCAGTGATGCTTTTGTTATTTCCTCTTTGAATGATGCCTACAGTCCAAGTTACAAAGGGATTACTGAATAGTTATTTCTTATATCCATAGCTTAATTAAGAGAAGCAGCAATCAGTCTAACTTTACAATTAGTGTACACTTTTCATTATAACTAAGCATAATTTTTTCACATTTTTATTACTATTTTATTTTTCTTTTTTTTTTCAAATATGTCATTCTGAAATATGGAGATGATATGTAAAACTACAATACCACAGAGTGTAAACACTTTTTTTTGACTAACTTTAGAGTTGCTATTCTGAGAAGTTTAGGGACCTTAAAGATCATTTATTGTGATAGTCACGATGTAGTCCATCTCTGAAACAAATCCATCATTAATGAAAAGACAATACAATTTCAAAAGTAAAATTAATCTTGAAATATTCCTACTAAAGTGCTTCAGATGTGTTTCATTTTAAAGTGCGCTGCAACTTTTGTTTTTGTTTTTAATTGAAATTTGAAAATTTGAAGTTGTTTCTAACTCAAGCTCAGGATTTCTTTCTCTTGAATGCTGCAAATGTGTTTTGTAAAGTGGAGTGTTCATTGTCACCGTGGTTTGTGCATTATAGAAACAAGAAAGCTGAAATTTGAAGATACCGAGTCAGTTATGAAATAAAAAGTATTAGATGAAATGCAGGAAAGTGTTTAGAAATAAGTAATCATGTAATCTTACATAATCACAGCAGAGATATCTAGTTGATAAATAAAAGAAGGAGCATATTTAGACAACAAATGACAGGAATGGCAGGAAATTCAAATGAGGAGACAGAGGACTTCAGGTTTCAACTTTGACATATAAAGTGCTTGGAAGTTGTCACATGTATCCTTACATCAAGAAGAAAGCTCAAGGACCTGAAAATCAAAGCTTTTCTTGGACCCATTGAATAATTGAGGTCATAATGCAAACAGCCACTCTGAGGTCTAGAGACACAGGTGAATACAGAGATTCACAGCCAAGGGACCTGTTAACATTGAGCAGCAACTGAGGGAGACATAAACACTAAAATGACATTTTTGTTGCATTGCTATAGGCTGTGTGGAGACTAACATGAGAAGGAGAAACTCCAAGAGGCTGAAGTCTTAAGGGAGGCTCCACCCTTTTGTGAGTTTTTCCTTTAGAAACCTCACCAGGTTCTCAAGGTGATGAGCTAAGACAGATTCCCTTGTGGTTCCTGTAAAGGACAGGAAATGTGACAATTTTTAAATATTCCTAGAATATTCCCTCTAACAAAGCCCTATCCCCTACTGAAAAGCCATCACGTAAGTCTTATCCCACTTAGGCAGAAGGACGTTAACCCAACTCCAGCCACCTCTATTAATGTGGGGGAAGCTAAGAAATTCTCCTGGAGATCATAGCCCATAACCATAGGCCCAATAAAAGACAGAGATCTAATCATAAGATTGTACAATACTTCCCTTTACCACCACATTCACAGGGCTCTAGTATGATAGCAGTAAATTATAGCTGAAAGATCTGCAAGGCAAAGACTCTGTTTATGGAGGAGTTCCTAGGAAAACTCAAACACAACAAGGGAGAGAAAAAAGGAACACAAGAGGGATTTGAAGCCACTGGAACTTACAACAAATATTAACACAACTCACTGCTAACTAGTTTAATGTAAAGCTTCACAAGGAAGACCTATTTTCTTCAGCTCCTGATACTTCATGTCTGGCTTTCAACAACAGCAACAAAATTACCAGTTGTGCTAAAAGATGGAGAAAAGGCAGTGTGAAGAAAATGTTGCTAACCCTGTAATCCCAGCACTTTGGGAGGCCAAGGCTGGCAGATCACAAGGTCAGTAGATTGAGACCATCCTGGCTAACACAGTGAAACCCCGTTTCTACTGAAAATACAAAAAACAAACAAACAAAAAAATTAGCCAGGCATGGTGGTGGGCACCTGTAGTCCCAGCTACTCGGGAGGCTGAGGCAGGAGAATGGCTTGAACCCGGGAGGCAGAGCTTGCAGTGAGCCGAGATCGCGTCATTGCACTCCAGCCTGGGCGACAAGAGCGAGACTCCATCTCAAAAACAAACAAGCAAACAAACAAACAAAAATGCAAACATCAGAACCAGACTTCGAAGCAATAGAGATTTTGGAATTGTTAGACAAATAATTTTTAAAAATACATGATTAATATGTTTATGACTCTAAGAAAAGGTGGACAACATGCAAAAACAGATGAGTAAAAAAACCAGAGAATCCAATGTAAGAAAGGATTGAAAAAAACGTTCCATGTTTTAAACACTGCAACATAAATGAAGAACTCTGGTGATGGGCTTAGCAATAGACTGAACATGGTTAAGGAAAGAACCTGTGAGCCTGAAGATAGGTCACTGAAAAATTCCCAAACTGAAATGCAGAAAGACAAAAAATATTTTCTCTAAAAAAAGAATATAACCTTAAAACACTGTGAGATTATTTCAAAAGATGTAACATACATGCATAATCAGAAGTAGATGAAAAAGAAAGTGGAGTAGATGAAATGAGGAGCCAAATCATGCTCTTAATACCCCACTGACACTAATTAAAACAAACAAAACAATCTAAAACTTATTGTGTCATAAGAAGCAAATTAAGCTACTTGCCATCAAAGTACTTAAAGACGGAGCATTGACAAAATTAAAAAAAATGTGGTGTACTTTGTCTTCCTTTTTCCAACTGCTTCATTGGAGTAGAATAACTTTTATAATCTTGAGATCTCTGACGCAGAAAACAGTGAAATTATCAAGTTATCTTCAATAATGAATGTTAAATGTAAGACCCCCATTAATCCCAAACATAAGTATTTTGTAAAGGATATGAGTTGGATATGATCCTACTGTTTATTATTATAATCCTCTGATTGTTTGTCAGCAACATGGGGTAATCTCATAATGATCAATTTCTACCCTTGAACGAATGTGAGAGATACTAGGCAAGCTGATCGGTTCCACCATAGAGAATTCCCTGGACTTATTTAGATCAGTTCAAAATATGATACATCTCATGTTAGTTTAGCATAGAAAATTTTAACTTTCTTGGATATCTTCACATATGTTATTCTGTACAAAGCATTGTGAAGTCCTGATTTATATACAGGTTACTTAATATGTCACTAGACTTTCCCAGTATATATTATAATTTCAAAATAGCCCTCTAGACAGACTAAAGGCTTTTTGCTTCCAGCCACACTGAATTATCTTGTATTAGATCAACATTTATGCAAGAGTAACAATAACAGCTAAAATATTTTATAAAATCATTTGTTTGAAAGTAGAGGCAAGCTGAAGAGGGACCTTGGTCCTAGAGATAAGGGGAACACACTGATTTGAGTGCGACATCCTAAGTTTATAGAAAAACTTTATCAGTTTCATTGCTGAGGGGAATTAGCCAACAGAGAAAGGCCCTGGCAAACCCTAAAGCATTCAGTAGAGAAGTCTGGAGGGTTACACCCTAGGTGAAAAAGTGAAGCAAGAGTAGAAAAAAATTACAAAAATTGAAAGTCAGATTTTTTCAAAGTTAGGTTTATTGGAGTTAACTTATGTATAACAAAATTAATCATTTTAAGTGTATGCTTTCAGGATTTTAATAAATGTATATAACTGTGTAATCCCTACTTCAATCAACATATAGAAAGTTTCCTTTACTCCGAACAGTTCTCTCATGTTCTATTTCAGTCAACACCTTACCTGTTCATCCCTGGGTAAGCACTGATCTGTTTTCTTTATTACAATGCTCTATTCCAGAAGGTAATATGAGCAGAATTATGAGGGGTGTTAGTCAATTTCTTTCACATAGTATTTGTAGATGAAAATAACAGTAGTATAGTCAGCTTCTTTTTATTGCTGTGTAAGTATATCAACATTTGTTTATTTAATCGTAGTTGATGAAATTTGTTTCTTTGTTGGATGGGAGTGTTATTATTATAGCCCCTGTATGCATTTGCCTACAGGTCTTTGTATGGATATTTATTCTCATTTCTCTTGGGTAAATTCCTAGCTCTGAGATTATTGAGTCTTACAGTAAGTGTATGTTTGAGTTCATTAAAAACCTATCAAACTATTTTCCAGAATTCCTAAACAATTTTGCATTTGACCATCTATTTGCTTACCCCCTCTGTTACTTGAAAGTCCCAGTTTCCCTTCTCAAGCACTTGGTAGTGTCAGTCTTTCTAATTTTAGCCAATTTAGCAGGCATATTGTGTATCCATTATGGTCAAGTTTTTATTTCCCTTATAACTCTTTAATGTTGAGCATTTTATCATGGGCTTATTTACCATGCCTATATACACCTTACTGAAGTGTTTGTTCATTTTTAGACCAAAAAATGTTCCCATTTTTTATATTTGGTTATCATTTTGTTATCGAATTGAAAGAAACTTCTATGTATTTTGAAGTCAAGCTCTTTATCTATTGTGTTCTGCAAATATGTTCTCTCAGTGTGTCTCCTATATTTTAATTTTCTTAACAGTGTCATTCAAATACAACTTAAATTTATAATTTCTGCAATGTGTCTTAGAAAGCTTTGCTTAAGTCAAGGTCACAAATATTTTTTCCTATGTTTCTTCTAAAATATTTTAGATTTAGTTCTTACATTGTAGTCTATGATCTATCTTGAGTTAATGTTTTATATAAACTGAGGTAGTAGTGAAGGTTCATTTGTTTGCATATGCCTACTTAAATATTTCAGCACTATGTGTTGAACAGATGATGTTTCCTGCATTGAGTTTCATTTACGTATTCTTTGAAAATTGTCTATATATTTTTGGTTACTGTGGCCTTGTGGTATAGTTTGAAGTCAGGTAGCGTGATGCCTCCAGCTTTGTTCTTTTTGCTTAGGATTGTCTTGGCAATGCGGGTTCTTTTTTGGTTCCATATGAACTTCAAAGTAGTTTTTTCCAATTCTGTGAAGAAAGTCATTGGTAGCTTGATGGGGATGTCATTGAATCTATAAATTCCCTTGGGCAGTATGGCCATTTTCACGATATTGATTATTCCTATCCATGAGCATGGAATGTTCTTCCATTTGTTTGTGTCCTCTTTTATTTCATTGAGCAGTGGTTTGTAGTTCTCCTTGAAGAGGTCCTTCACATCCCTTGTAAGTTGGATTCCTAGGTATTTTATTCTCTTTGAAGCAATTGTGAATGGGAGTTCACTCATGATTTGGCTCTCTGTTTGTCTGTTATTGGTGTATAGGAATGCTTGTGATTTTTGCACATTGATTTTCTATCCTGAGCCTTTGCTTAAGTTGCTTATCAGCTTAAGGAAATTTTGGGCTGAGACAATGAGGTTTTCTAAATATACAGTCATGTCATCTGCAGACAGGGACAATTTGACTTCCCCTTTTCCTAATTGAATACCCTTCATTTCTTTCCCCTGCCTGATTGCCCTGGCCAGAACTTCCAACACTATGTTGAATATGAGTAGTGAGAGAGGGCATCCCTGTCTTGTGCCGGTTTTCAAAGGGAATGCTTCCAGTTTTTGTCCAGTATGATACTGGCTGTGGGTCTGCCATAAATAGCTCTTATTATTTTGAGATACATTCCATAAATACTTAGTTTATTGAGAGTTTTTAGCATGAAGAGCTGTTGAATTTTGTCAAAGGCCTTTTCTGCATCTATTGAGATAATCATGTGGTTTTGTCTTTGGCACTGTTTATGTGATGGATTACATTTATTGATTTGCATATGTTGAACCAGACTTGCATCCCAGGGCTGAAGCCAACTTGATCTTGGTGGATAAGCTTTTTGATGTGCTGCTGGATTCAGTTTGCCAGTATTTTACTGAGGATTTTCACATTGATGTTCATCAGGGATATTGGTCTAAAATTCTCTTTTTTGTGTGTGTGTCTCTGCCAGGCTTTGGTATCAGGATGATGCTGGCCTCATAAAATGAGTTAGGGAGGATTCCCTCTTTTTCTATTGATTGGAGTAATTTCAGAAGGAATGGTACCAGCTCCTCTTTGCACCTCTAATAGAATTTGGCTGTGAATCCATCTGGTCCTGGACTTCTTTTAGTTGGTTGGCTATTAATTATTGCCTCAATTTCAGAGCCTGTTATTGGTTTATTTAGAGATTCCACTTCTTCCTGGTTTAGTCTTGGGAGGGTGTATGTGTCCAGGAATTTAGTCATTTCTTCTAGATTTTCTAGTTTATTTGCGTAGAGGTATTTATAGTATTCTCTGATGGTTGTTTCTAGTTCTGTGGGATCAGTGGTGATATCCCCTTCATCATTTTTATTGCATCTATTTGATTCTTCTCTCTTTTCTGCTTTATTAGTATTGCTAGCGGTCTATCAATTTTGTTGATCTTTTCAAAAAACCAGCTCCAGGATTCATTGATTTTTTGAAGGGTTTTTTTTGTGTATGTGTCTCTATCTCCTTCAGTTCTGCTCTGATCTTAGTTATTTCTTGCCTTCTGCTAGCTTTTGAATTTGTTTGCTCTTGCTTCTCTAGTTCTTCCAATTGTGATGTTAGAGTGTTGATTTTAGATCTTTTCTGCTTTCTCCTGTGGGCATTTAGTGCTATAAATTTCCCTCTACACACTGCTTTAAATGTGTCCCAGAGATTCTGGTACGTTGTGGCTTTGTTCTCATTGGTTTCAAAGAACATCTTTATTTCTGCCTTCATTTCATTATTTACCCAGTAGTCATTCAGGAGCAGGTTGTTCAGTTTCCATGTAGTTGTGTGGTTTTGAGGGAGTTTCTTAATCCTGAGTTCTAATTGGCTTTCACTGTGGTCTGAGAGACAGTTTGTTATGATTTCTGTTCTTTTACATTTGCTGAGGAGTGTTTTACTTCCAACTATGTGGTCAATTTTGGAATAAGTGCGATGTGGTGCTGAGAAGAATGTATACTCTGTTGATTTGGGGTGGAGAGTTCTGTAGATGTCTATTAGGTCTGCTTGGTGCAGAGCTGAGTTCAAGTCCTGGATATCCTTGTTAACATTCTGTCTCGTTGATCTGTCTAATGTTGACAGTGGGGTGTTAAAGTCTCCCATTACTATTGTATGGGAGTCTAAGTCTCTTTTTAAGTCTCTCAGGACTTGCTCTCTGGGTGCTCCTGTGTTGGGTGCATATATATTTAGGACAGTTAGCTCTTCTTGTTGAACTGATCCCTTTACCATTATGTAATGGCTTTCTTTGTCTCTTTTGATCTTTGTTGGTTTAAAGTCTATTTTATTAGAGACTATGATTGCAACCCCTGATTTTTTTTTTTTTTTTTTTTTTTTTTTTTGCTTTGCAGTTGCTTGGTAGAGCTTCCTCCATCCCTTTATTTTGAGCCTATGTGTGTCTCTGCACATGAGATGGGTCTCCTGAATACAGCACACTGATGGGTCTTGACTCTTTATCCAATTTGCTAGTCTGTGTCTTTTAACTGGGGCATTTAGCCCATTTACATTTAAGGTTAATATTGTTATGTGTGAATTTTATCCTGTCATTATGGTGTTAGCTGCTTTTTTTTTTTTTTTGCCCATTAGTTGATGCAGTTTCTTCCTAGCATCTATGGTCTTTACAATCTGGCATGTTTTTGCAGTGGCTGATACCAGTTGTTCCTTTCCTGGTTGCAAAACGGAGATATAGACCAATAGAACAGAACAGAGGCCTCAGAAATAACACCACACATCTGCAACCATCTGATCTTTGACAAATCTGACAAAACAAGAAATAGGGAAAGGATTCCCTATTTAATAAATGGTGCTGGGAAAACTGGCTAGCCATATGTAGAAAGCTGAAAATGGATACCTTCCTTATACCTTATGCAAAAAATAATTCAAGATTGATTACAGACTTAAATGTTAGACCTAAAACCATAAAAACCCTAGAAGAAAACCTAGGCAATACCATTCAGGACGTAGGCATGAACAAGGACTTCATGACTGAAATACCAAAAGCAATGGCAACAAATGGGATCTAATTAAACTAAAGAGCTTCTGCACAGGAAAAGAAACTACCATCAGAGTGAACAGACAACCTACAGAATGGGAGAAAATTTTTGCAATCTACTCATCTGACAAAGTGCTAATATCCAGAATCTACAAAGAACTTAAACAAATTTACAAGAAAAAATCAAGCAGTCTCATCAAAAAGTGGGCAAAGGATATGAACAGACACTTTTCAAAATAAGACATTTGTGCAGCCAACAGACACATGAAAAAATGCTTATCATCACTAGTCATCAGAGAAATGCAAATCAAAACCACAATGAGACACCGTCTCATACCAGTTAGATTGGCAGTCATTAAAAAGTCAGGAAGCAACAGGTGCTGGAGAGGATGTGGAGAACTAGGAACGCTTTTACACTGTTGGTGGGACTGTAAACTAGTTCAACCATTGTGGAAGACAGTGTGGCTATGCCTCAAGGATCTAGAACTAGAAATACCATTTGACCCAGCAATCTCATTACTGGGATTAAACCCATAGGATTATAAGTCATGCTACTATAAAGACACATGCAGACGTATGTTTATTGCAGCACTATTCACAATAGCAAAGACTTGGAACCAACCCAAATGTCTATCAATGATAGAATGGATTAAGAAAATGTGGCACATATACACCATGGAATACTATGCAACCATAAAAAAGGATGAGTTCATGTCCTCTGTAGGGACATGGATAAAGGTGGAAACCATCATTCTGAGCAAACTATTGCAAGGACAAAAAACCAAACACCGCATGTTCTCACTAATGGGTGGGAATTGAACAATGAGAACAGTTGTACACAGGGCAGGGAACATCACACACCGGGGCCTGTCATGGGGTGGGGGGATGACGGAGGGATGGCATTAGGAGAAATACCTAATGTAAATAACAAGTTAAGGGATGCAGCAAACCAACGTGGCACATGTATACATATGTAACAAACCTGCATGTTGTGCACATGTACTCTAGAACTTAAAGTATAATTAAAAAATAGATAAATAAATAAATAAATAACAAATCTGTCTTCTTCTCCTTCAAAAAAAAAGAAAACTGTCTATATATGTCAGAGTTTAATTTTAGACTCTGTCCTAATCTACTGATGTTTATCTAACTGTACAATACTGCTTTATTATTATTACTGTAGTTTTATGCTAAAATTAAAAATTAGGTAGTTGCGTCCTACCACATGGTCTTTATTAGAGGATTACTATTAAAACCAGAATTTAATTCTATACACCTACTGAAATATCTATTTTTGTTAAATTATCAATTTATAACATTGGTGAAAATCTGGAGTAACTGGATTTCTCATAACTTTTTGGTAGCATTGCGGGTTTGTTCCACAGTTTGGGAAGTCTACTGATGTAACTCCCAAGGATAAACATATGTATGTCCCATGGCCTAGCAATTCCACTTCTGTATAATAGAAATAGCCCTAAACTTGATATAAAACACAATTTTTTGAAGAGCAGGTCATACATGATGATATACATTTTTACATATATACTTATAATGGAACAGTATAGATCAATATAAATAAATGAGCTCATGTTAGATAACTTGAATGAATTACTTACAAATATAATGTTGAGTGCAAGAAGCAAGATTCAAATGAAAATTATATAAAGAACAAAAACGTGTCTATTAGTTAGTACCTACTTGAATAAGAGGTAGGAAGAATGACCATGAGAGGTGGTAAAGTATTTCTGAGTTAGTCTTTTATTTTTAGGTTTGAATGGTAGTTATGTGAGTGTATTCACATTTTAGATATTCATTGCATGATATACTTATGATTCATGTACTTTTCTGAATATGTATCACTTAACAATTATTATATAAAAGATTTTATGACTTAAGTAATAGAAGACAGCAATATAGAGCCCTCATAATGTATGCAGTAAAGAACATAAGGAGCATAACTCTAAGATACTTCCCTTTTGCATTCCAAAAACACAGTAAGGAAATGTACATTTCCTTTAAAATGTGTGGACTGATTGACTTGCTTCTATCCATAGGCTGGCACAAAATAAATTCTTTGGAAACTCCATTTCATACAGAAGCATATAAGCTCGGTGTGGTGGCTCACACGTGTAATTCCAGCACTTTGGGAGGCTGAGGCGGGAAAATCATGAGGTCAAGAGATTGAGACCATCCTGGCCAACAAAGTGAAACCCCATCTCTACTAAAAATACAAAAATTAGCTGGGCGTGGTGGCACGCACCTGTAGTCCCAGCTACTCTGGAGGCTGAGGCAGGAAAATCGCTTGAACCCATGAGGTGGAGGTTGCAGTGAGCCAAGATCGCGCCACTGTACTCCAGCCTGGTGACAGAGCAAGACTCGGTCTCAAAAAAAAAAAAAAAAGTAAATAACTACAACCCTTTGTATCATGCTTTCTTGGCAAACCTACTCTCCTGATTCATTTACCACAGTACTGTATTTAATTACCCACATTCTCTAAATCAGAATTCAGCAAATTTTCTAAGTAAAGGACTAGATAATAAATATGTTAGGCTTTCCAGGTGATATAGTTTGGCTGTGTCCCCACCCAAATTTCATCTTGAATTGTAGCTCCCATAATCCCTATGTGTCATGGGAGGGACCTGGTGCAAGGTAATTGAATCATGGGGATAGATTTTTCCCTTGCTGTTCTTCTGATAGTAAATAAGTCTTATGAGATATGATGGTTTTAAAAAGGGCAGTTCCTCTGCCACGCTCTCCTGCCTGCTGCCATGTAAGATGTGCCTTTGCTCTTCTTTCACCTTCCCCATGATTGTGATACCTCACCAGTCATGTAGAACTCTGAGTATGTTAAACCTCTTTTTCTTTATAAATTGCCCAGTCTCAGGTATTTCGTCGTAGCAGTATGAAAATGGAATAATACACCAGGATATATGGTCTCTATTAAAACTACTCAGCTCTGCTCTTACAGAACAATAGAAAGCAGAAACAAGTTGTAAATGGGTGAGCTTAGCTGTGTTCCAACAGCATTTTAGGGACACTGACTTGAAATCTCATGAAATGTTATTTTTAAATTTTAAAAACCATTTACACATGTACATAACATGTTTAGTTTGTAAGAGATGCAAAAACAGGTGATGGGATTTAGTTTGTGGACCCTTGCTCAAATGGCATTTTTGGCCTCTTATCTGTTGTGTCTATAGTGTTCTAGGTCAGAGCATGAAGTCCTGGGATTTGCTTTATTTGGTTTTTCTATTATCTGAGACCTTAACTTTTTCTTTTCTTTTTTCTTTTTTTTTTTTTTTTTTTTACCTTTTCAGCTAACATAAACCAAAGAGAAAAAATATATCCATCCATTATTCATGTAAAGTCACTCCTGTTTGATGATCTTCTTGCACTCAAGAAGCTATTCATGCACTATTCACTGTTCACTCAATAATTAACCCTAAGCCAGTCTCCTCTGCTGTAGTGGAGGTGATTTTGATTCTGGAAATAGCAAAGGCCTGCTTACATATATCTTCTCTGGAGCATAGATTTTAAACTTTTCCCTCAAGGAGTCCACAAATGGCCTGAAATTGTTTGCATATTTTTCCATGCATGAATGCACATTTTTTATGGAGAAATGATTCATCATTTTCATCAGATTTTAAAGTTTATAGCTCAAGCCTGTAATGCAGGAAATAACGACTATGAGATTTAATATTTTTTGAAAGAGAGATGATAGAAATGCCAAAATTGGAGAAAAAGTGTTATATATTCCACAACAATATATATAAATGAAATTTTACTATTTGAAAATATTAGAAGATATGAAATCTTATTTAACACCTTTAACAATGTTAGCATGAAAAGAGTGGACCTTTTAGACTTAACTACAGGCACACTTTTTCTTTTGCCAGAACCTTTGCATTTACCTCATGGTACTCTGTCATGGTAATAAAATAAAAGTCTTTAACCTGAATTCTCATTTTTAAAGCTAGATAAGTTCATCGCGCATGAAGTTGCCTCTGGCAACCCTCACTGAGTTGGAAATGCAGAGGCCTTAGGCAGAGCTATTATGTATGTGTGCCATTTGTTTAAACCACTGCATTTTACCTCTGAAGATATATGTTTTGTACATTGAAACACAACTTATTGACTTGTGTGTATATGTTCGCATGCTTAAATCCTTTTTATTGAAACACTGAGATAAGTACACCTTCATTGCACAGACCTTCTGGTTTCCGTGACTATCTCCTTATCCAACCAGCAGAGCCTCCCAAATATCTCTCTGATATCGGGTATGTGACTTCCTTTATTTTCAATTCCCTCCTAGTAGTGTTTGCTCTCCTGGTGTATTCCTTTGCCTTTGCTTCAAGGACTCATATCTGGAAATAAACAAACAAGTTACAGGATGCAATCTGTTTATCTTCCAACACAGATAATTTCTTAGAGAACATTCCTTTAAATGCCTTCCTTTAAATATAATTGCTTACTGTAAACATAACTGTCAAGGAGATAAAGTTTTAAATGCAGCTTCAAAATTATTTGTTTAGCGTGAGAAAGTCATTCTTATGATTAAAGATAATAATCTAAACTAAAGATGTTTTCCTTGGTGTAACAGATTGATAACATTTCTCATATCTCTTTTCTACCTAACGTAGTATGCAAGAAGACTTGCTTTTAAAAGAAATGTTTTCAATTTTTTTCTTTTAGTCTGCTTATTCAAATATCACACACATTTATTTCTATGTGAGTATATTTATACCAAAGTTAACATTGTTTTACTTTTCCTCTCTGAAAAGCAAATTATGAATATTTCTTCCCTCAAATCACTCAGACTTGTGTCATGCTGTTCATTATTCCGTTGTATGTATGCGTCATGACTTACTTTCCTAAGGAATATATAGATTTTTAAAACAATATTACGATTTGGCAGTCAATAAACCTTTCCAAACTGAAGGTTTAAAGTTTTGATGTTTTGGGGGTTTATTATTATAATTGTAGTTGATTTTTCTTGATCCAGGAAAAACGGTCTTTGGAGAATTTTTATTTTTCGTTTGATAAGTGATCTAATTCCTCTATTTGATATATTAATTATTAAAATGTAATTTACCTGATTGTAAATTCCATTTATTTTATTCTAAAGTCTAGATTTTTATGCTTTATTTTATAAATAATTGATAATAGTTTCTGGATTTTTATGACTACTAAGACGTTTTCTATTTATTTTTAGTAAAAAACCTTATACTTAACACTAAAAAACCTGATAAAGTAGTAGAATAATTATCTCTCTCTTAGAGATGAGAATGCAGAGACACAAAAAGGTTAAGTAACTAATCCAAGATCACTAAGTTAGTAAACGGTAGAGGTTATGTTCTTAATCATTAATGCATAATGCTTCTAGTCATATTTTTTTGCTCTTTGCTCTGGCTTTTGGGGAAATTTTTGGACATAGCTCATTTCACTATTTTTATTGTGACAGAATCTTATCCTTAAACAGCTTTATTGAGGTGTAATAGATATTTAAAAATTTCACATATTTAATATGCTCAGTTTGTTGAGTTTAGATATATGCAAATACCATGATAGCATCACCACAATCAAAGTAATAAACAGACACATTCAACAACTCCTAAAGTTTACTTGTGCTTCTTTTTATTTATTATTATTGGGTTTGTGGGTGTTTTGTTTGAGGTTTTATGTTTTTTAAGAAAACTTAACGAGATCTACTCAATAATTTTGAAGTGCACAAAATCATCTTATTAACTATAGGTACTACGTTGTACTGCAGATCTCTAGAACATATTCATCTAACATAACTAAAACTTTATACCCATAGATCACAACTTCCAAGAACAACTCTGCATTTCCCCCAGTCCCCAGCCTTTGACAACCAGTATTATATTTTCTGCTGTTATAAGTTTGACTGCCTTCGATATCTTATATAAATGAGATCATGCAGTTTGCCCTTCTGTAATTGCCTTATTTTACTTAGCATAGTGTCGTCCATATTCTTCCACATTGTCACAAATTTTAGGATTCCTTCTTTTTAAGGAGTGATTAATATTCCATTGTATGCATATGACACATTATCTTCATTCATCTACTGATGGCATTTGGCTTGTTTCCATATTATATCTTGGCAACTGCGAGTAATGTTGCAATGAACCTGAGAGTGCAGATAACTCTTCAAGATCCTGAGTTCAGTGTTTTTAGATATATACCCAACAGTGAGATTGTTGTATCATGGTTGTTTTATTTTTATTTTTCTGATAAACAGCCATATTCCTTTCCATAGCTGCTGTACCATCTTCTAACGTACTTTTCCACTAACAGTGTATGTGTCCCAATTTCTCCACATTTTTGCAAACATTTAACTTTTTTGATATTACAACGACTGTACTAATAGGTTTAAGGTGATATCTTCTTATAGTTTTGATTTGCAAGTTCCCCGATCATTAAAAATATTCAATGTGTTTATACATATCTGCTGGCCATTTGTATGTCTTGTTCAAAGAAATGTTTCTTCAAGGTCTTTACATATTTCTATTTGATGATTCTTGGTCGCTTTTGCTGGGTTCTCTTCCTCTATGTTTTGAGTGCTTAAGATTCTGTTTTTATCAAAGTTTTCTCCTAGTTACATTCCCTAGGCAACTTATTTCAGTCCTTAGACTATAAATAACATATATACTGTCAGGGCTCATAAATCTATATCCAACCCCAAAGTGTCCTCAGTGTTTAGAACCATATTCATCTGTCCACTCCTTATTACCTCTTGGGTATCTAAAAGGTATCTCAAAACTTAATGTGTGAAAAATGAATTATTAATTGGTTCCCATTAATCAGCCTTTTTTGTAATATTCTTCACTGCAGGAAATGTTATCTCAATTTTCTCTTACATCAAGGAGTTTCTTTAGATTTCTTTATTTTCTCATATTCCAGATAAAATTCATCATTAAGTCTTGTCATCTCTACTTTGGAAACATCCAACATCTCATTACTTTTTACCGTTTACACTAATATCGCCCTATTCTAAGGTATCATCCCTTCGAATCTGTACTACTTCAATTGCTTACAAAATTGTTTTCCACTATTGTCTCTCTGTATTCTTTCCCTCAGAGAGCAGCCAGAGTGACCTTTTAAAATATAGGATAGATTATGTAATTTCTTTTTCCAGGCACTCCTGTAGTATTGTCCTGCTTCAAATATTAATATAATAATATTTAAATCCTTCTATGGACTACAACGTTTATGGAATACAACATTCTATAGGATCTCGGATAATTCTATAAGGTCTTTGATCTTTTCTTGAGATCAAAAAAGTAACTGAACTTTTCTGATCTCATCTCTATATAACTTGTTTAGGCATATACATGATATGCCTATGTCAACATGCACAGGTTGAGAAGTTAGGTGATTTCTAACAACGTTTACAGGGTTTACATATTATTGTTGAAAAAAGGAGAGAGGAAAAAAATGGGAGAAAGTTAGGGGTAGTCAAGTTTGAATTTCTTAACACTCATATTACTATCATAAAGGACAGCTCCCAATGCCTTCGATTACAACTGACCAATTGTGTGCGGAATCACAGTGGAAATGGCCAACATGGAGGCATGTGCCAGAACAGTCCATTCCAACTGATGAACAGTGCCTGTTAAAACAGCCAATTCAGTTGAAGAGGAAAATATTTTGTCAAATGCATTTTTCAAAATATTACATTATACATTTGAGATATGTCTAGAATACAGATAATCATGGTACCAATATTATTTGCTACTTAATAATGTTTTTCTTTTTTGAGTCTATGAGTCTTAGAAAATAATTAAATTTATTCAATCCCTCATTGTTATAGCTTTGCACGTGACTGTACACATAACTGGGCAGATAAAGTGTAAAAATATTAATCTGTCACAAAAGCTGCCAGAATATCATAAGAGTTTTTGTATAATTTGTCTTTTGTTTTCATAATGTAAGAGAAGTTCTGATTATTCATTTATAATAAAAAGTGATAAATGATTGCAACAGAAAATAAATTAAGATGATACAATAATGGAAATGGTAAAAAGAAAATCCATAATTTAGATAAAGTATTACTAATGTTTGTGTATATATTTATTCTAATGTTTTAAATTGTACTATCAGACATTTGAATATTTGAAATTCATCATATTCCATCCTAAAAAACATGTTTTGCTTTTTTACTTTGGCATTATGCTAATGGCCTAGAGTGAAAAAATTTCCTATCTTTTAATTTATATATTGTATAAATATTGATAAGGACAGGTTTTCTTATTGTCTACTCTCAAGTCTTCTCTCTCAAGTCTTCTGGAAGACTTTTCTTTACAGTTATTATATTAACATAATTATTATGAATTGTTTTGCCATTCTCCTTTAATTCTAGTAAGAATTCTCTCTCCTGCTTTTTTCTCTGTGTGTATTTGATCCTTCTTATGGGAAATTGCAAGTCTCCCTAGACTGTTTTTACTCTTGGCCACTTCACTCTGGGTCCTAGGAGAGCACAACTTTCTCTTTTCCCATTCTATACTTTCTTTTTGGCTGTGAAACTGACTAATTGAACATGTGCTGCAATATGCATATGCAACATTATCGCCTATGACTAGACCAGTGCCTGCAGTTCCAAAATCATTCTCATACTACTCCCGGGTTGCCATGTAACTCTAGTAAACAGGGATAGAAAAAGTGACACACTTATCTAACTAATGAGTTAAAACTATGAAATATGCAGTTAACTTATCTTCCTCATTAATTCAAGTTAATGAAGCAAGTAGAAAGGAGAATTGTTCTGATTCATGCAACATACAAGACTATTTTCCCAAGCATTTCAAATGTTTTGCTGTTTCTATTCACTCTGGCTAGTTCTATATACAGAGAAAGTTTCAATAGACCTATTTTCCATGTATTTAGACTATATATGTTTCCTAATATGGTCGTAAGTAGAAGGTTTTTTTATAGATTTAGAGAAGGAACTAGGAGGGAAAAATGAGAAGAGTAAAGAAAAGTCACAAAAAGACAGTTTTTGTTATTGCTATTGTTGTTTCAGAGCCATTCACCTGCAGCTAAAGCATGTTTAAGATGCTTTACATTGTGGAATGTGTCCAGAATCTTTCCTGGGCCATATTCTCTGTTGTATTTACTATGTCTCTGAAGCAATCTTATCCCTTTCATTGTTTAAATGTCATCTACATGCTGATGCTTTCTAAATATGAAAACCTGGGTCATCAACATAAGATGATAAAAATACCATTGCATAAATATTCCTGCAGATTTGTGATATTCATTTAGTTGTGAAATGCTGAATTTTTAAATGATTAGGACTAATTTGATCGGAATGGCTGACAGATTAGGTTTAATTATGAAGTAAGTTTTTCTTCAAACGTGAATGCTATCAGTATAATGCATTTTCATAATTTCAGAATATCTTTGATTTTGGAGATATGTCCAGTGATAAATCCTGTAACAGATGTTTAAAGAATCCCAGAAAGCTATGGAAAAGGGTATATGTATATATTATAATGTCATTAGTAAAAAGCAATCTTTTCTCATTGAAATATAATTGAAATATTTTTAAAAAGAATTTTCATTGCACTATTTTACATTACTAGGCAATCTGCTAAAGCTTTAGGGGGTTCTTGTGGCATAATTAAATTTGTTCCATATTAAACTGTGCAATTGAATAAAATGATATTATTAATTACAGATGGAATTTTATTCTACAAATTTTATAAAGAAATTAAAATCTTTCTGTTATTATTATTGTGCTTACTATACGTCATTAGGTCTTTATTTAGGAATATTAGTTTTGTTAATCTTGATTTAACAAGCTCTCTCATGTAAATTAAAATATTTTCGTTATGTCATCTCCCACTGGCATCAAGAAGGGTTTTTATCATATTTGACACTGTAATGAATTTTAGAAAGCTTAGAGATATTTAGAATTGCTGATATAATTTCAAGAAATCAGACATAGCGCCGGGCGTGGTGGCTCACGCTTGTAATCCCAGCACTTTGGGAGGCCGAGGCGGGCGGATCACGAGGTCAGGAGATCGAGACCATGGTGAAATCCCGTCTCTACTAAAAATATAAAAAAAATTAGCCGGGCGTGGTGGCGGGCGCCTGTAGTCCCAGCTACTCGGAGAGGCTGAGGCAGGAGACTGGCGTGAACCCGGGAGGCGGAGCTTGCAGTGAGCCGAGATCGCGCCACTGCCCTCCAGCCTGGGTGACAGAGCGAGACTCCGTCTCAAAAAAAAAAAAAAAAAAAAAAAAAAAGAAATCAGACATAGCTTTCTGATTTTTTCTCTAAGATGAATATTTTTATTTTGTTTTGATAGAAAATGATAAAGGAATTTTCAGGTGGTTTTAAAGACTGTATGAACAATTTACAGTGAGTCCACTTGTTTTATAAGGAATCTCATACCCTGGATGCTTAGTTAATTTCTATTTGCCACTTTAGATACTCTCAAACTTCAGTGCATTTTTTCACCCAATAATAGGATAAATACATTATGCTATGGTAGTACAACACATGCGTACAAATAAAATTAAAATCAACTGAACCCCCTTATGTAAAATAATTTTTAACAATAATGTACACTAAAAATGCTTACTATAAATAAAAGGGTAGTGTTTTGAGGTATGCTTAATGGCCAACCTACCCTAGTTCCATTCTTTAGTCTCAGGTGTTTTCTCACTATTACAGTGTTTGTCAAACTGGCATTCCTAATGAGGAAAGTTTATTCTTCACAAACAATGAATAGTGAAGTGACTCTAGCTAGAAGAAGAGAAGGTTGCCAATTTTTGAATATTTAGCTAAGTCCTCTCTCTCTCACACACACTGTATAAATAATATATATTTTCTTTCTCTCTCACACACACACACACACACGGACATATTTATACACACACACATGTTTTCTTCTATCTGAAGACATTGCAGCTCAGAGACTCTTTCAGGACTAAATTCATAAAATGTTGCCTGATTTCCATGCCGCTACCTTTTTCTCTCTCACACACACGCATACACACAGGCATACACACACATGCAAATACACATGTGTTTTCTTCTGTCCTGAAGATATTGCAGCACAGAGACTCTTTCAAGGACTAAATTCATAAAATGTGGTCTGAGTTCCATGCCACTACCTTTAATAGCCTCTCTATGCTAGATTCTCAGGTTGGTCAGTGTAGTTCAGTGGGATCATTTACCTAAAATTTGCACAATTAGAAGATGCTGTTGTTTTCTCTTTGTCTCAACCTATGGGTTCAGACAACTGTTTCTCCAACAGGCAGCAAATTGGTAAAAAGAAAGACAAACAAACAAAAAACAAAACAGTGCTTTCTAGAGAGATGTGTAACAGCACAAAAAATAATTTATTTAGCTTTTACAGTCAATATGATAATAGGTTCGTCTATTTTTTGCATTAATTCTGTTCAGTGGTTTTTCTATGGATAATTGTTTCATTTATTTCCTACAATAAAAAGATCTTTAGTGTACATGATCATAACGATGAAAATAAATACATAACATTTATCTTTCTGTTTTCATTATGCTGTCATTTATGCAATTCAGTGATCCTGAAATAATTAGAGGAAACAGGTGTAACTGTAGAGGGTTATAAGTAGTAATATTGGATTTTTACTCTGTCTATTTGAGCTTTCCAAAAGGGTCATTAAATATGTCCATATGCTCCTTCCATTTGTTGTGTGAAGTTTGGCACTGACAGCAATTAGGTATCATACAATAACCAAATCATCATGGCAAATAGAAAATCAAATAATGGAATGTGTATAAATTTTTATTTAACTCAAAATAATCTAATTCTTTCTTCTTGCTGGCCCTCCAGATTTAAATACAGACTTTTACCCCACAGAATGATCCAAGGTTAGAAGGCAAGTTTTTCTGTTCACACAATAGATAAAAGAACAATTTCCGACATCTGTATTAGTTCGTTCTTGGACTGCTATAAAGAAATAGCTGAGATTGAGAAATTTATTTAAAAAGATGTTTAATTGGCTCTTGGTTCCATAGACTGTACAGAAAGCATGGTGTCACCAGCTTGGCTTCTCTGGAGGCCACAGGGAACTTACAATTATAGCAGAAGGTGAAGGGAAAGCAGACACATCTTACATGGCTGGATCAGGAGCAAAAAAGAAAATGAGGAAGGTGCCACACACTTTCAAACAACCAGATCTCACAAGAAATCATCATTACCACAGTGGTACCCAGGGGAGTGTTGTTAAGCCATGAGAACCCATGCTATGACCCAATCACCTTCCACCTGGCCCTACCTCTATTATTGGGGATTATAATTTGACAAGAGATTTGGGTGAGGACACAGAGCCAAACCATATTATTCAGTCTCTGTGCCCTCCCAAATCTCATGTTCTCACATTTTAAAAATACAATCATTCCTTCTCAACCATCCCTCAAAGTCTTAACTCATTCCATCTTTAATGCAGAAGTCCACAATCCAAAGTCTCATCTGAGACAATGCAAGTCCCTTCTGCCTATGAGCCTGTAAAATAAAAAACAAGTTAGTTACTTCCAACATACAATGGGGGTACAGACATTGGGTAAATACTCCCCTTCCAAAAGACAGAAATTGGCCAAAGCAAAAATGCTACAGGCCTCATGCAAGTCCAGAATCCAGCACAGCAGTCATTAAATTCTAAAGCTCCAAAATATTCTTACTTGACACTATGTCTCACATCCAGGGTACACTGAGGCAAGAGTGGCCTTGGGCATCTCTCCCCCATGGCTCTGCAGGGTACAGCCCCCTTCCCAGCTGCTTTCATGGGCTGGGATTGAGTTCTTGCATCTTTATTCAAGTGCATGGTGCAAGCTGTCAGTGGATCTACAATTCTGGGATCCAGAGGACGGTGGCCGTCTTCTCACAGATTTACTAGGTAGTGCTCCAGTGGGGACTCTATGTGGAGGCTCCAACCCCACAATTCCCCTGTGCACTTCACCAGTAGAGGTTCTCCATTAGGGATCCACCCCTGCATTAGGCTTCTGCCTAGACATCCAGACTGTACCATACATTCTCTGAAATCTAGGAAGAAGCTCTCAAGCCTCAACTCTTGCATTCTGTGCACCTGCAGGCTTAACACCACGTTCTTACACTGCTATAAAGAATACCTGAGAATGGGTATTATAAAGGAAAGAAATTTAATTGTCTCATGGTTCCGCAGGTTGTACAGGAAGCATGATGACATCTGTGAGACTTCTAGAGAGGCCTCAGGCAGGCCTCCACTTTGCCTTGCAATCATGGTGGAAGGCAAAGTGAAAGCGACATATCTTACATGGCCTGAACAGGAGCAAAAGAGAAAAGCGGGGAGGTGCCACACTTTTAAAGAACCAGATCTCACAAGAAATCTCTATCACCATGACAGCACTAAGGAGGATGCTGTTAAACCATGAGAAACCACCCCCATAATCCAATCACCTCCCAAGAGGCTTCATCTCCAACATTGGGAATTACAATTCGACATGAGACTTGGGTGGGCACACAGATTCCAATGATAGCAACACCATATTGAACTTCGTTCAAACCCATTCCCTGTCTCTAGCTGCACCACTTTAGGAATGTCACCTAATTATCTTAACCTAGGATTTCTTATTTGTAAAACTAAGAAATACAGCAGACGTTTCAAAAGATGGTTGTGTAGATTAAAGACATTCAACTTGGGTTTTCAAAACTTGGTGTCCAAATTATCATAAGTGAAACAGCTTTTTTTAAACAAAGATAACCGAATACCCTCCCTCCCTCCCTCTCTCCCTCCCTCCCTTCCTTCCTTCCTTCCTTCCTTCCTTCCTTCCTTCCTTCCTTCCTTCCTTCCTTCCTTCCTTCCTTTCTTCCTTTCTCCCTTCCTTCTCTTTATTCCTTTCTTCTTTCCTCCTTTATTCTTCAAATAAAAATGTATTAAATGTATATTTTGTTTACTGCATAAGAATATATAGAGAATGTCCTCATTTGTTTAGCTTTTCTTTACCTCACTTTGTGGATATACTGTACATAATAGACCTCTTAATTTTTTATTTAAAAATTTAATTATTGATACATAATAAGTGCATATGTGCGTGGGGTACACATAATGTTGTGATACAGACTTATTTGTGAGGCTTTTCATATTACATTTAACGCCATGATGAATAACCATGTGCTTATGTCTTCTCATGTTTTTCTCAATACCCATTTGGTATGATTTCCTGAATTTGGCTTAGTTCAGTCTAAGGCAATATGTACATGGAATTTCATATTTTACTGCCCTTTTCTCTACATCATGATTACACCACATTATCTTCCCTACAGCAGTGTAAAATTACATGCTCCCCACTACTTTGCCAAAAGATCATATTTTGGGATTTTGAGGTTTTGCCACTTTTAAGAGAAATAATATGCCAGTGTAATTTTAACATTTATTTATTTGATTATGAGAAAGTTTAAATATATTTTCATATGGTAAATGCCATTTACATATTTTTTCTTTTCAACCATCTGTTCTTTACATTAGTTCATTTTTAATATAATGTGGTCTATTTATTTTACTTTATTATAAAATAAAGTTATATACTTTTCTGCAATTTCATTTTTATTGTGATCTTCCTCAGTAATTGATTATGCTATGTAATTTTTCTTCAGTGACTTTTTACCTACATACATTTTTGCACTGAAATAATTTCCACTTATATACATGTAGACACTTGACAGAAATTTGAGAAAATTTTGAGGCTTTTCTGTAGAATTCTGGAAAAAATTATCTCTGTGATCTTCAGTCTCCTGCTGAATGTTTTTAAATAATGGAACAGACAGCCTTTGAGACCAGTTTTTATTTTATTATCCTATGAATCTATTTTATGATGAATATAAGGAAAACATTAATACAACATAAACATTATAAAAGTGTTGGCTTTTATATACAGAGATGTAATTACTATGGTGCAGTATTATGCAGTATTATGCAAATTATACTGCAGTACTATGGTGCAGTATAATATGGTACTATGGTGAAGTATTATTCATTCTGTTTTAAGTTTTGCAGAAGTTTGAACCATGCCACAAAAATATCGTGTTCTGATACTACATGCTATCACGGCAGTGATATGTGTTCATTGCTGGATTTTTACATCTACGTGGAGATTACAACTCATGCACAAGTTCATGTACTCAGCAAATATTTACTGAGCAGTTACTGTGTTCCAAGTGCTCGTCATTTTCTACATGAAAAAAATGAGGCCCAGAGTAATTACATAGCTAATTAGTGAGAGACCTTAGAAACTAGAAATTGGTTCAAGACCATTAGAAATTTGTTTCCCTATTACTACACTGACTCAGAAAACTATCTAAATAAAACTTCCAGGAAATTACCAACATAAATGACAAGGTTCTAGAAATATTAATTCCTATCTTAGTGTAAATCAAGGCTGAATCCCTTTTGCACATTTGTATGGTTGGCATTGTTGTTCAACCATCACACTATTTGAATGCTTTGCTTCTAAAAGGAGCACACTTTCCTATAGGACCTTATTTTGAAACTGCTTATTTTTATAAACCAAGTGACAATATGTACATTCTGTTTACATGCTTGAATTGTGAAGGTATTTGAAAGTGTTTGACTTAATGGGTATAGTCCCAGTAGCTAAGTGTGTATATATACATATATATATAAGTGTATGTATATAAGTGTGTATATATACATATATATATACATATATATGTATATATGTGTGTATATATATATGTGTGTACATATATATGTGTGTATATATGTGTGTGTACATATATATGTATATATGTGTGTGTATATATACATATATGTATATATACACACATATATGTATATATGTGTGTATATATATACACATATATGTATATATACACACATATATGTATATGTGTGTGCGTGTATATATACATATATGTGTATATATATACACATATCTGTATATATATACACATATATATAGGGTCACTGTGTATTAATTTTCAAATTAAATTTCTCATAAGTATTGTTTTTTCCAAGCTAACCAACTACAAAAGGTTGAGAAATATCTTTATGGGTAACACGTAACATTTTAAAAATAACATAGAATTTTTGTTTCTACTTAGTCTCATTTTAAAAGTCATTGTTCTCATTAAAAAAAAAAAAAGTCTGCTCTTAAAAGCATGACAAACTACATTAGTTTTCTTTTAAAACATTTAGCCCCAGGTGTAAATTTGCTTTGGATTACATTGGCATACAGGAAGGTAAAAGTGTTTTTTAAAAGACGTACTATCAAGCTATATTTAGGGTCTGGAGGCTTAGGTGTAGTGAGAAGAAAGCCAGGGAAATAAAGTGTATGAAATTACATGTGTTTTCTTTAAAACAGATGATTTATTTCCTGTGTTATTTTACTTTTCCTAGAATTCATTATTGTAAATCAAAAATTCATAATATGGTTTAGATAATTTCTCTTCTACACTTGCCTGAAGTATAGCAATAAGATTTTAAATTTCTCTATAGATCACCTCCTAAGAGAATACTAATTTTTAATATTGAGTTGTAAGAACTTTGGTGAATTGGTGTTCTTTGCCACGCAGGTGATTTTTTACATGGACGCATATGTCAATAAGTTTCTTTATTGTTTTCTAAAGAAGCGAAGTGTGCTTATTTTCTCAAATGTTTGAGTGCCTCAATTTCTGTTTTATATGCAGTAGTAAAACAACTTGTATCTTAATAAATGAGTAGAAGTAATATATGTTAACGAGTTGTATTTTCATCTTTGAAGATCGCCTTTTATGTGCATAAATTTTATTGACTTGAAAATTTGTATAACATCAGATAAAGTAGGAATGATATATATGATTTATTATCACAAAATATGTTATCATTATATTCCCTATATATAATAATGCAAGTTAATGTCATTTAAAATAAAAAGTAGCTATTAATAAATGTAATTTTATGTTTTTAGACAGTAACCATTTGATATTTTAATATTTTATTATTTTATTATTCAACCAACTCTTTACTTCTTTCTTTTGAAGACGATTTTGCCTTTAAGGTCAAATACAGAACAGTTGATTCTTTAACAACATCAGAGTTAAGGGTGCCAATTCACCACATAGGAGAAAATCTGCATATAATGTTTGACTTCCAAAAAACTTAATTTCTTATTGCCTACTATTAACCAGAAGCCTTATCTATAACATAAATGGTCAATTAGCACATATTATATGTGGTATATTTATTATATACTGTATTCTCTACAATAGAGAGAAATATTAAGGAAATCATAAGGAAATACTATTATATACTGTATTATCTACAATAAAGAGACATGTTAAGGAAATCATAAGGAAAAGAAATGTATTTACTATTCATAAAGTAGAAGTGGATCATCATAAAGGTCTTCATTCTCATAATCTTCATGTTGAATAGGCTGAGAAGGAGGAGGAAGAGGGGAGGTTGGTTTTGCTGTCTCAGGGCTTAGACAGAAGAGCTGAGGAGGTGGAAGAGGAGGCAGGAGTGGCTGGCAGGCTTGGTGTAACTTTATGGAAATATATCACAATTTCTGTCTGACATTTTTGCTTTTTCATTTATCTGAAAATGTTTCTATATCCCTCTTCCACTGTTTGCTTTATTTTCAGTGTCCATGTTATAGTAGGGTCCACATCATAAAAGAACTCAAAAGCAGTCATGAATAATTGGAACTCTTCTGCCAGATTATTTCCTGTGTCAATTTTTTTTCTGAAACTTCTTCTATATCCTCTTCCTCTTTGTTTGGCATTGGTTCTGAAGCTCTGATCTCCACCAAGTCATCTCCTCTTAGTTCCTCTGGTGTGGTGTCTGTTAGCTCTTGAATGTCTCCAAAATCTGTATCTTGAAGCCCTTCCAACTTTTTATGCCGTATTCACAATCGCTTTAATGATTTCCTTCATTCGCTCTGTCATAAATCCCATGAAGTCATTCAGGACATCTGACCACAGTTTTTTCCAGCAGGGATTTATTGTTTAGGCTTGATGGTTTTCATGGCTTTTTTTATGACTACAGTGGCATCTTCAATGGTATAACCCTTCCAGAATTTCATGACGTGCTCTCTATTGGAGGTCTTTTTCATAGCTTTGACAATCCTTTCCATAGAGGACCATGTGTAATGAGCCTTAAAGTCCTTATGACTGCTTGATTTAGAGGCTGAATTAATGATGTGGTACTTGTAGCAAGTAGACTACTTTGACACCTTTAGTGTTGAATTGCTTTAATAATAATTTTGTATATATTTTATGGTAGTAAATATAGACTAGCATCTACATATATTTTATGCATTCATAACATAACTTTTTCTTTTTGATATTTCTAAGCTATGCAGTTTATTTGAAAGTTTTTTATATTGTTGCACATCTCAAAAAATTAATATATGCAGAAAACAATTCACATATTTGTAGATGCACACAGTTCAAACCCATGTTGTTTGAGGGTCAACTGTATATGAATGCTTAGCAGAATAATAATTGTTTTCAAATGATTTATAACTCATTCTGATTTGAAAGCAATTTGTAATGGTTCATCAAAGAATATCGGGGCAACTGAAAAGGTAAATTTATTGGAACTGTACATTTATTTATTTGTTAAACATTTACATTTGCCTTGGGGCATAAATGATTTAAATGTAACAAAAAAACAAATAACCATATTAACAATAAAACTAAAAATACATTTAACTTTGTTACTAACTACCAATTTAAACAATATGACCTCCATTAAATTCTTTAAGATTGCTAACATTGACAAACCCATATTAGGTTAAGATGGAAGAAAATAGGTACTACATTTGTACAAATATAAATTATTCCAAAGTTTCTGTGGGGCAGTTTAACATTGGGCATCATATAAGATTTGTGTATTACCTTATTTCACCATTGCTTAAATAGAAATTTATTTTAGAAAGATAATGGTACATGTCAGCTAGCATCTGTCTTCATGGATATTTTTTACACTATTGCTTATCCAGCATAATGGTAAAAGAAATAGAATCTTCCTAGAAAACCTAATTAGTGGGGATAAATAAATTAGGTTACATTTATATAACAGAATTTTAGGCAGCCATTAAAATAACAATGTACAGTTAAATTAATGACATTGAAAGAAATGCCTGACATATTGTTTATTGAATAAAGCAGCATTTCTAACTACAGGGCTTTGTTTCATTAACAATTTATATTATGTTTGCAAGATGTGAGTAAAGTTTAATATTTGGAATAGTTACTAAAATACTAGCAGTTACTTTTTTGAGTGATGATATTCCAATTAATATTCTTTTATAATTTATTTTGTTTACTGTATTTAGGAAGATTTAATTGAGAATTATACTGATTATTAAGCTATTGTGTCTGATCCCCAAACCCACACTGCCATATTGTGCTTTTCATGCTGGAGTTGAGACTCTGGAAATCATATTTCTTGTGATGCCAGTTTCCAGTGTTTTCCGTGTTTTCCCACAATACACAGAAGTGACTATCTCGTTCCTCTCTGTGAAAGCCGGTTGGCATTCTTTCCTTAGAAATTTGAGTACTTGTTCCTGCCGGAATTTCTAAGCTTTTAGATTCTAAGAACTACAATTTCTTTCATGTTCCGCCAGCCATAGGGGTCAGTTGCTGCTTCCTACATTACTATGTCTGTGTTACCTGATTGTCACCTTTTGCCTTTTTGGTTCCCCAATCTCTTTCTACATACTGTTGCGTATAAAATTCTGCTTATTAAAATAACTAGTGTGTATATTCTCTGTTTTGTTCTCTGTATTCTGAGAGATACAAGAATTAATCATGTTTACTGTCAAAGTAAAAGAAAAAGCTATTTTATTTGAGAAATTACCAATCAGTGTGTCTCTAATGAAAGATTATCAGAGAAAATTTCTTGAAATCCTGTCTCTCTAGCAAGGCTGTATTAAGTGCCAAATTTGGCAGCAGTTATTAGTACCTAACTCTAGCATTGTGTTTACCTAACTGTATAAACTTTACTCGTTTACCTGAGTGACTAATGCTCCTCCTCCAATATCTTTTGTCATCTTCCCTATCATCAAACACCTTCCTGGACACATATTGGAAGACATTTACTAACTGATATGTGTGATGTTTTTAAAGATAGTCTTGGAGGTGTTGTAAATTCAGTTTGGAGAAGAGGAGTAGAAATAATGGTTGGGAAAAAAGGTAAAAGATTAAGAGGTAGAATATACAGCTTTTGGTGAACAATAAGATGACTAAAATAAAAATATATTTTTACATTGAATGATTCAATGGCACTGTTTAATGAGAAAAATGTTAAACAACTCATGAGTTAAATTTGGGAAATAGTAAGTGGTGGAGGTGTCTATACCAGTTTTTGAATTAAACGTTCAAAACATTCCTTACTGCCTATTAGGAAGTATATATGTATGACAAAAATAAACATAATTATTACACAGGGAATCATTTTAGTCATTTGTTCTGTACTATGTTCATATATGTATATAGTTTTCATGGTACCATTTCAACAAATTGTGTTATGACTCACTTTTACAAATGTGTCTTCTATCTCCCCACATCATTTTTTTTGTATTAACAATTTAAAAAATATTTGTTAATTCAAAATGGTTGACTATGACTATTTGCTATGTTTCAGGCCCTATAAAGGCACTACAAGGATCAAATTATGGGCATAAAACAACACTCTCTCTGCCTCATAGAAATGAGAATTTAATAAGGAGACAGATACTGTGTTTCATTGTATTTATTTAGACCCGTTGCACTAGGTTTTCCAAGGTTTTATTCCCTGAGTAGTTTCTAGTTGAGTGGGCCACGAGGAACAATTTGCCTAAATATTATAATCCAACAATAAAAGGGAATGTCTTTAATCTGATGAAGAATATGCCTGAAATCCTGTAGCAAATATCATACAAAATGGTTGAATAGATCTCATTCCCTGAGATCTGGAATGCGACAAAGATGCCCATTATCAATATTTCTTTTCACAACATATGGCAATCTTAACTTGTGCAATAAGATAAGATAAATATTCTTGAAAATAAAAAAATATTAATATTACTTTTTGCTATTGAAATTATTATGTACCAAAAAAATCCACAATAATATAAATTATTAGAACTATTAAGTGGATTTAGCATGTTAATTGGATATAAGGGGAAGATATTAAAAGTTACTGAATTTGTATATAACAGTAACAAATAACTGTCAAATAAAATTTAAAATACAATTTACAATAGCTATAAGAATTAAATATGTAAGAATAAATATAACAAAATATATTAACGTAATCACGGTACGAATAAAAAGAAAAATTGAGAGATACTGTTAAATACCTAAATAATTGGATAAATGCACTCTGCTTACAAATTGTAAGAAAATATATTAAGATGTCAACCTTTTCAATGATAATATTTGAATTTAATGGAAAAAGGAACATAAATGTTAAGATTTTTAGTTCAAATTGACATGCAAAATTTAAATTTCACTTTGGGAGACCAAGTCAGGAGGATTGCTTGAGACCAGGGATTTGAGATGAGCCTGTGCAACATAGTGACTCTGCCTACACACACACACATACACACACACACACACACACACACATGCACACACTCACAAACAAATTAGCCAGGTATGGTGGCCCAGCTATTTGGATGTCTGAGGTGGAAGAATTTCTTTAGCCCAGGAGCTTGATGTTGCAGTAAGCCATGATCATGCCACTGCATTGCAGCCTGAGTGACATCACAAAGATACTATCTCAAAAAAAATTTAAAAAAGGTAAATTTGTATAAAATATGTAGCTGTAAAGGACCGAGAATAATAATGAAAGCTGAGGAAGAGATTCATGGAAAATAATAGAAAGTCCAATAACAGTTAAACACATGTATACAATCACTTGATTTATGAATAGTGACAATGCCATGTAGAGGGATTCTATATTTTTATCAGTAAATGGGAGTAAACACTAACTCACAAGGTCACTGTGAGAACTTAGACAATCAGTGTAAAGCTTCAATAAAGTACCCAGTGTACTTCATTAGCAATCAATTTATTACATCTGACAAATTATTCTTCTTGTCATATAATCCTTGATTGCCATTCTATTAAAAAAAACTGATCGTAAATCATCTCATGTATTTCTGAAATAAAATGCACAGCTCCTGCTTCTTGACTCACAGATTTTTTTCAATTTTGTTTTATTTTCTATGACTTCAGGCCAAATTTCTAGATTTCTTTTCCTGTAATATGCCCTTAAGCAGCATTTTTTTCTATATGTAAAATTGCTTTATTCACCATGTAAGCCTCCTTCCCTTCATTTGAACAAATGTGAATTCTATGGTTTAATGAGATCTTCATTTATCTTTGGATATTCTAGTCTAACCATTTTGATTTATACTTGTAGAAACTTTATATAACTTTTATAACTGCCTATGATCACAGGAATCACCAAATAAATTCTTTAGTTAGAGGCCTAGGTAATCTATCTAGAGACTCATAGTTTGAATGATATACAAATGGAAGCGATGGGCTCCAGGTGACTAAAACACTATTTCTAAAATACTGGAAAAAATCAAATTTACCTGCAGAAGAGAGTCTTGACTATGCTTGGCTGCTGCTTATTTTTGCTGAGTGAAATAGATTTTTCAATATAGAGAGAAAAAAACACTAAAATGTCGTGTGTAATGACCTAAGCCAATCTTATCTGCTTTCCTGTATTTCTTTAGAGTAGATTGTTTTTCTCTAATTTAAAACATTTAATAATACTTAATGCATGAAATAGCCACATGAAAGGACAATCTCTGATTGAATGTAAGAATGATAATTGCACTTGTTGCTATGGCTGCTTCAAACCATAGAAATGTATGAGAGTGCTACTTAAAGCCCACTTCCTGTAAACATGGAAAACAGATAATAAGAAATGGTAATTGGACCAAAAAACAGTCCATGAGTAAAATACTTCATTTTCGTTCCCTGATTTCCATGACAACTGAACTGGTACACATGTTTATCAGTTTTTCTTACCTAGGTGCCTCTAAAAATCAAATCATCTTTAAATTGGATTTAGATCCATCTTGAGATTGGTGTTCTGTACCTAAATAAAAAGCATTTACCCTTTCAACGCATGTATATAACTTGAAGTTTTATTTTAAATGACCAAGTAGAAGAACAGTGAACCTGAAAATCAGATATCATTATAAAAACACATTATTTCAAGCATTCTTTCAATTCACAGCGTACAGAATAGTTAATGCACACAATTGATTTCTATTTTCCTCCAACAAAATTACTATTTTGTTTTACTACCCACTGAAACTGAAAACAAGTTCAACAGAACATATTTAAAGCAACTTTCTATTCTACTAACAAAATTACCAAAATTGCAATGCTGAGTTTTGTATCAAAATTTTCTGTTCATTTAATTTTTTTTACTGGTATCCCAATAATATGACCATTTTTTTCCCAGAACTATAGTTTGATAAACAAATAGTTGCAATGTTTCATTTTGTACAAATTGTGCCAATTATGTTTTCTAAAAATAATCGGAGGATAATATTAATTCATCATGTTTTTATAAAATATATATTAAGATATTTATTTTACTTTAGCTGCTATGAAAATGGTACTATAAGTTTTATTTATGAAATAGATAAACCAAATTATGTTTTCAAAGAAAACCAGATCTGTGTTATTTATTTATTTAACAGATATCACCTTAAAAATAAGTGTACTTTAAGCTGCAAACATCAACATTTTAGAGTAAAAATGAATAGGAATGAAATAACATCCTCCTACTTTCTGGAAGCCTCCTGTCCTTGATTTCTCAGTTTGGGGACCAGATTTTATACTTAAGTATAGAAGACCGCCCCTATTTCAATACCAGTATTGCAGTATCCTGAGAGGTAATGTAACTTGAAATTTTATAGAAAATTAAAAAAATAGAATAACTTTATAAACATTTTAGATTTAAATTATTAAAATTATCTAGAATGTTAACCATACATTTAAAAATCCATCATAAATAACAAAGATATTTATATCCATTTAGTTTTCTATAAGTATTTATGAAATCTTTAAGTTGTTCAGTACTTTACTAGATACCACCAAATAAATTATTTCTAATTCTGGGCCTACTCTTATAAGGTTCTATTAATCTTTTTCAGTTGCACCACATCACTGTATAATGAAATGGTTACTTGAGTTTATTTGAGTAATTTATTCAAAATGACACAGCATTTGCTATTTCTGCTTAGATTTCTCAAAGTATGATATTAAATAACAGAATCCTTGACATTTAACTTATATTGCCATTTGATTTATAATTTGTCTGTGCAAATTTAAATTTGGGGGTAGTTGTTTTTTGTATCATAGATCTTTACATCCTTCTGTCTCATGATTGACTCTCTCTCTCTGTATTTGAAGTACTGTGATATCATGAACCAGCTTGTTCCTTTTCTCAAGAATTATTGTCACCTCAAAGAATCTCCCCAAACACAGATATATGGATTCTATGTAATTTCTCTATATGTTCTTAGAAGGTTCTGTTAATCCAAAATAATGAGATTTTATGAGCTTAGTTATTTCTTGTCCTTAATCATGTAGGCTACTCAACAGTATTACATACTTGACTTTGGAACAACTGGGGTTTGAACTGCACAGGCCTACTTATACTCAGATTTTTTTTAACAAGCATATATGAGAGGGCCGGCTTTTTATATATTGGGTTCCACAGGACCAACTGTAGGACTTGAGTATGTGTGAATTTTGCTATGGAGGGTGGTCCTAGAACCAATCCACCATGTATTCCAAAGGACTTCTATAATTCAAAATAAAGCTTTATGAATCAATCCACCTTGTTTTTGCCTGCAGTACTCACTAGCATTGTTCTAAATGTTTGTAAGAGAGTAGTGTCTTATCGCCTTTTACCTATGCACAGCTACTGACACTGCTAGCTGTGTATTTTCCTATTGGAGCAGGCAAATAATGAACGTCTCTTCCAAGTTACATTCAGGGCTACAAATTAAGATTTGTTCTTTGAATGTTAAATTTACTCATATGATTTCGTAACTTTTTTTTTTACCATTTTGCTTAAATGACAGTGACTAAGGTAGAAATGTTTATAGGGATAATATATATTGGAACTCTCCACTAATAGCTGCATATTAAATGTAACATGTATATATAAAATAGAGATTGTACTGATGTCTTGAACTGTGTTTCCTTTGTGAATTCAGGCAAAACATGCTGTCAGAGACTCAGATGAGGAAATTAAACAAATACAATACTATTATCTGCACATTTTGATACTAGCAATTACACATTAGAAGGTTTGCTAAGCTACTGGCGAACAAGTCACTTTATAACCTGTTAGCTGGAATATATATTAGAGAATGCGTTGCATTGATATACTGTTGAGATATGAAAGAATACTGAATTTGATACAACACAGTAAATGGCACTAAGTATCTTCTACTTAAACCTTCTTTGGACTAGTTTCAGGGGTGATGTTAAGTGGTATAACAAAAGATGGCAATACAGGAGAGCCCCCAGATGTACTTCAGGATTCTGGTGCAAACCGAAAAATGCAAGGCATAATGTCAGGTGATTTTTCAAAAGAACGTGATACTGTTAAAAGAGAAATCTTTTTCCTATCATTTTGAATTGTGGAGGTCACTGGAAGAGGGTGGGAATGAAGAGGCACTGATCAGAGCAGATAGCAGGTGGGCATCTAATAGGGATGAGTATTGTTTCCAAATAGAGATAATGGTACTAAATGGTTCTACTTATTGGCTACTGCAGTTGAAGCTGGTAAAATAAACCAGGCATTTAATGTCTCCCTTTAGCATAGACGAAGGGTTTGGATAGGCTGAGATTGTTAACATTTGAACTCTCTGGCTGCTTCTGGGATTTTCCTTTTTTCTAAGATTGTAAGAATAAAGAAACATATAATAGAGTTAGCTCACTTGATATCAAGAAACACATTTTTAAAAGCTTAAAATCTTCAGAAAATCCTTAAAACTCAATTATTCCAAAGTAACAAATGTTCCTAACAAACTTATTATAAAAGCTATCCAAAAAGAGAAAATAATTTAAACTCTCTACTCTAAAGGTGACCTTTCAAAATCAAATATTGAATAAAAGAAGTGGCATCAAGGAAAAATAATCAACATAACTAATAAACTATGTCATTTTGAAAATAATAGACTGGCTCCCATCATGCTTTTACAGAAATAATGAATATATGGTACATATATAAATATAAGTGCTGTTAAGATCACTCCTTAATACTTCTGATAACCCTGAATTTTGGAGAGGTTCATGGCTTCCTCAAGGTTAATAAGCAGTACAACTACTAAGTGGCAATGCTGGAATTTAGGTCTAAGCAATTTAAGTCCAGAGTATGTGTTTTAAATAAAAACATTATTTTAGTGATTCGCGTCATCATTTTTACAATCATTACTATACAGTTTCATATATTCTTCACCCTAATCCAGTGATAATTATTTAGATTTATTTTAAATATGATGAAGCTATCATAGAGAGGTTAAATAATTTCACAACTGTCTAGGAGTACCAGGCAGTGGAGTAATTCAGATATGAATGCCAGTATTCTTCCTGTATTCTACCCTATTTTGGATAATTAATTTTTGTATCTGCTGCTACCTCATTTTTTTCTTTAGTTGTATCTAGTGCTCCCTCATTTTTTTCTCTTTAGTTGAAGATAAAAGACAGTCTAATATATATATGTATATGAACATATAATAGAGTTAGCTCACTTCATATCATGAAACAGATTTTTAAAAGCTTACAATCTTCAGAAAATCCTTAAAATCCAAATTTCCAATCTCAGAGAGAGAGACAGAGAAACGGAAAGATACATATATACATATTCCTGCTTTTAATATTTTATGCAACATAGTATGACAAGGTATTTAGTGCTTTGGAGAATATTTGATATTTTGTGTTGCTAGATTAAAATGCACATTCTTACACACATCTTTATTGAACTTTCTCTGCGTCCTTAGTTGTTTAGATATCATTGTCAATATTTTAATATACTTAGACTTAAATAACAAAGAAGAAGTCCTACATATGGATAATGTGACTCTCAAGCCTTGTTGTAGCCTGCTTTTTCTACCCCTGAAGTTGTAGCTTCCTCATATTTGTTCTGTGTTCTTCCTTTCACCCTCTTGCTCTCACCATGAAATGCAGGTATACGTTTTTATTCCTATATTGCCAGGCACGGTGGCTCACGCCTGTAATCTCAGCACTTTGGGAGGCCGAGGCGGGCCGATAACGAGGTCAGGAGTTCGAGACCAGCCTGACCAACATGGTGAAACTTTGTCCCTACTAAAAAAAAAAAAAAAAAAAAAAAAAAAAAAACTTAGCCGGCGTGGTGATGCATGCCTGTAATCCCATCTACTCAGGAAGCTGAGGCAGGAGGATAATCGCTTGAACCCGGGAGGGTGGAGATTGCAATGAGCTGAGATCACGCCACTGCACTCCAGCCAAGCAACAGGGCTAGACTCTGCCTCAACCAAAAAAAAAAAAAAAAAAATACTTTACATTACTTTACATTTATAAGTTTAGTGGATCACTGAAGATTTGGGTTGCCAGTTCCTGATCTAGGCCTCAGCATGCAGCGCAGAGCTATTTCCTCCCTTCTAATGTTCTTCCACAGAATTACAGGCCATCTCCCTACAGGGACATCTCTGACCACCTTCTTCTAGAGTTCTCTACTTTCACTCTCCATTTCATTGCCTTATTTTATTCTCTTCATTGTATCTGTTAACATCTAAAATTGCCAACAAAATTACTTGTTTATTGCCTTTATTGCCTACTAGAGTGTCAGGCCATTGAGAATTGGAAACCTAGCTCTCATTCTCTTAAGTATTCTCAGTAACTTGAATGCCTGGAACATAACGAGTTCTTGATATATGCCTATGACATGAAAAAAAATCTTAATTGGTTCTCTTATTCCCTGCCTCTATTCTTTACCTTAGCTTCCTGGTTTGTTCTCTGGAGCTCCATTTCCTTTTCACCTTTGTACTATAGACGAGCTTGTTTCTGAAAGTGTTGAATGTCTTACTTTCTTTTTTTTTATTATTATACTTTTAAGTTTTAGGGTACATGTGCACAACGTGCAGGTTTGTTACATATGTATACATGTGCCATGTTGGCTTACTTTCTACTTCAAGCACTGGTCAAGTCATTCTTCTAACAAGCATGGCATTCTTTCTAAGAAGACTTGCAATCTATCTGCATTATTTCATACATAAATTTTTATTTGTAATAGCCTATATACATTCAAACAAATATTTCTGTGTGTAGGCAAACCTATATGATGTATTTCTTTAACCAGAAATAATCTCTCAGAATACCAATATTACTAAAAGTGTGAAAAATTAGTATTTGAAATAGGCTTTATTTTACAGTAAATTGTGCCAATACATTTTTTTAAGAGGGAGAAAACAATTAGATTAAGGACAATGAGCACTGAGCAGGTATGGCAAAGACAGGTTCATGAATTACCACATAGGATTCTAATTAATATGAGATCCACAATAGACAGTCGCTAAGGAGAAGTTTTTGTGAGCTACAGGGGGCATTCTCTATTTGTGTTATTGCTTCAGTATATTTTCCCATTGTCTAAGGAGAAATAATGTGCTGTTCTTTCTCTATCATAGGAATGCTTCTGTATCTCTGGATTATGAGAGCTGAAGAAATAACTTTAAAGAATAGGTGAGCTGGCAGGGATGTTTTGGGGAAGACTGAAAATTAAAGAGTTACAAAGAAGTAAATTATGAAAGATCAAAACCAAAAAAACTTTACCTATGATCAGGAATTCAGCAGGAAAGAGGATAAATTTGAAATTTCTGCTAAAGCAGTGGCATCCCACAATGGACAAAGAACAATGATTTACTTGTGCTAGCTGGTGCAAAAATAATGTTACAAAACACAGAAAGAAGAAACAAAACATGTAGTTTGCTGACTCTATGCTGAGAGTACTGCATTGTAGTCTTAGGCAGAGCCAGCTGAACCACTTTTCCTGAATTTCTGATTAGAAATTTCAGGAAAATTCAACCACTCAGTTGACTATTCCTTGCCTTGACTCAGCGTGAAAGATTGATATAGTCAAAAGAAATCGCCAGCTGGAAACCAAAATGTTGGGTGAAATAAGCAGTGTTTTCAATATGTGCATCCCTGGCAGAAAGTGACAAGGGAAAAAAAGAAGCATAGTGAAAGTTATTAGAAGTCTATATAGATAATAATTTTTTTTCTGAGCAATAGTTTCTAATAAAAGGCTGAAATTTTCATGATGTTAAATCATGAAATAAACAACTGGAAAGGATTTTAGAAAACTGGAAAGTATTTATTCAAAGATGGCTAAGTGATAAGAGAAAGCAAAAAACAAACACTTTAAAATGAAATTTTGGGAAGAGAAAAAGATAAATAAAGCAATAAATATGAGAATTTTGGAGGCAACCAGGTATATTAAAAATAATAAAGAGTAATTTTAATTTACATTTTGTTCCAAAGAGAACAGCAATTATATTTTTCATTTGAGTGTTGACATTATCCCTTAGAAGCCCAAGAAAAAAGTGAGAGAACCTGTTATTATGCACTTAATTCACCAGAACTGAATGGTTTGTAATGAGGTAGTGTCAGAAAAGTAGAGAACATACTTGTAATTTTATAAGAGAATGACTGATATATTTATTTATGAACCCTAAGTTTTGGAAGAGGTTTCAATAGTTTCTTAAATGTGTAAAAGTGGTAACAGGAAGAGTTGCTTAAGCAGAAGAGGACTTAGAATATATCAAGATTATCTTAATAGAGCTATATAATAAATACAGTGAAGTATATGATGTGCAAACATTTTAAGCGTGTATTTTTTATGACTGTTTTCTCACCATCGAGATCATGATATAAAACTTCCCATCACATCAAAGCTTTTTTTATATACATATAGCCCACTCAAGTCAATGCCTCATGTCCAAAGAGTAAAGCAGCATAATTTCTACCATCCTCAGTTAGAGATGTTTGTTTTGGAACGCCGTATAAATGGAATCACAGAGTATATACTTTAGTATTTGGCTTGTTTTCTTCTTAATTACTTCAATAAGACATACATTTTAAGTGTATCAGTAATTCATTACTTTTAATGATGTGTATGAACATTGCATTTGTATACCACAGTTTATTTATTCGTTGCTTTATTGATGGAAATTGTGTTTTGAGTTTTAGCTATTTTGAAATAGCTGCTATGAATACTCTTTTACATGTATTTTATGGGAATGAAAGAGCACTAAAAATATGAATGGAGTGGCGGGGGACACATTGTTTAAGAATATGCATTCTGGAACCAGTCTGATGAGATTTGCCTCCTACCTCCTCTATTTTCCTGCTGAGTGGCTTTTGGCAAGTTGTCTAAATGCTCTCTGCCTCAGTTTCTCCATCTGTGAAACTAGGGTTAAATTAGTACACACAGAGTAACTGTGGTAGAAAATGAAAGGGAAGGTTCATAGTATATATGAATAATGAATTATGAATTGTGCAGTTCAATGTTTGGCACATAGAAATTCAAAGAAATTTTGGACAATTTTGTCAGAAAAGTAAATGTTAAAATTAGCTGATGGTAGCAGAAAATTCCAGTGGTCATAGCAAGAATTTTTTTAACTTTGTGATAATAACTAGTTAACTCGTTACTACTTCTTCCAATAGATAATACATTCAATGGAAAGATGTAAATAACTATTGTTAATTAAGACTAGCCTAAAACCAGAGCAGCTGTTTGACTGGTGCATACTGCTGTGGCCATTTCTTTTGTTAAATTTCCATTTCTCTTCCAATTGGTCAAGTATTTTATTAGTTGTAGGTGAAACGATACTAAGAGAGCAGCTGGCCATGTTAAATGACTTCACATTTCCAAGTCTGACAAATTGAATTTGCCATGTTGGACACATTTCAAATGAAAATATTTAGCAATTGCACACTCTTAGTAACATAAAATAGGAAAAGAGCCAGATGACAAATTTAAATAGAGAAAATTGAATTCTGAAAACCACTGACCAATGGCATGCTTACTGAATAACAATTAAGTCTAGATACTGTTCCAGACAATGGATATAAAATGACAAACAACACATTACTATCTTTGAACAATTTATATTTTATTCTGTGAAATACACAATAAACAGGTAAAATATCAATTCACACCAAAATTTTTGAGGTGAAATTATTAAATAAAAATCTGAGTATTTTGGAAAAAAAAAAAAAAAGAAAGAAGGTCAATATTTTAGATCTCCAAGAAGAACAAGTCACCCATAACTAAGCTATTTTTTTTTTTTTTTTGGCTTGTGGGTTATGTGGGTTTTAGATCTTAGATTGTGAAATGTCATACACATATCTTTTTTTTTACAAAACATGTATGTCATTCTACATTAGAATCAAGATCAGTTATCATTTATATTGATGTATATAATTTGATTTGAAATATTCAACATAGTGTCAATATTTGTCTGTATTAATTAGTTTAAGATATACCCTAGGGGGAATTCATGGCCTTTTAAGGGAACTTTTACACCAAAGATGAACTCCTAGCAGTTTATCAGAAAGTCCACTCTCTAAATACACAGGTGACAATGCAGGAGTTAGGGAGAGTAACTTCCTGCATAGTCAGAAATCTGCTTATGACTTTTGACTCCCCAAAAGTTAATTACTAATAGCCTACTGTTGACTGGAAGCCTTTCTGATAATATAAACAGTTGATAACACATGTTTTGTATGTTATATGTATTACAAAGTGTATTCTACAATAAAGTAAGCTAGAGAAAACAAAATAGTATTAAGAAAATCATAAGGGGGATGAAATATATTTATTGTTTATTAAGTGGAAGTAGATCATCATAAAGCTTTTCATTCTCATTATCTTCATATTGAGTGGGCTGAGGAGGAGGAGGAAGATGAGGGGTTGGTCTTGCTGTCTCAGTGATGGCAGAGGCAGAAGAGGTGGAGGAGTTGAAAAGGGAGACAAGAGGCAGGCGCACTCAGCGTACTTTAGAGAAATAAATCGTGATTTCTAGGTGATTTTTTGCTTTTTCATTTCTCTAAAAAGGTTTCTATACCTTACCAGCCATCTGCCATTGTTTGGTTTAGTTTTAGCGCCTATATCATAAAACGGTCTCTGTCATAAAGGAAGTCAAAAGAAGTTTTGAATAATCAGAATCCTTCTCCCAGATTGTTGGCCCATTGGCCCAAAAGCAGCCACCAATTAAGAAACATCAGTTCTTTGTCTGGCACAGTGTCTTCTACACCTTCTTCCTCATTGTCTGGCACTGGTTCAGAAGCACTCATCTCAAAAAGTTGTCTCTGTTAATTCCTCTGGTGTGGTGTCTGTTAGCTCTAGAATTCCTTCAAGATTTATATTTTGAAACCCTTCATCCCTCTGACATTTTTGCCACATCCACAATCTCCTTGATGATTACCTTTACTGACTCTATCATAAGTCTTGAGGAGTCACATAAAACATCTAAACACAGTTTTCTCCAACAGGAATTTATTGTTTTAGGCTTGATGGCTTTCATATTTTTTTTTTCTATAACAACAATGGCATCTTCATTGTTGTGATCCTTTCAGACTTTCACGATGTTCTCTCTATTGGGGTTACTTCAATAGCATTGACAACCTTTTTCATAGAGCACCATTTGTAATTAGCCTTAAAGGTCCTTAAAGCCCTTGATATAGAGGCTGAATCAGAGATGTGTTTGGGGACAAGGAGACCACTTTGATGCTTTTAATGTTGAACTCATGGGCTTTGTGGTGGCCAGAGGAGTTGTCTAATAGCAAAGGAACTTTTAAAGGCAGTTTTTTTTACTGGTAAGGTGCTTCCTGACTTTAGGAACAAGGCGTCAGTGCAACTAATCTAAAGAAAGGGTACTCATTGCCCAGGGCTTCTTATATAATACAACCAAAAGATTGGCAGCTGGTGTTTATATTTTGTTTTCAAGGCTTGGGGCTTAGCATTTTTGTAGATAAGGGCAGTCCAGAACATAAATCTGACTGCATTTGCACAAAACCGTAGTTAGCCTATTCCTTCCTGCTTTAAGTCCTGATGATGCTTACTTCTCTTTCTTACTAGTAAATGTTCTTTGTGACAATTTTTTTTTTTCCAGAGCAGGGCACATTTTATCTGCATTCAAAACCTCTTCAAGTAGGTATTTTTTCTTCTCAAGTATTTTCCTAATGACACCAGGGAACTAATTCAACTGCTGCCCCTTGGTTAGCAGAAGTTGCTTTTCTTATTATCTGGAAAGTTTTTTGATCCAAAGCTCTTGTGAAAATTATTAAACCATCCCTTGCTGACATTCCATTCTCCAGCTTCAGATCCTTCACCTTTCCTTTGCTTTAAATTTTCATATAATGGTTTTGCTTTTTCTCAAATCATATTAGAGTCTTTAGGTAAGCCTTTCTTACAGCAATACTCTTTCCAAATAGCTATATTTTCAATATGAGATGAAAAGATATTTCACAAAAATTGCAAGGTCCTTGTGCCTGCTGGCGTAGCTACAGCATAGCTTTTAGAGTTTTCTTCTCTTATTCATTTTGTAAATAGTCTTTACCCTAGATCCCTTTATCTTGAAATGTCTGCAATGGTAGTAAGCTTCAGATCTCAAATAAGATACATATCAAACAATTCAGCTTTTTCTTGTAATGTCATGACTTTTCTCAGCTTCTTAGGAGCACTTACATTATCAATAGTGGCACTTCTTATAGGTCCCATGGTGTTATTTATAGTATTACAGTATAGGGCTAAACACAATAAAAAAAACACGAGAACCTCAAAAGGTCACTCTTTACTGTGCTAAGCATCTTATTAGGTAGACAAACTGCTCACAAGAGATATTTAGCATGGATGGCAATTTAAGCAGATACTGGCAACACTTGAGCTCACTGCAATAGCAATAGAAGGTGGTTACAAAATCATTACTGTTGTGCAGTATTGCTACAGTTAATTTTTTGCAGTTATAATTTACTACTGCACCTTTACATTTGTTTACATATCTCTGGACTGAAAATGGCACAATGGACAATCTGGGTTTGTATGTATACTTTTTGATAAATTTTAATGTTTCCTAATTTTAACTTTTTAGATTTGTGTATACTTTATTGCACTAAATAATAAAATAAACTAGTATCTACATACGTTTTATTCATTCATGACATACCTAACTTTTTCTTCATTTTTAAAATGTTTTAGGCCACATGATTTGAGTTTTTTACATTGTCATAATTCTCAAAAACTATTTCTGACATATTTATTGAAAAATCTATGTATAAGTGGAACTATGCAATTCTAAGTCATGTTGCTCAAGGGTGAACTGATATGCTACAGAAGAGTCGGCTCTCCTTATCTCACATTATCACGACAAAGTTTATAAATCAGGATAATGAATATTAGAAATCAGTTTTCATTTTAAAAATGCATGGCGGTACAGTAATTAGTAAAAGCTGAAATATATAAGGTGTATATATACCTTTACATGACAATGGGATAAAAATCTAAAAAGGCCATCACCCATTACCCTTGATCCCCAAATGGCTTGCATCACCCTGCCATTGCAGTGTGACACTGGTTTGGAGGATTCTTTTTCCACCTGACTATGACAGATAGCTGAATCTGGCCATGGAAAATTCTCAGAAGCTTTCATGAAAGGTGTTTTTAAGGCACCAAATATGACAGAGAGCTGGGCATATACCAAATTATAAAATAGGTTTTAAAAATGTGTCTATTTTAATAAATGTCTGTAGGAAAGATACAATTCAGTCTGAAACTGTGTTTAAGTAAAAACCAGATGACAAGATTTCTCTCAATCAACAAATCCAAGAGAGACAAACAGCTTCTATCAGAAATGACTTCATTCTAGATAAACTTAAAAACATGTCGAACTTGCTTTACTTTGAAGTCAAACCATATTTCTTTTTCATTAGTTATCTATGTATAATCATTAACTAGATATAAATAATTAAAAATCCACACTCTCAAGTGATTTAAGAGTCTTTTTGACAGAGAAATATATATACCCACGAATATCATAGAAAAGGCATGCTCCCTTCCAAACATATAATTCAGAAAGAAAATTCAGATTGCATCTATACTCTTCAAAACCATGGAAGTTCTCACAAAATCACAAAATTCTGGCTACATATTACATTATAAGTAATCTAGCTTAATTTTCTATCTTTTCAGTTGATAAATTTGGGTTTCATGAAGGTGGTGGAGTTTCAAGGGAGAAAGGAAATTAATACTTAGGATTTGCAGGAAGTGATACATGGCAGAAAGGTAGGCAAAGGCAAGGGAACATTTGTTTCAATGCCAAAATACTGCATTGATTAAACCATGATTAAGTCGATAGACAAAGGAGATCAACTAGAGCCTCTTGCCACTCTTTCATCTCAATCTATTCTGATATTTAAAAAATACTTTCTAGAGTATTATAGTTAAAAGTAAAATGGAGTAAAACTCAATATGAAGAAAACAAAGTGTGCAAAAGAATAGGCACTTCAACAAAATATATAGATAGCAGAGAAGCATATAAAAATGCCCAACACTATTTGTCATTAGAAAAATTGAAATTAAAACCAAAATGAGATATCACTACACAACTATTCTAATGTCTACATTGTTGACAACACCAAATGCTCGTCAGTATATAGAGTAACATGGACTCTCATTCATTGTGATGAGAATGCGTGATGGTACAATTACGTTAGAGACAGTGTAAAAGTTTCTTATTGAGTTGAACTATATAGACACATAGTATTCAATGTAGCAATCCCTATATTTGGTGTTTCTCCAAGCAAGTTGAAAAAGCATGTTCACATAAAAATATGTATGTGAACGTTTATAGCTTATAGGACCTTTATTCTTAATAGCCACAAGTTGGTAAAAACTAAGATGTTCTTTAACAGTTGAGTGAATAAACAAACTGTGATACAATCATGCAGTGGAACACTTCTAAACAATAAACGAGAACAACTAGTTGATTTGTGCTACCACATGAATAAATCTTAATAAGATTTTGTTGAGTGAAAGAAGCCAGGTCCAAGAAGAACAGGCACCTATATGCACAGAAAAGAATCAGTGATTGGCAGTGATTAAGGGAGGAGAGAAGTCGTGACTAAAATAAGCCGTGCAGAGAAAATTTCAGAGCGATGTAACTGTTCTCTATGTTACTAGAGTTGTGGATAACTGATGGTATGCATTTGTCAAACTCCTATAAAATGTACATCACAAAGAATGAAATTCAATATATGTACATGAAAATCACAATCAACTGGATTTGGGAGTTCAAGGATAGACTGTAGACTGAAGAAAATGATATAATTTTATTACAAATGTATGATGCAACCTCACTGTAGGTGGTAGGAAAAATAAGAACTGACTTAAGTAACTTCATAGGATGATGTTTTGAGAGGAAACTGTAAGAATATAGAGAAAAATAACTGTACGTAAATACTACTTTAGTAAGTTTATTTCTCCTAAGGGTATGGCTTATCACCTTGAAAATATGTCGCAAGTATAGTAGGGTTTAACAAAATAAATAAATTATAGTTAATGGGAGGCTGGTTTCTCACTCTCAGATAAAGAAGCTATAAATAAACAAAAGGGTAAAACAACAATGAACGTCTTAGTGTGCTGGATTAGAACCTGAGATATCAGTGTGAACTAATGTTTATTTTAATATACACAGATAGATACAGATATAATTATAGATACATGTTTATGCATGGGTTATTATTTATATATACATTTTTAGCCCTGTTCGTTACAGGGCCTAGAAGCAGCAATAGTCCAGCAGCATCAACACACCGGGAACACCGATTTGGGTTTCTAATACCCTTCTTCAATAAGGGAATGAAAGCTCTTTAAAATATGGCTGAGAATGATGTTTTCCAGTTTCATCCATGTCCCTACAAAGGACACGAACTCATCATTTTTTATGGCTGCATAGTATTCCATGGTGTATATGTGCCACATTTTCTTAATCCAGTCTATCGTTGTTGGACATTTGTGTTGGTTCCAACTCTTTGCTATTGTGAATAGTGCCGCAATAAACATACGTGTGCATGTGTCTTTATAGCAGCATGATTTATAGTCCTTTGGGTATATACCCAGTAATGGGATGGCTGGGTCAAATGGTATTTCTAGTTCTAGATCCTGAGGAATCGCCACACTGACTTCCACAACGGTTGAACTAGTTTACAGTCCCACCAACAGTGTAAAAGTGTTCCTATTTCTCCACATCCATCATTCTCAGTAAACTATCGCAAGGACAAAAAACCAAACACCGCATGTTCTCACTCATAGGTGGGAATTGAACAATGAGAACTCATGGACACAGGAAGGGGAACATCACGCTCCGGGGACTGTTGTGGGGTGGGGGGAGGGGGGAGGGGGGAAGGGGGAGGGACAGCATTAGGAGATACACCTAATGCTAAATGACGAGTTAATGGGTGCAGGAAATCAACATGGCACATGGATACATATGTAACAAACCTGCACATTGTGCACATGTACCCTAAAACCCTAAAGTATAATAAAAAAAAAAATATATATGGCTGATTCCAGGACTTGAGCAAGATAAATCCCACACGATCCTGTGACAACTCATAGTGTCAAAGAAAGTTTGGGGTATGGGAAAGGGAAATAGGAGCCAACCTGGAGGAAGCTCCAGTGGCCAAGCTGAAGGAAAAAGCAAAAAAAGAAACAAAACAAAAGCGAATAATAGATTATAGCCTGAAGTGGAAACATATGTTCGTACTTATATAAATAAATTATTTAAGGAATGACTAAATTAAGAGGATAGAAATTTATAATTTTTAAAGAAATTTGTACTCCAGGAGATGGAGCTTAATTCCTTTCCCCTTGAGTGTGGTCTGGATTTAGTGAGTTAGTAGAACATAGTTTGGAACAGTAAAAATAGAAACTTTACACAAGAGAAACTTGGAAGGTTTTAACCAAGTGATCAAGTTTTATGCTATAGTGATAAGCCAAACTGATATAATTTACCTTCAGATATGATCAAATGAGAAGCATAATTCATCACAGAATTATTTTTTTTTCAAAAATCTGGAACTCCAGTCTGATGTTGAAAAAACATCTGACAAATCCACACTGAATATTTGACCACGACTTTAAAAAACTCTTAAGATCACAAAAAAAAATCTTGAAAAATATCACAAATTAGTAGAGACCAAGGAGAAGATTAAATCTTATGTGATATCCCAGATTGGACCCAAGAATAGAAAAATGACATTAGTGGAAACTAATGAAATACAAATAAAGTCTGTAATTTAGATAAAAGAGATGTACCGATGTTAATCACTTATTTTTACAAATGTGTCATGGCTTTGTTAAAATTAGGGGAAACTGGGTGAAAGGTATATTGGAATTTATACTATCATTATAATATTTATATAAATTTAAAAGTAGTCCAAATAAATGTGTGTTAAAAGTAGAACAGAGAAGGTTATGGTGATTGAGATAGGGGAGGGGTTTGTTTGGAATAGTTATGTGAAAGGTAAAGATTCAAAATAATTTTAGATCTAATTTCAATTACCATTTACATCATTTCTTCTTCTGACTCAGAATTGCTATAGCTGATCTAATCCTGCTTGTCACAGCAGATGGCCAGGTTTTTGAATACAGATTAAAAAAATTATTATTCTATAGTTCTTTCTGAACTGGTGCTGATTTTGCTTAGTAGATTTTATAGATTTATAGATTCTTCCATTAAAAGGTGTTTATTTATTTAACTGGTTAAGATGAAAATTGGCAAACCTTGCAATTCTGTTAGATAGTCCAATTTGTTCTTTATCTGTTAACCAATACAGTTGGATTAATTCAGCCAGTCAAACCATAGCAACATAACATCAAGAGGGGAGATAGAGCAATACATCACAATTCTATCCCTGCAATTCTCTTTTTAAATTTATTCAGTTTTCCCTTCTGGCTCTGCACCATCTCACTCTGGCTGAATACATGGTATGTTTTGTTTAATGTGTACTTCGCAGATGTTTCCTTACATTGGCCTGAGGAGGTACAGATGTCTAACTCTGCCTATTTCCAACATAGCAACAATATTCAGAATACTTTTGTCTTCTATTTTTCTGAAAAATTCTTAGTTAACACTTATTGAAACCTAACCACTCACTTTTGAAGATGAAAATATATATCATGGTAGTTAAGAGGAAATTGAAAAATTAGGGTTGAATTATGACAAACTAATTGGATGTTGAATTGTACTGACCACATATGAGGAATCGCCAGCATATTCACTGCTACAGATTAAACTATAAATAAGAAGCAAAATTTGCCTCACTGAATGCACAACCTAGTTTAGAAAGAGACAAGTGAATAATTAATTTAAATGTTTGACAGAAATAGTATGCTTGAGTGTTCTCAGGTTACTATGGTGGCAGAAAATAGTATTTTTATGGTAGACTAAGCAGCATAAATCTCCTTGAGGTTATAGTTAAGCTGGATCTTAATGGATGTGTATGCATCTGTCAACTATATATGACCTTATTTAAATGTCAAGATTGTTTTGAAACCTTGAGATAATACTTCTTGTGTTGCTATTGTTTACAATCTGATTTTGAGGCTATATGACAAATCATTTTGGAAGTCTGTTCTTATGCCATGCTTATCAATTCTGACAAGCAAATGATCAATTTTATATATATATATATATATTATATATATATAGTGCAACACTGTATATAGATAGATCCTGACATTTCTATCAACTCAAAATATAAGCAGTATTAATAATTTAGTATATAAATAGTGCTGTATTCTATGCATTAGAAAGGTATATATAAAATTTGTAAAACTAATTATAGGTACAATATGTAAGAAATAAGAAAGAGAGGATCTGGGCTAAATTTGTGAGAATGTGAATGTGAGTGAGTCAGTTTAATTCTCTGCTGTCATCATCTTGAAATTACTGACAATTTTGTCTTTAAATTTGTAGTTTAAAGTGAAATTTGATGAGAAAATGGAGCAAGAAGCTGAACAGAGGAGATATGTACAATATGTTTGCAATTCCTTGACACCATATTCATGTGTACTGTTTCCAATACCCTACAAGAATAAACACACAATTGTGGTATAACCACGATGTGTGGGAATTCAGCAAGACTGAAAGCAAAAACAAAGTGTGTTATGTCTACAACTGACCAAGTGAAGACTCAGCCCCAATAGTCATGCTTTCTATTCAAACCAGATCTTGCTTTGAACACAGAAAGAAGGCAAAGGTATTCTGATAAACACAAACAAACATATTCTTTTTCACTCATGTTACTTCCTTCTATAACTAACTACTACACTGAAAATTATGACATAGAGTGAAAGATAAAGACAGGGCAGCACAGAGTTACATTTTATTTCAGTTCTATCTTATTCATCAGTAAGCCAAATATAATTTTGGCAAAATATGCCAACAATTATCAAAAAGTGAAATGAAAAGTCATGCTAGTTTTGTCCAGTCTACTGTTCTAGTAAGAATAAAATACATGTACATGTATGCTGAGCTATAAAAAATGTGTAAGTTTGGGGATTCCATATATGAGCTAAATGCTTTTATACGTGTATTAAAACTGGCATTGTATAATAAAAAATGAACACTAAATCTACATCATTTATAATGATGGATAACCTAATTTTTTTTTACTTAGAATAGTATCAAAAAGCAAATAAAATGCACCGTGGACAACTAAAAAAAGAGCTCAAAGAATGATGAAAAATGCTCTGTATTTTAGTACCTTTAACAGCACATTTTTGGAATATTTGCTGCTATTACTGTTTGTTACATGTTACCATTTGAACAAGAGGTCTCAGATTTTCTTCTTGCACTGGAACCCACAAATTAGAAGTCTGGCATTAGAGATGAAAGAATGTTAATACCTGTTTGTAGTAGTTTTATTTTTTAAAGTATGAAAGAGATTTTGCATTTAAGAGATAGCATTGGCTAATGGTTAAGGAAAGGACTTTAAAGACAAACATGCCTGATTTTTAGTCATAGTTCTACTACTTACTAGAAATTTGGAAATTGTGTAATCTCTCTGAGTTCATTTTTCTTATTTGTAAGCTGGGAACAGTAAGATTAACTCTTTTATAGTGTGAATATCTACTTAGATTATATACTTATAAATCTATATACTTACATAGGTGCTGAGACTGTGGGCAAAACTATATACACGGAAAGCTATTATCATTATTATTATTCTATGTGGATATAGAACTGCTTACAGACATGGTTCAAAAATGGAGGAGAAATGACAGATGAAATTTAATTAGGAATGATTTGATGAGTAAGGACTTTCAGAAAGAGGTAGAATTAGGCCCCAATTTTACAAAATAGTGTGCTAAGTAAAACTTTATGGAAAGTGAATTGATCTGAAAATGATCTAGCCAGCCTTGAATAAAGAACCTGATTATACTCTGATCATGGAGTGCCTATGTAAATCATGGTGAAAGTGAAAGGGAATGTTTTGCCCAAAGATTCATAATGCTTTTGGGTTAAATGTGTATCTTGCAATAAAATTTGCAGACGTGGGATAGGTTGTCTCAGAAAGAACTGAGTATCCCTTCATAGGATGTGAATAAGCACTGACTGAAGAAACATCTGGAAAGGTTATTATACAAAAGATCAACATCAGATGCATAAACTATATAGCAAGCAAAGTCTTTTATAAATTATAAATGTGCAGTGATAAGAAAGCTAGGTAAAAGTGAAATAAATTTATAAAATGTATAAATTGCGTCAAGATAGAGGTGATTTATGCATAATTACAGTTAGGTTTTACACAGTAGAGATCACGGCTAAGGGAACAAGAGATAATGTTAAGAAAGTTGGAGAAAGGGAAAAAAATCTAAAACACATACAAATAGATTCTCCCTGTAGATAATTCAGAGGTAAAAACAGTAATTGTTGATGAGAAAAATATTAAACTAGAACAAGTGAAGAAAATTATCTAATGCCATAAAAATATGCAAATAACTTCTAGACTATCATACCTCAGAGATTTCCCTAACTGTGGAAATACTGAGTGACAGAGAGATACTTACCTCGAAAGTAATTAAGCTTTAGGGACGTTACTTCATCTGTCTCAACAGAACTCTAACTAATTTTTTTAAAAGAGTCAGAAAATTTTGTATGACTGAAGCTTCACAAAATGTAGGCCATTTAGTAAATATGTCAAATATTAAAAGTTTTATGTCTTACATTTAAGTCTTTAATCCATTTTGAGTTGATTTTTGTATATGGTAAGAGGGAGGGGTCTGGTTGCATTCTTCTGCGTATGGATATCCTGCATTCCAAGCACTACTTATTGAAGTGACTGTCTTTTCTTGAGTGTGTGCTCTTGGTGCCTTTGTCAAAAAATGAATTGACAGTAAATGTGTAGATTTAATTTTTGGGTTCTGTATTCTGTTCCATTAGTTTATATGTCTGTTTTTATGCCAGTGGCATGCTGTTTTGGTTACTATATTTTTACAGTATAATTTGAAGTCAGGTAGTATAATGCTTCCAGCTTTGTACTTTTTGCTCAGGATTTCTTTGGTTACTAAAGGTTTGTGGCTTCTGTATGAATTTTAGGAGGCTTTTTCTATTTCTGTGAAGAATGTCAGTGATGTTTCTATAGAGATTGCATTGAATCTGCAGATCACTTTGGGTAATTGGATATTTTAACAATATTAAGTTTTCTAATCCATGGGCATGGAATACCTTTCCATTTTCTTGTGCATCCTATTCAATTTTTTATCAGGTTTTATATTAATAGTTTATATGGTAGAGATTTTGTACTTACTTGGTTAAAATTATTCCTAGGTATTTAATTTCATTTTGTGTAGTTACTGAAAATTAGATTGCTTTCTTGATTTCTTTTTCAGATTGTTCACTGTTAGCATATTGAAATACTACTGAATTGTCTATTCAAATTTTGTATTCTGCAACTATGAAACTACTAGAATAAAACATCAGGGGAACACGTTAGGGCATTTCTCTGGGCAAAGATTTTTTGGGGTAAGACCTCAGAAGCACAGGGAACTAGATAAAAGTAGACAAATGGTATTACTTTAATCTAAAAAGTTTCTGCACAGCAAAGGAAATAATCAATAGAGTGAGAAGACAATCTACAGAACTGCACAAAATTTTTGTAGACTATCTGTTTGACAAAAAAAATCATGACCAGAATAGATCAGGAGCTCAACTTGACAAAAAATATTAAAAAATAGGCAAAGATTTGAATAGCCATTTCTGAGAAGAAAACATACAAATGGCCATCGGATATCTGAAAATAATAACCCACATCACTAATCATTAGGGAAATGCACATCAAAACCACAACAGATGCTGGCAAGGATGTGGAGAAAGGGGAACACTCATACATTGCTGATGAAAATGTAAATTAGTATAGCCACTCTGAAATACAGTATAGAAGTTTATCAGAAAACTAAAAATATGGTTACCATATAATCCAGCAATACCACTGATGGGTATGTACCAAGAAAGGAAATCAGCATTTGTAGAGATAGCTGCACTTTCATGTTTATAAAGCAGTGCTGGCTGGGTGTTGTGGCTCACGCCTGTAATCCTAGCACTTTGGGAGGCTAAGGTGGGTGGATCACGAGGTCAGGAGATCAAGACCATCCTGGCTAACACGGTGAAACCCCATCTCTACTAAAAATACAAAAAATTAGCCAGGCATGGTGGCAGATGCCTGTAGTCCCAGCTGCTCCGGAGGCTGACGCAAGAGAATGGCATGAACCTGGGAGGCGGAGCTTGCAGTGAGCCAAGATTGGGCCACTGTACTCCAGCCTGGGTGACAGAGCAAGACTCCATTTCAAAAAAAAAAAAAAAAAAAAAAAGCAGTGCTGTGCACAATAGCCAAGATGTACAATCAACCAAAGTGTCCATCAATGGATAGATACAAAAATGTGGTGTATATATTATGCAGTGGAATATTATTCACTCAAAAAGCACAACGAGACTCTAATTTGCAGCCACATGCATAGCTCTGGAAATCATTATGTTGAATTACATAAAACTGGAACAGAGAGACAAATATCTCAAGTTCTCACTCATATGTGGGAGCTAAAAAAGTTGATCTCATGGAGATAAACAGTAGACTTGTGTTTAGCAGAGCCTGAGAAAGTAGAGAGGATGGGAAAATCAAGAGATTTTGACTAATGGGTACTGATATGGTTTGGCTGTGTCCCCACCCGAATCTCATCTTGAATTCCCACAAGCTGTGGGAGAGACCTGGTAGGAGATAACTGAATCATTGGATCAGGTCTTTCTCTTGCTGTTCTCATGATAGTGAATAAGTCTCAGGAGATCTGATGGTTATATAAAAATGGGAGCTTCCCTGCACAAGCTCTCTTCTCTTGTCTGCTGCCATGTAAAATGTGCCTTTTACCTCCTGCCATGGATTGTGAGGGCTTCCAGCCACATGGAATTATAAGTCCAATAAATCTCTTTCTTTTGTAAATTTCCCTGTATTTATCAGCATCAGCAGCATGGAAACAGCCTAACACAGTAAATTGGTACCAGTAGATTAGGGTGCTGCTGAAAAGATACCTGAAAATGTGGAAGTGACTTTGGAACAGTCTGGAGGTCTCAGAGTTCGAAACTTTGTAGGAAAGTTTGGAAATCCAAAGACACTTGTTGAATGGCTTTGTCCAAAATGCTGATAATGATATGAACAATAAAGTCCAGGCTGAGGTGGTCTCAGATGGAGATGAGAAAATTTTGGGGAACTGGAGAAAAGGTGACTCTTGTTATGTTAACAAAGAGACTGGCAGCATTTTACCCCAGCTCTAGAGATTTGTGGAACTTTGAACTGGAGAGAGATGATTTAGGGTATTTGTCAGAAGAAATTTCTAAGCAGTAAAGCACTCAAGAGGTGCCTTGGGTGCTATTAAAAGCATTCAGTTTTAAAACGGAAACAGAGCATAAAAGTGCAGAAAATTTGCAGCCTGACAGTGTGATAGAAAAGAAAATCCCATTTTCTGAGGAGAAATTCAAGCCAGCTGCAGAAATTTGCATAAGTAATGAGGGCCCAAATGTTAATCCCCAAGATGATGGGGAAAAAGTCTTCAGGGCATGTGAGAGGTCTCCACGGCTAGCCCTCCTATCACAGGCCTTGAGGCCTAGCAATCAAAAATATGATTGCTAAATATGGATGTCAAAATAAAGAAGGAATATTTGGAAAATCAGTAATAGAGAGCTCTATTACTTACACACACACGTTTGCAACTGAACTACAGCTCGCCAAAGAGAACAAAAACAGAAAGAAGCTGGGAGGCAATTGAGACCATATTGCATGTAAACTCCACTAGACTAGGTTGATCAATGTTTGTTCATTTGAATGAAAGAGATGTGAGAAATAAAATCAAAAGTTAAAGTGAACTGAAACATTCTACACCTTTTATTTGGAACCTATCTTATTTGAAAATAATATAGTTAGAACCCCCAAATGTGTCACCATGTCATTATCAAATAAATTAAGTAGGCCAGAGACAAAAAAGAAGATTGAAGCTCTGAATAAAATAATAACATAAGAAAACACGATAAGTTATGCAAAAATAAATAATACCAAGTATGAGATTGACATAATAAAATCAGTTTTGAAAGAAAACAAACCTGTGAATAGCAACTCAAATTATAAAGATTTAGAATGAAAAGATATGTGAACAAAATAGATGAGTAGTATATATAGAATGAGAATATAAATGTATTTTATATGGTTGAAAGGTATCATTGAGAAGTATGTAAAGAAAGAAGTGAGGTCCTGAGTAATGATAAATGAAACACAAGGACACTTGATTTAATTTCTCATATGTAGTATATTTTTCATTATAACAAAATAAGATGTATCATTTCAATAGGAAAAAACAAATGTTGACAACAATAACAAATAATAGTCTAATGATGGTGTAGAGAATAAATAGAGGAGAAATATATATATATTTGACTATATTAAATTTGGATTTGCAAATTAGGGTATAAATATTTTCAAAAATAGTACTAAGAAAATTGGGTTTTAATGAGAAATAACTATATTTATATGAATATGTTATTAAATAATTTCAAGGTAATTTTAAAAAATTATATGTAATATATGACATCATAAAGAGCTAAACTAAGCCAAATATCTCATATATGTTAACACATAGGCATTTTATGTCTAGATACAGAAAGCATTCTCAGAATTGTAGCAAAGAAATGAGTTGTTGCCATACTCATGCATTTAATCTCATAAAATAAAATATCCTGCACCTGAAAACAACAAAACATCTAACATTACTGAAAGTAATATTAAATGACATATTAGGGAAATAGTTGCAAAACATAGTTCAAAAATAATGACAAATTTATTTAAGTTAGAAAATCGTGATCGCCATTTAAAAATATGCAGAAAAGTAAATAAAATGTTGAAATAAAAAGAAATTATATATCTTAATTATTACAAAATTGCAAAAATAATACAATCTTACCTGATTAGGTTACAACATGCTAGAATAAGCAGGATACTCCGTGTTTAAAATAGTTTCAGAAGATCAGATAATAATTTTTTGCTACTTAAAGTTTGGCAAAAACATAATATTTAATTCAACAAATACTTGAATTCTTGCACTTCACAATGTAGACTAACAAGCATTTATAGGCATGTGCTTTCATTTTCTTCAACTTTTAATGTTTATTGTCATGTTTCCCAATAGAAAACAATATCAAATGATGCAGAATGAAGGATCTCCCACATCTCATCCACCAACTATGTGGTTCTGTATTTCACAGAAAAATGTTACTTTTTAAACATATCTTTTCTTATATATGTAATATATGATATACATGATATAATATACAAGATCTATATTATAAACAGTTCATTTTTGTATATTAGGAATACGCAAGCAAACACATGTACAACATACCTGTACCATAAAGCCAAATTGAACATAAGACGTTTACCAGTAGCTGGACCAGGTGATGTCTAATCAGATAGGCTCAATTTCTCATTTTGAGGAAGTATAATTCAGTGGGAGAGGAGCCTGGACAAGGAAACAGCAGATGATACAAGTTCAGGAAATAGAAAGGCAGAGAGTGAGTCACAGTGAAAAATACCTTTTGTATCTAAAACACGTAAAACAATTGATCAGTGGTCACTAACGTTTCCATTATTTTATTTAACATATTTAAATATTTGATTTTTTTTTGGAATTTATTTGATCCTTTGAGAATTTATTCTGGTGTCTGATGAAAGGAAAAAGTTCAAATACATATAAATTATTTATTGTTTAGTGAGTTGCTTCTTCCTAATTTGAAACACTTTTTTCGGGGGGGTTGGGGGCAGAGTCTGGCCCTGTCACCCAGGCTGGAGTACAATGCAGCGAACTTGGCTCACTGCAACCTCTGCCTCCTGGGTTCAAGGGATTCTCCTGCCTCAGCCTCCCGAGTAGCTGGGATTACAGGCACTGGCCATTATGCCTGGTTAATTTTTGTATTTTTGCATAGATGGGGTTTTGCTATGTTGGCCAGGCTCATCTTGAACTCCTGACCTCAGGTGATTCACCTGCTTCGGCATCTCAACGTGCTGGAATTACAGGCATGAGCCATCACACGGGCTTTGAAACACTTCTTGTTTGCATCTCTCCTAATTTTACTTAAATACAGTATTTCTACATTTTTAGGATATATAACATTGAATACTGACTTTTTTTATTCCTTTATTTCCTACATTTAAAAGTGTTAAATATTTACTGCCTCCCATTTTAGCTAATATTTTTATTCATCTCTTGCCTGACTAATGTCTCTCCTCTAGTGAAGTTCTTACATGCTCAAAAATGTTGCTCTCTTTTAATATTCGTGAAAATTCTATGAGAGAAAATTAACATTGCTTCAGACAATGCCAGAATCTATGAGAGAAAATTAACATTGCTTCAGAAAATGCCAGAGAGCTAGTCTATACTAGAAGTGACTTCCACAGAATCCTTATGGAAATCTGAAGAACCAAGAACTACATATGCAGACAAGTGCATGATTGAAAAAGCCTATATATAATAATAGAATTAAAAAATTCAAGCATTGTGTTAGCCCAATCTCATGCTGCCATAAAGAAATACCTGAGACTAGGTGATTTATAAAGAACAGAGGTTTAATTGACTCACAGTTCCACAGGACTGAGGAAGCCTCAGGAAACTTAAAATCATGGCGGAAGGCTCTTCTTCACAGGGCAGCAGGAGAAAGAATGTGTGCAAGTAGGGGAAATGCTAGACACTTATAAAATCATCAGATCTTGTGAAAATCACTCATTATCAAAAGAACAGCATGGGTAAATCATCTTCATGATTCAATTACCTCCACCTGTTCCTGCCCTTGATACATGGGGATTATTATGATTCAAGGTGAGATTTGGGTGGGGACAGAGAGCAAAACCTTATCAAGCATAAAGTTAATGAAAATGTTTTTGAAATAAAAGAAGTTGCTCTAATATTTTTGAACTCTCCTATATTTCTTAGTTTCAGATGAAATTCGATAGATAGCATGTGACTGATTGTAGCTAAGAAGTCAAGAAAAATCATGAAATGTCTCATTTCTAGGCAAAAGCACTTAGAAACTCAGGTGCCTCAGCTATTTCTCTTTTCTCCTACAATGGTAATTTTGATGATCAGATGATATAGAGGGTATAACTCCAAATAAAGGCAAGTAACTTTTATTAGGAAAAAATAAACACATTGTATAATGCTTGAGGTGTCGACATTTGTCTGTTTTAACAAATAGCGCTAATTATTATTCTAACATCTATTGTCCTGGGGTAACTGAGCAATGCCATAGGATCTCCTCCACCTCTATCCCAAATTATAGACTTTATAATTTTGTCTATGGTCTATTTTATCTTTTATTCATTTTCTTTGGCTGACTTTTTAAATTTCCATTTTCTATTCTCTTTACTATTTTGCCAATTGCGAACAAAATCAATTTACTCTTATTCTCTCTCTAATCTTGTCTTCATTTTTGTGATGATTCTAATTTTTTCACCTATTTATTAAGTTTGGTCAAATGTTATCAACTTTTATGTTTCTTTTTCTGTATTTGAAGGAACTTGGATAGTATATCAAGGGCCCCATAAATACACTTTATATTAATTAATTGTTTCACACATTTGTAAGTTTTTCACATTTCTTCCTACAATTTTATGAGTGGTTTTTAATCATATTTTCTCAAACTATCCCAAGAATCTAACATCTGACATACTGGACATTTTCATAGGAACATTGGTTTAAATATTATTGTTTTTTAAATACAACAAAGAGCATATATTTAATGAAAATTGAGGTTTTTATCAGCCTAACAAATGATTATTATTTATTAATTTAGTATACATTGTGTTTTTTCAAAGTTACATAAAGTCATGAAATATTTCAAAATGGTATTACTAAAAACAGCTAAAGTTTTTGTAGCGTGTACCATTGCTAAACATATTACTTCTAGTAGATAATAATAAATATATTAGTTCTAATATGGCTGTGAGACAGACATTTCTCCCTTTCTTTTTAAATTGTTATGCCTTTTTACTTTTTTCCTTTCCTGGTTGAATTTGTTAGGGCCTCCTGTACAATCTGAATCTAATATCAGTGACTGATTGTAGACATACTTGCTTTGTTTCTAATTGAAGGAAAGGTAGAGTGTTCAAAACATGAGCTGTGTATCCGATGTTAGCAGTAGGTTTATACAGGTATCTTGTATCTATTGAAAAAGTTTTCTTTTCTTTTTAGTGTACTGAGGATTTTTGTCATGAGTACACATTATATTTTGCCAAATACCGCCGTATGCTATTGGGTTCATAATTTTTCTCCTTTATACTCTTAATGTGAATGATATTGATTACTTTTGAAGGTTAAACCAATCCTGCACTACTGGGAAAAATTCTAGCGGGTCATGATGGACTATCATCTTCATATATTGCTGAATTTAACTGGATATGCTATAAATATTTTTCTATTTATGTTCATGACAGGAATTGATTTTAGTGTACACTTAAGATTCCCTTTAAATATAAATCCTTTCTTTCTATTGGTGTATAGTATTCTTAACCCATAATAAATCTATTCCAAGAGTGTAAACTGAGTCCAGCAAGTCCTTTCAACAAGTGAACATTTAAGGTAGCTAATTGATAAGTAGAGCTGGAGGATATATAGGAAGACTATGAAGAATTTTATAGTCTAAAGACTATTAAGTAAGGAAGCTTGGATGATTGGGAAGGTTCAAATAGTCTACGGTATATGCAGTAGAAAATATCTAGTCATGATTTTGCACTTCTTCGTTAGTAACAATGGGTAACTCTTTTGCCAATAAACATTGTTATTTTTCAACATCACTGCTTCTCTAAACCTAATATTTGCTTTAATATTATATTTTTCTTTCAGTGCTTAAAGTGCTGTATTGTAATGAATGGCTTCTTACTATTAGTGAAGCACAGCTTGACATTTTCCCAGCTGCTGATTAGGTTAAGGTGAGCTGACATAGTCACCTGATAGAGGCAAACATACATTTTCTCTGGAGGCAGAAAACATTAATACATGCAGCAGCCCTAGAAGTGAGATGCTTATTACTCCTTCCAAGAAAGAACTTCCTCTCTAGGTTGCAGAAGTTGACTTACAGCCCCTAGTCATTATAATTTCAGAATCCACTGTTGGACTCAACAAAAGGTCATGTTATATCTGAGTAGCCATCAGGCAATAACTAAGCACAGTAGTAACTAATCATGATAGGGGTAGCAGGATCTAGATTTTCCTTCCAAAAGAGAAATTCCTTTTTAGTACAGATAATCTCATTGTGTTGGTCTAGATTTTATCAAATTTGTGTCATGGCCTCTTCCTGACTAATCCTCCTTCCTCCTCTCTTACCTTAGTAAGATGACCTCGATACTTATTACAACAATTAAATCATTGGGATATTTGTGCAAGAAATCAATGCGATAGAATCCAGTAATTGATCCCAAAATATGTAGACTTTTGATTGATTATAAAGTGGTTGAAAGCATCTGTAAAAAGAATAAGCATTTAAATAAATGGTTCTGACTTAATTAGATAGCCAGAGACTATCGTTTGGAAATGATTTATTTGTCCTCACCAAAACTCATATTGAAATTTGACCCCCAATAAGATGGTTTGTCTCTGTATCCCCATTCAAATCTCATGTCAAATTGTAATCTCCACATGTCAGGGAAGGCGCCTACTGGGAGGTGACCAGATCATGGGGGCAGATTTCTGCCATGCTGTTCTCATGATAGTGAGTGAATTCTCATGAGATCTGATGATTTAAAAGTGTGTGGAACTTCCTCTCTTGCTCTCTCTCTCCTACCTTGCCAAGGTAAGGATGTGCTTGCTTCCCCTTTGCCATCCACCATGATTGTAAGTCTCCTAAGGCCTCCTAGTGGTGCTTCCTGTTAAGCCTGCAGAACTGTGAGTCAATTAAACCTCTATTATTCGTATATAACCCAATCTCAGGTGTTCTTTATAGCAGTGTGAGAACAGACTAACACAGAAAATTGGCACCAATACTGCGGCACTGCTATAAAAATACTTGTAAATGTGAAGCAACTTTGGAACTGGGTAATGAGCAGAAGTTGGAACAGTTTGGAGGGCTCAGTAGAAGACAGGAGGATGTGGGAAGGTCTTCCTAGAGAACGGCTGAATGATTTTGATAAAAATGCTGGTAGTGATATGGAAAGTGAAGTCCAAGCTGAGGTGATCTCAGATGGAGATGAGGAAATATTGGGAACTAGAATAAAGGTCATTCTTGCTATGCTTTAGCAAAGAGATTGGCAACATTTTGCCCTTGCCCTAGATATCTGTGGAACTTTTAACTTGAAAAAGATGATTTAGGATATCTAGCCGGACACATTTCTAAGCATCAAAGCATTCAAGATGTAACCTGGCTTTTGATAAAAAACATGCAGTCATATATATTGCATGACCTGTCTGTGTCTAAAAGAGAATGCTCATACATGTGGAAAGGAGATGGTATGAAATTGGAACATATATTTAAAGGCAGAGTATAAAAGTTTGAAAAATTTGCATCCTGATCATATGGTAGAAAACAAAACAAAACAAAAAAGCAACAACACAATATCTAGGGAGAAATTCAAGATGGCTGCAGAAATTTGCCTAAGTAATGAGGAGCTGAATGTTAATAGCCAAGAAAATGAGGAAAATGTCTTCAAGACATGTCAGAGATCTTTGCAGAAGCCCCTCGTATCACAGGCCTAGAAGCCTAGGAGGGAAAAATGGTTTTGTGGGCCAGGCCCAGGATCCCAATGCTCCATACGGCCTCAGAACATGGCACCTTGCATCCCAGCCACTACAGCTCCAGCTGTGGCTAAAAGGGACCAAGGGACACCTCTAGCCATTGCTTCAGAAGGTGCAAACCCCAAGCTTTGGTGGCTTCCACATGGTGTAGGGCCTGTGGGTACACAAAAGGCAAGAGTTGAGGTTTAGGAACCTCTGCCTACATTTCAAGGATGTACAGAAATGCCTAAATGTCCAGGCAGAAGCCTGTTGCAGGGGCGGAGCCCTCATGGAGAACTTCTACTAGGGCAATATGGAGGAGAAATATGGAGTCAGAGCCCCCACACAAAGTCACCACTGAGGAACTGCTTAGTGGATCTGTGAGAAGGGGATCACTATCTTCCAGAACCAGAATTGTAGATCCACTGATAGATTGCACCATACACCTGGAAAAGCCACAGGCACTGAATGCCAACCCATGAAAGTAGCCAGGAACGAGGCTCTACCCTGCAGAGCCACAGGGGCAGAGCTACCCAAGGGTGTGGGAGCCCACCACTTGCATCATTGTGCCCTGGATGTGAGGGATGGAGTCAAAGGAGATTATTTCAAAGCATTAAGATTTAATGACTGCACCACTGGGGTTTAAACTTGCATGATCCATGCAGCTGCTTTGTAATGGGAGCTTTTATCTAATGCCTGTATCCCCATTGTATTTTGTTCCTTTTGTAATGGGAGCATTTATCTAATGCCTGTATCCCCATTGTATCTAGGAAGTAGGTAACTTGCTTTTGATTTTATAGGCTCACAGGCAGAAGGGACTTGCGTTGTGTCAGGTGAGACTTTGGACTTGGACTTCTGAGTTAATGCTGGAATGAGTTAAGATTTGGGGGGACTGTTGGAAAGGCATGTATGGTTTCAAAAGGTGAGAATAACGGGAGATTTGGGAGGTGCCAGAGGCAGAATATTATAGTTTGGCTCTGTGTTCTCACCCAAATCTCTTATCAAATTGTAATCCCCACATATCAGGGGAAGGGCCTAGTCAGAGGTGATTGGATACTGGGTTCTCATAATAATGAGATCTGATGGTTTAAAAGTTGTCTGAGGCCTCCCTGTCATGCTGCCCATTTAGTGGGCAGTACTTTGAGTCATGTAAATCTCTTTTCTTTATAAATTACCCAGTTTCAGGTAGTTCTTTATAGCAGTGTGAGAAAAGACTAATATACCCAACATTGCATATGTTGGGAGATGGGGCTCAGTGAAAGGTGTTTAAGTTATGGGAGCAGAACCCTCATGAATGGTTTGATGTTGTTCTTGCAGCAGTGAGATCTAAATTATTTCCTGCCACAGGTGGTTTTTCTAAAGCCAGCAGGCATCTTCATACATGTCTACTTTCTCTTGGAATCTTTCCATTACATTATGATTGTGATGCAGCATAAGAGCTTTTACCAGAAGCCAGGGCCATGCCCTTAGATTTCTCAGCCTGCAGCACTTTGAGCTCAATAAACTGCCTTTCTTTATGAACAAACATTATATAATAGCAACACAAAATAGACAAAGACACCATATAAAAGAACAACAAATGGGTGCTGACTTTGTCATTACACCTTACATGTTTTTTGTTAAATTTGGACTATAGATACACATGTTAATTTTAAAATATGTAAGTTCTCTAGAAGAAAACATAAAAATAATATTTTCAAAATTTGAGGATAAAAAATATTTCACTAAGGCAAAACACTGTATCAGTGAGAAATATTCACAGCTGATGGAAATATAAAATGACACAAAGACTGTGGGAAATTCTTGGCGGAATTAATAAAAATTCTTATATCCTGTGACTAACATTTTTATTCTTGAGAATATACTCATTAATGTGTACTTCAGTATTCACAATAGCCAAAAATGAAAACAAATAAAATGCCCAAGAACTGTAAAATGGATAGTGTTATATTTATATTATATAATACAATACTATACATAATTATTTTAAAAATAGGAAATGGCTCCTATACATAAAACTCACAAATCTACCAAACAATATCTGATTAATTAATATAGTTAACATTGTATAACATCAAATTTGGCAGGATTAATCTATGGAAATTAAAATAACATGAAAGTCAGGGTTCTGGTTTGCCTTTAGAAGGAGTGATGAGTAGTGAATGGAAGGTATGAACTGGGCTTTTGGGTTGCAGGTAATATTTTATTTTTAACTTGTTTGGGGATTCACAGATTTGTTGCTCTGAAAATCAAGAGTAGTACACTACCAGAAAGTAATGTACCTTTCAGTATGTGTGTTATATATCAACTTAAAAATTTTCACACATACACACACACACACACACACACACACACAAAACTATCTTTTCAAAAAGACAAGGCCAGGCATGGTGGCTCACACCTGTAATACTGGCACTTCGGGAGACTGAGGTGGGTGGGTAGCTTGAGCCTAGGAGTTTAAGACTAGCCTGGAAATAATAGTGAGACCCTATATCTGGAAAAAAATGAATTGACACAATTACCTATGTGTGGTGGTATGTACCTCTAATCTCAGCTATTCCTGAGCTGAGGTGAGAGGATTGCTTGAGCCTGGGAGATCAAGGCTTCTCTGATCATGCCACTGCACTTCAGCCTGGGTGCCTGAGAGAAATTTTGTCTCAAAAAAAAAATGTAAAAGAAAATCAAGAGTGAAAATGCAGGATATTTAAATAATTTCTTTGTCAATAGTTATAAGATGTATTAAAAGTTGTATTTAGGAAAATACAAATTCAAATTTATTACAAAAATAATAATACGAAATAAATTATTTAAGCATTCAATGCAGAAAGCTTAGGAAATACTAAAGCCAAGAAAACTAAAAATTTAAATTACAAAGCTAAAATAACTGTATTAAAAATGGGCAAACGATCAAATAGCTAATCAAAGAAGATATACAGATGGCAAATAAGCATATGAAAAGATGATCAACACCACATGTCATTACTGAATTGCAAGTTAGCACAACAGTGAAAACCACTGCACAGCTACTAAAATGGTCAAATTCCAAAACACTGACAATAATACCTAATTGCTGTGGAAATGCAAAATGGTAAAACCACTTTGCAAGACACTTCCACAGTTTCTTACAAAACTAAACAAACATTCTCTGACCATATGATCCACGTAATCATACCCCATTGTATTTACTAAAATGAGTTGAAAATATATGTCCACACAAAAGCCTGCGCATGGTATTTATAGTAACTTTATTCATAATCACCAAAACTTGGAACCAACCAAGATGTTCTTTAGTAGGTGAATGGATAAACTGTAGAACATCCAGACAATGGACTATTATTGGAAACTAAAAAATATGAGTTACTAAGCAATGAAAAGGCATGGAGGAGACTTACATGCATATTACTAAGTGAAATAAGTCATTTTAAAAATCCGTAAACTGCCTGATTCTAACTACATGACAAGGCAAAAAGTACAAAGAAAATAAAACGTTCAGTGGTTGCTCAGGGGGAAGGGAGGGCAGACTCTCACAGGAGCACAGAGGATTTTTAAGGCAGTGAAAAATGTTCTGAATGATACTACAATGCTAGACAAATGTGATTATACATTAGTCAAAATCTATGGAATATACAACGCTGTTGGTGAACTATTGACTCTGGATGATAATAATGTGTTACTGTGTTAGATTCATTGATTTTAACAAATATATCATTCTGGTGTAGGATGTTGATAGTTGGATAGGCTAAGGTGGGAACAAGGGGTATATGGGAACTCTGTATTTTTTGCTCAGTATTTCTGTGAACTTAAAACTTCTAAAAATAAAATTAAAAATACACACACACACAAAACCTCAACAGTAAAGAAATCATATATAGACAAGAATAAAAAATATTTCCAATTACTACACCAAATATTTAGGTCAAAAGAGGTTTTCAATGAATTTTTTAAAATGTTTCTAACAAGCGGTATCACAAAACATTCTACCATTTTTCAACCTAGTTTGCAAAAGACTGATAAGACTGACATTAAAAACTCTTAAATAATATAGTATTTTAAAAGACTAGGATCCATTCTTAGTGTTACAAAATATTTATTACAAAGCAATAGTAAACATGTTACATAGTGATGAAACAATAAAAATCATTCCAACAAAATTAGAGGACCAAAAATTTCATTATGTTACATTGTTCCAGAAAAGCCAGTCAAAGCAACAGATAGTCAAAGAGCTACAAATAATTAAATAAATAAGAAGATTTTCAGGTAATAGCAAGGTGTACTGAGAAACCCAAGAAAATCTAAAAACTTTTTTAGAAATAGTAAAAGATTAGGTAAAAAAGAATAACATTCAGTAGAATACAAATTTAGATATACTGGAGAAAAAAAGTTGTCATGAACAATAGGAAAACCATATTAAATCTCTACTGTAATTTAAATATTTTAGATACAGGAGCAGATAACAACCTGGGGAAATGTCTTTTACTTTTCAAATGTGACCTTAACCTTATACAAATCTTCCCCTGACTTTCTTATAGTTGGTCATATGACCTTCCAGGGTCTCACCCCACAACCTGGAGGCCAGTTACATTTCTACAAGGTTGTCCACAAAAACCCAAAAGTACTGGGTTTGGAGAGCTTCCACATGGCTGAACATGTGGAGGTTCCTAGAGGGTGACATTCCCAGAGACGTCATTGAAGCTCATGCCTCTTCCCCCATATCTTGTCCTATGTGTCTCTTCATTTGTATGCTTTGTGGTATCCTTTGTAATAAACCTGTAAATGTAAGTGTTTTCTTGATTTCTGTGAGCCATTCCAACTAATTAATTAAACCCAAAGAGGGGCTCATGGAAACCTCAACTTGAAGCTTAGGTCAGAAGTCCTGGAGGCCCGAAATTGTTCCTGGTGTGGGGTTAGGCAGTCTTGTGGATTGTGCTATCAACCTGAGGGATGCGACACTATCTCCAGGTAGATAGTGTCAGAAAAAATTACAGAACGCCCAGCTGGTGTCCACTGAAGAACTGATTGCTCACTTGGTGGTGGGAAGAAACTGCTCCCACATTTGGTCACAGAGTCTTCTGTAATGATTGTTGTGTTGGTGTGAGAGCAGAAGAAACATGGTTACAGTGTGTATTTGTCTGTTCTGATGCTGCTATAGAGAACTGCCTGAGACTGGGTAATTTACAAAAGAAAGAGTTTTAATTGACTCAGAGTTCAACATGGCTGAGTAACCTTCAGGAAAATTACAATCATGGTGAAATGGGAGGCAAATGTGTCCTTCTTCACATGGTAGCAGGACAGACAAGTGCCAAGCAAAGGGGGACAAGCCCTTATAAAACCATCAGATCTCATGAGAACTCACTCACTATCATGAGAACAGCATGAGGATATCCACTCCCATGATTCAATTATCTCCCACTAGGTCCCTCCCACAACACGTGAGAATTATCAGAACTACAATTCAAGATGAGATTTGGGTGGGGACATAGCCAAAGCATATCACCATTGTTTTCTCCAAGCACCCACAAATTGAAAAAATAAGCTGGTTAAAATTAAGGGCACCAATTTTTTCTTTACTTATATTTCTATACCCTAAGCCATCTAAATATTATAATTACATTGATGTTTTTAAATGGTGTTTGCATTGTTTCATCATCTTCTAAGATAACATTGTAATAAAACTTATTAAACATAAAATGTCATAAATGTATTCACAGTGATACATCCTTCTACAGAAAAGTCATGGGATTAAAATGTTATTCCTTCCCATTTCACTCTTATTTAATAAGAGCATTAAGTAGAAATTTGAGTGAGAAAATTTAATTATAACTTTTGTTTATTGTGCTATATGTCATCCTGGAGCAATAGTTCCACAGGGGATATCCCCATCTGGAGAGACAGTGTATTTTTGTCCTGTGGTGCAGGAACAAACTACTACAAACATGGTGGCTTAAAACAATAAAAATACATTTATTCTCTCACACTTCGGGGGAACAGAAGTCCAACATCAGTGTTGGCAGGCTCCAAGAGAGATTGAATTCCCTGCTTCTTCCAGTTTCTGGGGCTGGCAACATTCCTTTGCTTGAGCCCACATCAGTGAAAGCTCTACCTCCATCTTCCTATCATTGTCTATTCTTTTGGGAGTTACTCTCGAAACTCTCTTCTTTTCTCTTATGAGGACACATTTGATTCATTTAGGGCTCACATGGTAATTCAAGATAAACTCCTCCTCTCAGGATCCTTAATTTAATCACATATTTTGCCATATAAGCTACAATTAGAGGTTCCCAGATTTGATGTGAATACCTTTGGGGTGACGGGAGGTGAGAGGGCAGCTATTTTTTAGCTTACCACGGAGGGAAATAATAGGAAATTGGCCTTTCTGTCATATAGTATGAAGGCTATTAGGAGTGATTCCTTTTGCTGGACTCTTTCCTAGGTTGAAGTGGTCTTATTTAGCATCTACTAGGATGTAGGGGTGGGGAATTAGGGGGAGACTCTTGAGGAGTTCCTACAGGAATTATATAGAATCCTATTCTCTGGCTCTCTCTCCTCCAAAACTTCCCTGACTGACTGTTAGTCAGTTGCTTAGACTCATTTTCCTGGTTGCTTGGAATCATCTTCCTGGTTCTTCTAACCAGAAAATTGGTAGTGTTTTTAAATCGTTAAGTTTAGCTGTCCATATAGTCATCCTGTAACTACTACCCAAGAAAAGCAAAAAGCTGGAAAAGGGAGGAATGAATGAAGGTAGGAAAAAGGCAAAGACGAAAGGAAGAGAGGAAGAGGGGAAGGAGGGAAGGAGAGAGGAAGAAAGAAACATAAAGAAATTCACCTCCATTCTACCGGCTTCTCCAAGTTTCCATTTTCTTACACTGTGTTCATGTTTATGTTTACTGTTCAAAATTTTCAGGTAGTTATTCTGTTTCATAGCATTCTTTGTTTAGAGTTAGTATTATAGGGTTAGTCTTCAGAAGGCTTACATTGCCCACTAGGTGTGGAAATAACACAGCCTGGTTATTTTAATTTATCTTTGATACGTATTCAAATACTCTAAATGCTGAAGGGTTCTGTCTATATACTCTCCTTCTGGGAAATAGTGGTCCCATATATTCTGTATAGAAAATCTAAAATAGTGTAAAAGTATTCAAATGAATCAAAGGATTAATAGAATTATTTTTGCAAACTTCAGTTAAATACACCAATGTTCCCACATACTGATTTTTGGAGGAAAAATCAACACTGATATGATTGGAAAAATAAAGATATTTTCATCTACCTAGAGGTCAAGTAAACATGAAAGGAGTAAAAGCAAATCTCATGTTATAGAGGAAGGTCAATAACACAATCATTAGAAGATTACTTTCAGAAAAAACTTTCCTTTTTTAAGCTCTTAGACAAAAAGCTCCTTTGAGTGGTCAAATTTAAACATTCAAGTTATTTATAACTTTCAAGTGATGTTTGAGTCTATTTCTCAAGGTAACTTTCTCCTCAGTATTTTTTTTTCTTTTTTTTTATTATTATACTTTAGGTTTTAGGGTACATGTGCACAATGTGCAGGTTTGTTATATATGTATCCATGTGCCATGTTGTTTTGCTGCACCCATTAACTCGTCATTTAGCATTAGGTGTATCTCCTAATGCTGTCCTTCCCCCTCCCTCCAGCCCACAACAGTCCCCGGAGTGTGATGTTCCCCTTCCTGTGTCCATGAGTTCTCATTGTTCAATTCCCACTTATGAGTGAGAACATGCAGTGTTTGGTTTTTTGTCCTTGCGATAGTTTACTAAGAATGATGTTTTTCAGTTTCATCCATGTCCCTATAAAGGAAATGAACTCATCATTTTTTATGGCTGCATAGTATTCCATGGTGTATATATGCCACAATTTCTTAATCCAGTCTATCGTTGTTGGACATTTGGGTTGGTTCCAACTCTTTGCTATTGTGAATAGTGCCGCAATAAACATACGTGTGCATGTGTCTTTATAGCAGCATGATTTATAGTCCTTTGGGTATATACCCAGTAATGGGATGGCTGGGTCAAATGGTATTTCTAGTTCTAGATCCCTGAGGAATCGCCACACTGATGTCCACAATGGTTGAACTAGTTTACAGTCCCACCAACAGTGTAAAAATGTTCCTATTTCTCCACATCCTCTCCAGCACCTGTTGTTTCCTCACTTTTTAATGATGGCCACTCTAACTGGTGTGAGATGGTATCTCACTGTGGTTTTGATTTGCATTTCTCTGATGGCCAGTGATGATGAGCATTTGTTCATGTGTTTTTTGGCTGCATAAATGTCTTCTTTTGAGAAGTGTCTGTTCATGTCCTCTGCCCACTTTTTGATGGGGTTGTTTTTTTCTTGTAAATTTGTTTGAGTTCATTGTAGATTCTGGATATTAGCCCTTTGTCAGATGAGTAGGTTGCAAAAATTTTCCCCCATTCTGTAGGTTGCCTGTTCACTCTGATGACAGTTTCTTTTGCTGTGCAGAAGCTCTTTAGTTTAATTAGATCCATTTGTCAATTTTGGCTTTTGTTGCCATTGCTTTTGGTGTTTTAGACATGAAGTCCTTGCCCACGCCTATGTCCTGAATGGTATTGCTAGGTTTTCTTCTAGGATTTTAATGGTTTTAGGTCTAACTTTTAAGTCTCTAATCCATCTTGAATTAATTTTTGTATAAGGTGTAAGGAAGGGATCCAATTTCAGCTTTCTACATATAGCTAGCCAGTTTTCCCAGCACCATTTATTAAATAGGGAATCCTTTCCCCATTTCTTGTTTTTGTCAGGTTTGTCAAAGATCAGATAGTTGTAGATATGCGGCATCATTTCTGAGGGCTCTGTTCTGTTCCATTGATCTATGTCTCTGTTGTGGTACCAGTACCATGCTGTTTTGGTTACTGTAGCCTTGTAGTATAGTTTGAAGTCAGGTAGCGTGATGCCTCCAGCTTTGTTCTTTTGGCTTAGGATTGACTTGGCGATGCGGGCTCTTTTTTGGTTCCATATGAACTTTAAAGTAGTTTTTTCCAATTCTGTGAAGAAAGTCATTGGTAGCTTGATGGGGATGGCATTGAATCTATAAATTACCTTGGGCAGTATGGCCATTTTCACGATATTGATTCTTCCAACCCATGAGCATGGAACGTTCTTCCATTTGTTTGTATCCTCTTTTATTTCATTGAGCAGTGGTTTGTAGTTCTCCTTGAAGAAGTCCTTCATATCCCTCGTAAGTTGGATTCCTAGGTATTTTATTCTCTTTGAAGCAATTGTGAATGGGAGTTCACTCATGATTTGGCTCTCTGTTTGTCTGTAATTGGTGTACAAGAATGCTTGTGATTTTTGTACATTGATTTTGTATCCTGAGACTTTGCTGAAGTTACTAATCAGCTTAAGGAGATTTTGGGCTGAGACAATGGGGTTTTCTAGATATACAATCATGTCATCTGCAAACAGGGACAATTTGACTTCCTCTTTTCCTAATTGAATACCCTTTATTTCCTTCTCCTGCCTGATTGCTTTGGCCAGAACTTCCAGCACTATGTTGAATAGGAGTGGTGAGAGAGGGCATCCCTGTCTTGTGCCAGTTTTCAAAGGGAATGCTTCCATGGAGTTTTTGCCCATTCAGTATGATACTGGCTGTGGGTTTGTCATAGATAGCTCTTATTATTTTGAGATGCATCCCATCAATACCTAATTTATTGAGAGTTTTTAGCATGAAGGGTTGTTGAATTTTGTCAAAGGCCTTTTCTGCATCTATTGAGATAATCATGTGGTTTTTGTCTTTGGTTCTGTTTATATGCTGGATTACATTTATTGATTTGCGTATGTTGAACCAGCCTTGCATCCCAGGGATGAAGCCCACTTGATCATGGTGTATAAGCTTTTTGATGTGCTGCTGGATTCGGTTTGCCAGTATTTTATTGAGGATTTTTGCATCAATGTTCATCAAGGATATTGGTCTGAAATTCTCTTTTTTGGTTATGTCTCTGCCAGGCTTTGGTATCAGGAAGATGCCGGCTTCACAAAATGTGTTAGGGAGGATTCCCTCTTTTTCTATGGATTGGAATAGTTTCAGAAGGAATGGTACCAGTTCCTCCTTGTACCTCTGGTAGAATTCGGCTATGAATCCATCAGGTCCTGGACTCTTTTTGGTTCGTAAGCTATTGATTATTGCCACAATTTCAGAACCTGTTATTGGTCTATTCAGAGATTCAACTTCTTCCTGGTTTAGTCTTGGGAGGGTGTATTTGTCAAGGAATTTATCCATTTCTTCTAGATTTTCTAGTTTATTTGCATAGAGGTGTTTGTAGTATTCTCTGATGGTAGATTGTATTTCTTTGGGATCAGTGGTGATATCCGTTTTTTCATTTTTTATTCCATCTATTTGATTCTTCTCTCTTCTTTATTAGTCTTGCTAGCGGTCTATCAATTTTGTTGATCTTTTCAAAAAACCAACTCCTGGATTCATTAATATTTTGAAGGGTTTTTTGTGTCTCTATTTCCTTCAGTTCTGCTCTGATTTTAGTTATTTCTAGCCTTCTGCTAGCTTTTGAATGTGTTTGCTCTTGCTTTTCTAGTTCTTTTAATTGTGATGTTAGGGTGTCAATTTTGGATCTTTCCTGCTTTCTCTTGTGGGCGTTTAGTGCTATAAATTTCCCTCTACACACTGCTTTGAATGTGTCCCAGAGATTCTGGTATGTTGTGTCTTTGTTCTCATTGGTTTCAAAGAACATCTTTATTTCTGCCTTCATTTCATTATGTACCCAATAGTCATTCAGGAGCAGGTTGTTCAGTTTCCATGTAGTTGAGTAGTTTTGAATGAGTTTCTTAATCCTGAGTTCTAGTTTGATTGCACTGTGGTCTGAGAGACAGTTTGTTATAATTTCTGTTCTTTTACAATTGCTGAGGAGAGCTTTACTTCCAACTATGTGGTCAATTTTGGAATAGGTGTGGTGTGGTGCTGAAAAAAATGTATATTCTGTTGATTTGGGGTGGAGAGTTCTGTAGATGTCTATTAGGTCCACTTTGTGCAGAGCTGAGCTCAATTCCTGGATATCTTTGTTAACTTTCTGTCTCATTGATCTGTCTAATGCTGACAGTGGGGTGTTAAAATCTCCCATTATTATTGTGTGGGAGTTTAATTCCCTTCGTAGGTCACTCAAGACTTGCTTTATGAATCTGGGTGCTCCTGTGTTGGGTGCATATATATTTAGGATAGTTAGCTCTTCTTGTTGAATTGATCCCTTTAGCATTATGTAATGGCCTTCTTTGTCTCTTTTGATCTTTGTTGGCTTAAAGTCTATTTTATCAGAGACTAGGATTGCAACCCCTGCCTTTTTTTGTTTTCCATTTGCTTGATAGATCTTCCTCCATCCCTTTATTTTGAGTCTATGTGTGTCTCTGCATGTGAGATGGGTTTCCTGAATACAGCACACTGATGGGTTCTGACTCCTTATCCAGTTTGCCTGTCTGTGTCTTTTAATTGGAGCATTTAGCCCATTTACATTTAAAGTTAATATTGTTATGTGTGAATCTGATCCTGTCATTATGATGTTAGTTGGTTATTTTGCTCTTTAGTTGATGCAGTTTCTTCCTAGCTTTGATGGTCTTTACAATTTGACATGTTTTTGCAGTGGCTGGTACCGGTTGTTCCTTTCCATGTTTAGTGCTTCCTTCTGGAGCTCTTTTAGGGCAGGCCTGTTGACAAAATCACTCAGCGTTTGCTTGTCTGTAAATTATTTTATTTCTCCTTCACTTATGAAGCTTAGTTTGGCTGGATATGAAATTCTGGGTTGAAAATTCTTTTCTTTAAGAATGTTGAATATCGGCCCCCACTGTGTTCTGGCTTGTAGAGTTTCTGCCGAGGGATCAGCTGTTAGTCTGATGGGCTTCCGTTTGTGGGTAACCCGACCTTTCTCTCTGGCTGCCCTTAACATTTTTTCCTTCATTTCAACTTTGGTGAATCTGACAATTATGTGTCTTGGAGTTGCTATTCTCGAGGAGTATCTTTGTGGCGTTCTCTGTATTTCCTGAATCTGAATGTTGGCCTGCCTTGCTAGATTGGGGAAGTTCTCCTGGATAATATCTTGCAGAGTGTTTTCCAACTTGGTTCCATTCTCTCCGTCATTTTCAGGTACACCAATCAGACGTAGGTTTGGTCTTTTCCCATAATCCGAAATTTCTTGGAGGCTTTGTTCATTTCTTTTTATTCTTTTTTCTCTAAACTTCCCTTCTCACTTCATTTCATTCATTTCATCTTCCATCAGTGATACCCTTTCTTCCAGTTGTTCGCATCTGCTACCGAGTCTTCTGCAATCTTCACGTGGTTCTCGATACTTGACTTTCAGCTCCATCAGCTCCTTTAAGCCCTTCTCTCCATTGTTTATTCTAGTTATCCATTCATCTAATTTTTTTTCAAAAAGTTTTTAACTTCTTTGCTATTGTTTTGAATTTCCTCCTGTAGCTCGGAGTAGTTTGATCGTCTGAAGCCTTCTTCTCTCAACTGGTCAAAGTCATCCTCCATCCAGCTTTGTTCCGTTGCTGGTGAGGAACTGCATTCCTTTGGAGGAGGAGAGGTGCTCTGCTTTTTAGAGTTTCCAGTTTTTCTGCTCTGGTTTTTCCCCATCTTTGTGGTTTTATCTACTTTTGGTCTTTGATGATGGTGATGTACAGATGGGTTTTTGGTGTGGATGTCCTTTCTGTTTGTTAGTTTTCATTCTACCAGACAGGACCCCCAGCTGCAGGTCTGTTGGAGTTTACTAGAGGTCCACTCCAGACCCTGTTTGGCTGGGTGTCAGCAGCGGTGGCTGCAGAACAGCGGATTTTCGTGAGACCACAAATTCAACTGTCTGATAGCTCCTCTTGAAGTTTTGTCTCAGAGGAGTACCCGGCCGAGTGAGGTGTCAGTCTGTCCCTACTGGGGGGTGCCTCCCAGTTAGGCTGCTCTGGGGTCAGGGACCCACTTTAGGAGGCAGTCTGTCCATTCTCACATCTCCAGCTTCATGCTGGGAGAACCACTACTCTCTTCAAAGCTGTCAGTCAGACAGGGATATTTAAGTCTGCAGAGATTCCTGCTGAATTTTTGTTTGTCTGTGCTACAGAGGCAGGCAGGCCTCCTTGAGCTGTGGTGGGCTCCACCCAGTTCGAGCTTCCTGGCTGCTTTGTTTACCTAAGCAAGCCTGGGCCATGGTGGGCGCCCCTTCCCCAGCCTCACTGTCACCTTGCAGTTTGATCTCGTACTGCTGTGCTAGCAATCACTGAGACTCCGTGGGCATAGGACCCTCTGAGTCAGGTGCAGGACACAGTCTTCTAGTGTGCCGTTTTCCAGGCCCGTTGGAAAAGCGCAGTATTAGGGTGGGACTGACCTGATTTTCCAGGTGCCGTCTGTTACCCCTTTCTTTGACTAGGAAAGGGAACTCCCTGACCCCTTGTGCTTCCCAAGTGAGGCAATGCCTCGCCCTGCTTTGGCTCACGCACAGTGTGCTTCACCGACTGTCCTGCACCCACTGTTTGGTACTCCCTAGTGAGATTAAACCGGTACCTCAAACAGAAATGCAGAAATCACCCGTCTTCTGTGTCACTCAGGCTGGGAGTTGTAGACCGGAGCTGTTCCTATTTAGCCATCTTGGCTCCACCCCCCTATTCTCTCCCCAGTATTTTAATCAAATTATATCTGTTTTTTTTCTTATTGGCTTCCTTATGATTTACCTCATATTGCACAAATGAATTTTAATAAAACGTTATGGGTTTATTTAATAGTAATTTTTACATAAAATAACACTCATATCTGGATATCAGAATATAGAATAAAAAATCATATAGATATAGTTATAAAATCTGAAAAAATTGTTAGAAATTTCTTCTTAGACTCATCAAATCTAAGGCGACATCTGGTGAAGACAACATAACTACACAATTTTGGACATTTACATTTTAATAGAATTTTTACCACTGGTTTTTATGAAAAGTATGGTGAAGTTTAATAATACAAAATTCTATTGTTGACTGATAAATGATTCTGAAGCTTAAATAAATAAAAAATGCAGAGGTCTAAAAATCTAATTTAATCAATGATCTTCCATCACATTCTGCATCTCTTTCTATTCTACCAAGATCAGTTAAAAGTAACATCAATTACAAATATGTTAACATTTTTTCCTCTTCAACAATGTTACATGCTGTTGCATTCAACATTTAAAATATTATTTTCTTTATATGTGTTAACTGCAGTAAGTATGGGCTGTTTATGGGTAGTTAGTGAATTCCAACTAATGTCTCATGGCAGAATATACTTGCTTTTTAAAGGCATATGGAATTGTTTGAGTATTGTGAGTACATTGAGTATGCTTTGCAAATATTTGCTTAAGGAATACTAATCTTTCGATTAAAACAGGGACTCAACTTTACAATTTTAAGAGAAAACTATAGTTTAGAAAGTATAAAATAATTTTGACTACCTTTTATTATTACGTAAATAATAAAAATTAATTAAGAGCAATAAGTTTTCTTAGAGTGAAGTTATCACTTTAAATCAGCTTTATCAAAGAAATGTCCCTGAACTTTTCCATGAGTTCCTTGGTACGAGTCTCTGCCTCCTCTCATATAAAAAAAAATCAACACAACTATATGACAAATTGGAATGGTATCCTTCTTTCCAGTCAGTGGATTTATGTCCAGTTATTCCAATTTCTTAGAGAACTACCATCTATGTGTTTATGAATTAATATACATTACATCATTTGAAGCAACCACTACTAATTTGAGATCAATATAGGATTGCATACAAAAACCACTAGTATGCTGAAAATTCATTGGAGGGCATCTTGCAATAAAACTAAATTCTAGCAAATTATGACTTTAAAATATAAAGGTAAAGGGAGATTCTTCTTTAATTTGCTTAGAGAAGATTAAATTCATTTTCAAATTTTCATTGAAAAAAATATTTACTCATTTAAAATCAAATTTATTTAATTAATAATTTTTAGGCTGGGCGCGGTGGCTCACTTTGGGAGGCCAAGGCGGGTGGATCACGAGGTCAGGAAATCGAGACCATCCTGGCTAAAACAGTGAAATCCTGTCTCTACTAAAAATACAAAAAAATTAGCCAGGCGTGGTGTCGGGCGCCTGTAGTCCCAGCTACTCGGGAGGCTGAGGCAGGAAAATGGTGAACCGGGGAGGCGGAGCTTGCAGTGAACTGAGACCCTGCCACTGCACTCCAGCCTGGGCAACAGAGTGAGACTCCATCTCAAAATAATAATAATAGTAATAATAATAATAATAATTTTTTTTTTTTTTTTTTTTTTTCGAGACGGAGTCTCGCTCTGTCGCCCAGGCTGGAGTGCAGTGGCGCAATCTCGGCTCACTGCAAGCTCCGCCTCCCGGGTTCACGCCATTCTCCTGCCTCAGCCTCTCCGAGTAGCTGGGACTACAGGCGCCCGCCACCACGCCCGGCTAATTTTTTGTATTTTTAGTAGAGACGGGGTTTCACTGTGGTCTCGATCTCCTGACCTCGTGATCCGCCCACCTCGGCCTCCCAAAGTGCTGGGATTACAAGCGTGAGCCACCGCGCCCGGCGAATAATAATTTTTAAAAACAATATTTTTAAGGACAATTTTTCTTGACACCTTCTATGACAAAATTTAATCAATATTATTAACAAGTTTATTAAAAATCTTATACAGTAGTCCCCCCTTTTCCTGAGTTTTATTTCCCATTATTTCAGTTACCCGAGATCAATAAAAGTCTGGAAATATTAAATGGAAATTTCAAAAAATAAATAATTCATAAGTTTTAAATTGCGCACCATTGTAAGTAGCATAATGAAATCTCACTTTGTCCTACTCTATCCTGCAGTGGATGTGAATCATTCCTTTATCCACCATATGCACACTGTAGAACTGTTGGTTACTTGGAAGCCATCTTCGTTGTTAGATCAAAGAAATATAGTATACATAGAGTTCAGTACTGTTTAGCCACAGTTTTGGGCATCCACTAAAGGTCTTGGTATGTATCCCCTACGGATAAGGGGGACTACTCTAAATGCTTTTTTACATGAATTAACATTTACATTTTCTCTATCTCTTTTAAATATTGTGGAAAAAACAAAATTTGTTTTCCTTTATTATGAGTGCTCATTGAGTAGCATTTAACTTATAAGGAAACTGACCATTATCTGAATCAGAAGAAAAGAAAATTTTCATAATCTGTGATCACATGAATGGTGTACAAGATAAGTCTTTACTTATCAGTGGTACACGTAGAAAATAAGTCACATCAAATAATCAAAGATTTCTATGTACATAGAAAATATATCCCTTACTCTATGTAGAGGACACAACTGAAGTGAATCCCAGTGAGTTGCAGCATTCCATAATATTCCCTTAAGTTTAGACATTACCTGTGATTTGCTTCTAGAAGCCTATAAATATGGTAGAAGTGATGGGATAGTCAAGTCCTTGATTCAGCTACATTCCATGAGACTCCATCTTAGCCTATTGGGGGAGGGAGTCTCCTGTTGTCCTTGAACAAGCAAGGTGCTACCTATTCCTTTAATAGTGCATTATGAGCCTGCCCAACATGGCGAAACCCCTACTAAAAATACAAAACAAACAAAAAACAAAACAAAAAAACACCAAAAAACAAAACCACATTAGCCAGCATGGTAGCACATGCCTATAGTCCCACCTACTCGGGAGACTGAGGCACATAGTTTGAACCTGGGAGGTGGAGGTTGCAGTGAGCCAAGATCATGCCACTGCATCCCAGCCTTGGCGACAGAGCGAGACTGTCTCATAAACTGTAATCACAAAATAGCATTATGGAAGGAAGTGCTAGATTAATGATTACTAATAGCTCTACATAAAAAATGATGAGGAATGAATTTTCTAATGAGGAGCATATTTATTTATTTATTTATTTTTGAGACGGAATCTCACTGTGTTGCCCAGGCTGGAGTGCGGTGGCGCTATCCTGGCTCACTGCAAGCTCCACCTCCCAGGTTCACGCCATTCTCCTGCCTCAGCCTCCCGAGTAGCTGGAACTACAGGCACCTGCCACCATGCCCCTAATTTTTTGTATTTTTGGTAGAGACGGGGTTTCACCATGTTAGCCAGGATGGTCTCCATCTCCTGACCTTGTGATCCCACCCAAAGTGCTGGGATTACAGGTGTGAGCCACCGCACCCGGCCGAGGAGCATCTTAATAAGATGAGAAGGATATTGTTGTTCTCCCTTGCAAAGGTCACTTGTGCTTTAACACTTGACAAAATAAGGTTCAAAAACAAATTTTGTAAATTTTGTAAATGTTGTAATTTTGTCAAGATATTTACTTTTCACCAAGAAACATTATATTTATTAGTATAAATTATCACTAAATTAATTCTTTTTTTTTTTTTTTTTTTTTTTTTTTTTGAGACAGAGTCTCGCTCTGTCGCCCGGGCTGGAGTGCAGTGGCGCAATCTCGGCTCACTGCAAGCTCCGCCTCCCGGGTTCACGCCATTCTCCTGCCTCAGCCTCCGAGTAGCTGGGACTACAGGCGCCCGCCACCGCGCCCGGCTAATTTTTTGTGTTTTTTAGTAGAGACGGGGTTTCACCATGGTCTCGATCTCCTGACCTCGTGATCCGCCCGCCTCGGCCTCCCAAAGTGCTGGGATTACAAGCGTGAGCCACCGCGCCCGGCCTAAATTAATTCTTATATGAAAATGAGATACACTTGAGCACATTTTGACAAGAGATTTAAAATGTATATCACAATGCTTTGTTACTTCATTGTTTGTTTGTTTTGTAAAAATTTTGCTTTCTACTTTTTAACTGGAAGAGAAAATATGTTAGCTGTGTAATAATTTATAATCAATGTTATATTTATTATTTTGATTACTTTAAGGCAATTTCATGTCCTCAGATATTTTATTTGCTTTTATTAGTGGACACTTCGTGAAAGGTAATTTAAAATTCAAGTTCAAGATTTTTGATGATGTAAAATTTAAAAATAATGTTATTCTGTCTAGTAAAATATTACTGTGTTCACTAGAAATAACACAAGTTGTTATATGATACTATAATGCAAAATGTTGTCATCCTGGTAAGACTATTATTCTTTGTACAATGTGGTAAAAGCAAGATTTACATAAAGTTTTAACTATTTCAGTTTTGACTTGCTTAATTTGCCAAGACAGAAGGTAAATTTTTTGACATTTAAAGAACTTTCCTAGCAACATGTTTTCCAATGCATTATACTCTGCCAATTATGATCATTCCAGTTCATTAGATGCTGTTTGGAAATAAAAGGAATGAAGCAGAAATACTCCCTACTGATACATTATTTTTGGAGGATAGGCATTACACAATTAGCAAATGTTATTAAGTGTCTTTAAGTATCATTAGTGAAGAAGAATGGAAAACTGTTTAATGGTTACCCCTCTCTGTGCTTTAGATGGGTTGATAGTGCATGAAGCCATTTAAAGATATAAAATAAAAAAAGACAGGCAAGACCATCTGTTCTATATATTCATTATCCTATACATTTTATTTTGCATACTTTTTCATAAATAATTCATTGAACTGAAACCGTGGTCAAAAAGAAGGGCAAATGCCTACATATACCTCGAATTAAAACCATATATTTTTTAACATTTTGGAAATTTTTATGTTAAGATTAACATTTATAGCTCTTATTTCATGTTACTGTATCCCCAAAATGTTGTCATTAGGAAATCTGATTTATAATATAATGTAGGTTCTTACAATGCAAATGATAGTGTGCTATTATTAAGTATATCTTTTTATTTAAAAAGTTGTCTTCAAAAATTTATAATTTTATCTGAAAAAGTTGTTAAATGAATATTTATATAATAGCTCATTTTTTGTCATTAACAAATCATCTCATGGATTAAACAAGCTGAATATTACAATATTTATAAACCAATATTTATATGCCTATACATCAAAGCTATTGTAGATCTTTTCCATATGCTTATAGTGAGAAGGAAAGGTATGAGAGTGGAGTTTGGGCAATAGACATGAAACATTAAATATTCATGTTCTACAAAGCAGTAGATTCAGGTTATGGAGTTGGCCAATGAAGGCCTACAGTAAATGAGAAAGATGTGCTACATAATTCATCTGCCCCACATAAGAATATTTTATAATTTATGAAATATAAATGCCATACTCCTCCAAAAAGTAATTAGCAACTGTTTTAGAAGACTTAAAATATCTAAAAAGTACATGCAAACAAAAAATTAACAAAACTCTCTTGCCAGCTACTGTTTATCTCTGTTCAGAATTGTAATATGTCAAGACTTGCTACATATTACAACTTCTAACAATTACTTACTACCAACAAAGTACATGGCACCTTTTCATAAATATTATTAAATAAAAACAAAAATGGAAAAAATAGAATGTATAAAACACTCTTAGCAGCATCTATATAACTCGAGTATTGTAATAAATATTTTAAGGTTGGAAATGCAAAAACAGAAACTACTACAAACTTCAAGAAAGCAGTCTCAAGAATGTCGCATGAGGCTGGACACACAACTGCACTCTATCCTGGGCAAGAGAGTGAAATCTTGTCTCAAAACAAAAGCAAAAACAAAAACAAAACAAAATAAAAAAGTGAATATCCCATGAAGTTGATAGTTGCAATAATCAAAATTTTGAAACTGAGTAACATATAGGGCAATAATTTTTACTGAGAATAAGACTCTTTCTTACTATTCCAATTTTAAACCATTTACCTTGCCTCCCAGTAAAGTAGCAGATTTGGAGGAGGAAAAGAAGATAAAACTCTAATCTAAAAATTTACAGAAATTAAGAAATATCAGGAAAAAATAAATACCGAATATTATCACATTAAGTAACATGCATGGCAGTAAAAAACACAATGACCACTAATACAGTGTGGTGCCACTGCCATTATTAGTGCTAAGACCCCCAACAGTTTTACCAGCTATTGTTTTGCACAAACAGTACAATGTCAACATAATATGAAAAAATAAATGGAGCCTTGAATTTTTATAAAAATGATTTTGACCTTGTAGTTCCCTTAACCCTGTAGATCCATGTATTGCACTTCAAGGAGCATTTCTTTAAAAGCCAGTGTATTACTTGCTGCAGTAAGTAGAAAATTTATGTTATTTATAGTATTGCTTATTATTTGGGCAAATATTCTATTAATATATTTATCTCCATTTTTATATCTAGAGAATGTATAAACATATCAGTAACTAAGCTTATAATAAAAGTTTTATGACTCATATGTTATGCTAAGCCTAGCTAATGTAGTTGATAGTACATATAATTAACAATTTTATAATAAATTAAACTCTAAATAATGCATATTTATTACTTCCATATCTTAGAGCTTCTTTGGCAATTATTCTAAAGTCCCTAGGTGCTTTAAAGCACGGGTTACAGAAGCTCATGTTGGGTAGTCTTGGTGTAAATCCTGGCCCTGCCACCTTTTGCTTGTGTTACCTTATTATCTTACAGTGACATATATGTCAGGTTCTGCTACTGCAAAATTGAACATAATGTTGGTAACTATTTCGTAGGATTATTGTGAAAATTAAAATCATGGAAAGCAAATATAACAGTTCATGGCATATAGTACAAGCAAATTAAATATTATTACATATTAGCATAAAAAAATAAGAGTAAAAGAGATCATAATTTTAGGATGTAAGTTTCTGGAAAAAAAAAATACCCAAACTCTTGAAATTTCAGGTATCCACATTTTAATACAGTTAGATCATGTGCACATTTACAAGGCAGAGGACTTGAGAAATTAAATAAATATTAAAGGAAGAGGCAAAATATATACTGAATGTAATTTAACCTGCAGGAAATACTCTATGAGCAGTCTTATAGTATATATTTTACATATAATCTATCTTACAGTTTCAATACCTAATTTGGCCATTTATCTTTTGCAGTGAAGCAACTAGAAAAACAAGATGGTTTCACTGAATAATTGTTTAATACACTATTAGTTAGGAAACTTATTAGAAAATTTGAAATGTGTGCAGCTGAACTGATATTTATTTTGGACCAAATCCTCAGCCCAGAACATTGTATTTATTTCTTATTTATCTATATGCTATGTTGCTCTCCAGAATCATATAGAGTGTTTATATATGTTTAATAAACAAATTATACATAAGAAACAGTAAATTAGAACTAGGTAATAAAAAGCAAGGAGAAAAAAAGGAGTAGAATTAACGCCCTGTGATTTTCTACGCTTGGAATAAGTAGTCCCTGAGATGACGTGGCTGGAGCACCTCAGGAGCTAGCTGTGGCCAAAACTTTAGAAGTGCTAGGGACTAGAGACAGAGGCAACAATATGGCCTCCCAGCACTGCCTTAGGCAGTGATTTGTATTCTTCACACCTCTGCTTTAACTGTGTGCCCAGATAATTAAGAACCATTATCCCTAGCATCTGAAAGACAATTAGATGTGGATTATAGAAAACATATTAGCACAAAAGACTTCAAAATGCAGCATGGATGAGAGATGTACTGTAGAAAACTAACTATATAGACGATGCTAAAAATAAATATTTAATGTTGGAGAAATATAATTAACAAGAGAATCTCCCAACGCAAAAAACTCCTGCAGAAAAATAGAAGAAAAACAATTTTATTACTGAATAAACGTTAAACTAGAATGTGATATACATCACAGGCAATCCTCTAAGAGAATGCAAAGACAGAAATTTTACCTTTCTATACATCCAAGCAGATAACAACAAATTACACACATATTCTCAAGATAAGAGGATTGGCAGCACATTTTTTCCTGCAGTATTTAGCCTGAAATCACTTCATAACTCAGGGGACCAGCTTAGTTAACCAATTGGCTTTATCCAAAGGTAAAATAAACTACTCATATCTTTATGACGAAAAAAATAGTTTTGCAACTCTTTCATATCCACATTCCATGTGGATGCCCAGAGGGAGGCATCCACAGAAGTTAGGCTCCAGCCCTCCCATGGACACTGTGAGATAGAGGTACTATCTTTCTAGGTGATTGCATATCAAGGAGAGAACTCTTAAGTCTTTGAGCAAGACATTTCAGAAATCATAATTCTGACATGAGGCTTATTTAGCTCTAAAAAAGGTCACATAAATTTCAGAGACAAGGATATCTTATAATTACAACTTTTCTTAATATAAATGCTTTTAGGAAAGGGAGGGTGTGGAAGTGTCTTCCCTTACACTGAACAATTTGTATTTTCTCTTATAACAGTTAACAAGATTTTTAATTATTTGATAAGTCCATAAGAGTTAGATAGTACATGATTCTTTACCATGACTAAAGAAGGTGATTTTATAAAGGTAGTTTTAAAATTGACTGCGATGCTGCCAGACTTTGGAATTATCTGTTGAAGATTTTATGGTGCTGTCTTGCTGGAAGAGCACAAGCAATTTGAGCCATGTTAACCTACAAGAATTTGCGACAGAGTCTGCCTGTAGCAATTTCCTACTACACTAAACACCTTGTATTTTTTATTCTCTTGTTTTTTTTTTCTCTAGAAATCAGGTGGGTTTTCTTCTTGTTTATATTTATTTTAAGGGATTTTACCCTACCAACAAAAGCAGAGCTCAGAATTTTTTACTTACCCCAAACAAAAATAATTTATCCTAATTTTTCTTTTCAATAACAATGGCCTTTTTAGTCTTATTTTAAAAAGACACCTGTACTTCTGAAAATTAATTAAAGGCTTATACTTTTGCTAATACAAAAAGGGATGTAAATAATATATTTTGTATTAAGGTGACAATTTAATAACAATATACATACTGACTTTTAAAAAGTTTTAAAGTTGTTTATACATTATCAAGGACCTGTTATCAAAGTCAGACTGGAGTCATGCATTAAAAAGTTAAAGAAGGAAAATTGAATGTTGATATTTACTCAAGATAAATATTATTTCTAGTTCTGCTCATTTAATGATACCTAGCAACACCACATGCTATTTATGTGTGCAGATATCACTGAAGACTGTCAGTAGGCTTTCAAAATAAATGAGTATTTACAGAATTAAAATACATTAGCTTTTAGTTGTTGACAGGCTAGAACAGATTTTACTCTGAAACAATTTAACATATTTATTTTTAGAGTTGGTTTGTGTAGGTTGACTACTATTTCTTGCCTTTACATTATTTTAATAGTATTGTTTATTTACAATTGTAAAACTCTTACATGATAATAGCAGCATGGAGTCTGAATACATAGCTGACCTCTGAAAAGCCTAATTAAACGCTATGTCAACCCTCAGAACTGTACAAATATAGAGCAATGTAACAAGTGCTATGAAGATGTGATAATATCTCCCATATACTTGGTTTCTTGATAACTAGTGATTTTCCTCAAGTCATTATTAAAAAAACACAACAACACTAGGGACATTTGAACTTATGTTTTGTTTTTCTACAGCTAAACAAATTATAAAATTTTTACAGTAAGTAAGTAAATTTTGTCATATAATCTCCCTGGCTCTACACTGAGGTTATATTTGCAGTTTGAGGCCAGCTCCTGACTTGCTGTGGTTTACCTTATCAATGCTTCATTAGTCAATTGTTTTTTCCAATAAAATGATCAATTATTTTCTCTTTTATACTGTTTTTTTTTAAGTACCAGGGGTACAATAAGGAGTTTAATTTTGGGGAATTTCAAATGCATATATTATGTAGACTTAATGGAATAATGAAACAACATCATTCAGTTGCAAAAGTTATCAAATCAAAGCCAGTCCTGATCTGCTAATAATCTTAAGAAGCTCTTAAACATAATTATCATTTCATTTTTAAATATTTCAGTTTGTATCCCCAAAGGACTTTTTTCAACATGATCACAAAAAAATGGTTCTCATCCATTTTCTAGCTCCAGTACTTTAAGTTCTGTTTTTGTTTTGTTTTAGTTGCTTATATCATAAACTTTAACATCTGCTTAAGTCAGAAAAATACATGGAGAAATAAACATAGCATACAAGAATTATAAACCAATTAATGAATAAGAAATGTCCTATCTGTAATAGGACATTTACAGTAGTGACCTGGTAATAGTCACTACTATTACCAGGTCACTACTGTAAATAAACTAATTTGGTATGATATATTTATAGAAGCAGGATATATTTTAGGCTTACTGTGAATAGCTTCTAAGGATAATAGTTATATAAATTAGAGATGTGAAAATATATACTTAGTAAGACAAAGTTGAATGATAAATATATCTATTCTTACATAAATGATAAATATATTACAATAAAAGTAACTGAGTTATTTTTCCATTTGTGAGTACATTCAAAAAACTTTCTCAATTATATTAACATATAAAACTCCAACCTATGCCACTCTCCTAGTCACTTGTCATCCTGCAACTCTAGCAACATTCTAGCAGTTCTTAGATCATGTCCACCACTCCACCTGAAAGCATTTCTACTTGTTCTCTATTGACAGTTTCCCCATTTCCACAACCCCAGGCTCAGTTCTTTGAATAATATCCTTGTGATCCTTCAATTCTTCCTCCAGTCTACGACCCTCTGTTAGAGGACCGTATTTCCTCCATGGCAGGTTTCATGAAATGTGCTTATATATTTACTTGTTTAGTTGCTTACTGTCTATATATGTGGCTAGTCTCTGTTTAACAAAATACTTTTAAAATGATTCCACTAGCAGAGGCAACCATCTACCTTATTTTTCTCTTATGTCCAGGACAATCTAGACAAAACTTTCATGAATCACCTCTCCAATACTTCTTGAAACACTCTTACATATAAGCTTCACTTTGGTAGTGCTGAACTAACTTCAGTTTCTTTAAAGCATCAATAAATTTCATGTGTTCATGCATTCACACATTCTTTTTTTCCAGGAAGTCCTAACTTCACCCCTGCTAACCTTTCATCAGTCAGGCTCTGCTTCTGTCTTGTCTATCTTCATCTGTTACTGGCTGAACAGACCATAGGAGAGAACATCGTGATTGCTGACTAGATAATTAACACTTTGAAAGCAAGGACTTTACTGTTGATTGTTACACCACAGACTGGCAATGTCTGTTGCATAAGAGATGATTGATGAGTGTGTACTTAATGAATTAGGAGCATTCTAAAATTTTGATGGCACTGATTTTACATAAAAGAAATTCTTTGATAAATGTCACAGACTTCAATGAATCACTGATGTTAAAAATTTTAGAAACTTGATCATGAGTCACCACATGAGGTGGTAGACTGAAGACACATTCTTGCTTGGAACAGTTGTGCATGTTGAGACAGAGATTACAATTAGACTTATGTGTGATAAAAACAACATCGCATACATAAATATAAGAAAACAAGGTCAAAACTTAGCAGACATTAGCAGAAAAACAAGGATTTTTTTCTTAGATGTGCATTTGGTCAAGGAATTTAATGAGTCGTTTAGTAAAAATGATTCAAAGTTATTATAAAAACTCTAAAGACCACTATTAGGTTTTACATCTATTTTTCTACTTGGAATTTAGATATATAATAGTAAACCAACACTATATTTATTCCAAAATGTGAATTCAAGTATTCTCAGGTAATTCATTTTTTACTTATTATTATTTTTCAAGTGGAAGAAACGCTTATTGATGTAAATGACTATCATAGTCAATATTTTGGTACTTTACATGGCTTTTTCAGTCTAGGAAAAGAAAACAAAAGCAAAAAGTGGAAGTAAATTATCAACACTATGTGATCATTAGGACATAATTACTTAAGCAGTAATGAACAAGTTAACTACTGGTGAATAATTGCTAATACAACTTTGCACCTGTTTTTAAAAAATTGGCTGAAATATTAGAGAAAGTGTAATTTATGAAATATTATTAGGGGAAACACTATATTTAAACCTCAAAATTCAAAGTTTTTTGACTTACCTTTTGATTGTTGTGTACTTTTCTTAATATCAAATATATGTCATAAATTCATCTTATCAAAGTTTTCCTTTTTTTCTTTCCCATCCAAGCGTAGTAAGTGTTTGGAATGTACTACTGCTTTTTTTAACATTTAATAAATTATAAAGAAATGGATATAACATACATCATGTCATACTTCTTACAAAGTAATGTCTCTTAGGTGTATGAATAAATGAAAGAACAAATGAATTAATAACAAACATAGATGCTAGATATTTCCTTTAGGGATTAAAACATGAGAACTGCTACTATTTCCAAGGAAGACCTGATGGGTGGTATGTTTTATTTATTTAATTAATTAATTTTTAAAGTTTTATTTCAGGTTCAGGGGTGCATATACATGTTTGTTATAGAGGTAAATTTCAAGTTATAGGGGCTTGGTGTTGCAGATTATTTCATCTGTAAGTTTTTTGGTCCTCTCCTTCCTCCCATTCTCCACCACCAAGTAAACCTGTGTCCATATGTGCTTAATGTTTAGCTCCCACTTATAAGTGAGGATATGTGCTATTTGGTTTTCTGTCCCTGCGTTAGTTTGCTTAGGATAATAACCTCCAGCTCCATCTTACTCCTTTCTATGCCTGGGTAGTATTCCAGGGTGTATACGTACCACATTTTATTCATCCAGTCTACCGTTGATGGGCATTTGGGTTGATCCCATGTCTTTGCTATTGTAAATAGTGCTGCAATGAACATACACATGCACATGTTTTTATAGTAGAATGGTTTATATTCCTTTGGGTATATACCCTATAAAGAGATTGCTGGCTTAAATGGTAATTCTGTTTTAAGCTCTTTGAGATATTGCCACAATGCTTTCCATGGTGGCTGAACTAATTTACATTCCTACAGCAGTGTGTAAGTATTCCTTTTTGCACAACCTCACCAACATCTGTTTTTCAACGTTTCAATAGTAGCCATTCTGATGGGTGTGAGATGGTACCTCCTTGTGGTTTTGATTTGCATTTCTGTAATCATTATGTTACCATCTGATAGTCTGCTTAGTCACTCATTCAGCTAGGTCCAAGTTCTTTTACCATGACCCCAAAGAAGTAGGCACGTGGACACCAGAAAGTGATTAGAGTAGGATTTATTAAGCAAAAGGAATGCTCTCAGCAAAGAGAGAGGGCCTGAAAGCAGGTTGCCAGAAACAGTACTGAATTCTGAATTCTGTGTCTTTTATGTGGCAGAAGCCAGGAAGTCTTCCATGGGTTTTGCCCAAATGGTAGGAGTTAAAGTTCCCTCCTAGGAGTGTTGCATCTGCGCATGACTGGGGTTGCCAAGAGTGACTCAATTTTGGTTATTACCCATGAGTGCCTAAGCAAAACCCACAGGTGACTAAAACCACGATGTTAACGTAATGTTAATGACATAATAATCTGGGTCAAGTTAAGGATATTTAGCTTGATTTATTGCACCTGCGCCTAAGTTGGGACAGTCCCTTCTGAACAACCTCCTGGCACAAGAGGACATTCTTCACCACATTTCTTCCCGTTAGCTATAGAGGCAGTGTAGGTGCTAGTCTGCGATTGTTCCTGTGAACATTGCCCTTCTCTGTCCTTCTCCCAAGAACCTCCCTTTCTACCTGCCTAAACAGCCCCTAACTGCCTCCTTGTCTCAGTTAGTGATGAGCATTTTTTTCATGGGTTTGTTGGCTGTGTGTATGTTTTCTTTTGAGAAGTGTCTATTCATGTCCTTTACCCACTTCTTAATAGGGTTTTTGCTTATTAACTTGTTTAAGTTACTTATAAATTCTGGATAGTAGACCTTTATTGGATACACAGTTTGCAAATATTTTTTCCCATTCTATAGGTTGTCTGTTTACTCTGTTGACAGTTCCTTTTGCTGTGCAGAAGCTCTTCATTTTAATCAGGTCCCTTTTGTCAATTCAGTTAGCTAGTATTCTCTTTAGAATTTTTGCATCTATGTTCATCAGGAATATTGGTCTGTGGTTATAGTTATGTGTGTAGATATACATATATTGTTATGCGTGTATACATGTCAGTTACCATAGGCTCATTTTTAGTCAAGGGGCTTATTCATTTCACTCTCATCACAACACTATGGGGATAAATACTATCATTAGCTCTGATGAGGATAATGAAATACTGAGGGTTTAAGATTATAAATGGCAGATGCAGACTTCAAATTCAAGGAGACTAGATCTAGAGTTCAAAACTTAATCACATGAGCACTGCTTTTTATTACCTTGTCATATGGTAAGAAGAATGTTATAAAATTGCTAATTCAGAGTGACAGGTTGAGGAGGGATGCCAAGCGAGTTCATGACCTAGATTGTCATACTGAGAGTCCATTCTGTTCACTAAATAGATGCGGTTATAAATATGGATATAGATACGGATCAGAGCCTGTATACACATGGAGATAGAGTTATGTTTAGATCTCCAGTTACAAGGATTCCGGACTTTAACTACTCTGAAAATATTTGTCAGTTTTTTTGTAACGATGAAGCAGGCTGAAGAATCATGGTTTAATCCAGAAGTATTTTCCTCAACAGAGGACATTAACCATAACACCTAAACAACATCAATTATACCAACAATGAGAAAGTTCAGTCCATCAAATATCTTCACAAATATCAAGACAATCATACTCAAGTGTCTGGGAGGTTTTAAACTGGATGACATACATACATTTCTAAAACTGGATATGCCTGATTTTAAAGATTCAGCAAAATTAAAGAGAAAGAGAGATTTTTTATTTTGTGCCTTGTCATTATTGGATTTTCTTTCCATCTCCCTCAGTAATATAAAAGCTTACCTAGTCTCACCCTCTTTTCAATTAATTCTAATCTAGAATCTATATCACTGTTGAAATGTCTTCTGCTTCTACAACAGTTTATAGGAATTTTGGCCTCACTTTCCCAAGTTCACATCCTTCTGTTATATAAAAATATTAGGACTGATTCATCAAGTGTCAGTATTATGAAAACAGCAACCAATAATGACTATATTTGTTTGTCAGTCATGATAAATATATTGACTATTAGTTAGATGGATTTTAAGATTATGAAATTGCTATCAGATATTAATTTGGAGGTTATGCTACTTATTTTCCCCATCTAATGTCAGAAAGATTTAGTTTAAATGTTAGTTATTGTCACTTGTGCCTAGGTGCCTATGTTGAGCAATACGATAATCTAGTGCTGTAAAAATGGGCCACAATATTAAAATATGAAGCAACCATATTGATATTAAACTTCCTGGCCATTCACTCACAAGTTATGTATATATGCTTACATAAATAAGAGTTTGCATGAGAATTGTGAAAAAATAGGCCATAATTTCAGAAGGCTTTATGTTAATGTGTAAGTTAAAAATAGAAAATGAAAAAAAGGAAAGTCTCATGTAATTAAATCAGCCATTTCATTCCATAAATGAAGGCATAGTTTCTTCTTTGAGAAGTGTTTTGTAAAGAACCAAAGATAAAAATTTTTCTCATCTGTTTGTTGGATGAAATTATGCAAGATTGTATAGCAGAAACTCATCTTGATAAGCATGTAATGGAAAACTGCTTCTATTTTTGCAATTTCAGAAAATGGTTCAAAAAGCTGTACATTATGTGATCAACAAAAAGTAAATGACTATAGTCATAGCTCTGTTCTATTTATTTCTAAAATGTTTCTTTTTCAAATGATCTAAGGAAAGAAACTTTAAGTAAATAAAGTGGAAATCGAAGTTTATGATTCCATCATGCTTAAATTTCAATGATTATAGTAAGCGCTATATAGTATGATTCTTATAATTTTTCAGAAAATATTTCAAGTATATTTCTTCTATCACTAAGGTCTTTCTAATGACTTTTCTCCAAAAATTACTTATTGACTTAATATTATTTATCTTGTTTTTTTTTTCCACATACAACACTAATAATTAAAAATTCCAAAAGACAGAATTCAGGCATCTTAAAGATAATTAGTTTTAGAAATGTTATTAGGTATTTTTCAATTAGATGTATTACCATTTTACAAATGAAAAGATTGAGACTCAAAGAAAATAAATTATTTGCCTAAGGTTATAGAAAATTTTTTATTTAAGTTTTTATTATTCTTTAAGGGAGTTCTTACATAAGATATATTTAATAATTAAAAATACTATCATGCCTAAAATTCAAAACTATTTTGGAAGTAATATTGTATAATTCATAAAAATTCCTAAAAATATGCCAAAATAGACTTAAAAGATTTTTAAAATAAAAATGACTATTTTATAATAGAAAGTAAATTATATCTTTGTAAAGTTATGCCTTAAAGAAAAATTGTCTTAGAAGACAATACAACATTTTTTATTCCCCCCTTTACTTTGATGCTGATTTCTCTATCAGGTTCTAATTGGTGATAAAGAAGACAATGTAGTACACAGAAACAGAATAACATTTTCAATTCAGCAGTACCGATGATTGCTTTAAAATTAATTTGTATATATCTGCCATTACTGAATTTTGTGAAGCATACCTTCCAGATGAGTCAGCCAGAAAGAGCTAGCTGATTTTTTTCTATTTTTTCTAGCTACTGTAGTACAACATTAGAAATATGGTTTATTTTCTTGTAACTTCAAATCTTCTCATTCTTAAAATGGTTATATACCTAATATAGTATTACCAATAAATATTTCTGAAGATAATTGTAGTATTTATTTTTATGGTGCCTCAAATTCTATTATTTGAAATTGTCATAATTTCTTGAGTTTGCAATAAAAAGAACAAAAATAAACAGCATGAAGTTGATCAGTAATTTGGGGGGAAGGGTGATGAAAAAGTTCTTAGGGATATGGGAAATTTAGGCTAAGTATATCTGGAAATATTTTAAGGACTTCTATCTGACCTTTACTAAAAAGCAAAGTAGAAAGAGAGAAAGAACGAACGAAAAAAAGAAAGAAGAAAGAAAGAAGGAAAGATTGACAAAATGTATGTTTTTATAGAAAAAGTTGCATAATGGTGTTTTTTAAGCTTGAATAATTCTGTAATTCTGCATTAAAACATATTTAATTTGAATTACACATTGTACACATTGTCAAAGGATCATGGATTATTCTCACTGAATTATTACCGCTGAGCCAAACACAATTTCCAAGGAGACTATTTATAGATGACTGTTAAGTTCCCATATTTAGTGGAGTGGAGTTTACTTGTAAGTAAGGAGTTCCTGTGTATTATAAAAACATAATTTGAGAGATCTTCAGCCACTATATTTAAATGTTAATCTACTCTCAGAATAATTATTCTTATGTGTGTTTTACCTTTGGATGTGAAAAAATAAAATAAAAAATATATTCTTTAACAAATACTGCAAAAAGCAGGGATGGAGGACAAAAAGAATTTCAACTGTTAAGTTAGTGAACATAAATATGAAATCAACTGCTATAATAGCTATAAGGTTTTCTTCATTGATTTTAGCTGAACTTGTCTTCCAGCACTCTAGCACAATATAAGTGCATTATCAAAATGGAGCTGTCTGTTTTTGGCAGTATGCCATTTAGTTACCCTGTACAACAACAATAACAAAATGATAAATATTCAGAGGCCAAAAATAATATAAAACTGACTAAGAAACTGTACAAGCATGGCTGGCAGATGCCCAGAGGACATGTATTAAATCCCATTGGCCTAGATTTTCCCTTTTTTACAGGACCTAAGGAAGAGGGGACAAGCCTGCAGTCCAATAAAAATGGGGAAATCAGAACCAATAGAACCTGCATAAATATGGCACTCCCAAAAGACTGACTCTAGAATTACATAAACCAGAATATTCCCTACAAAAAAGAAAAAAAAAAAAAAAGCAAGGTAAGAAAATGTGTGTGGGGGCCACTGGAATTTCCTCAAAATCTGCAATCACAAGCCAGCCTGCAAATGGGCACTTGTCTAGAGTTTCTAATACCTTTGTCATCAGATACAGCTCCCAGACCCCACTAAGTCAAGGACTTAGTCTAAATCTTCTCCCTGTAAATATTAATGAAAACATGTGCATATTATCTATGTAATAACTTTCACATCAAGCCTTATTATACTCCTATAAATTTTTAATGCATCTCTTCCATCTCTCCCACTCTCTCTCTCTCTCACACACACACACACACCCTTACATGGAAATAAACCAACATAAGCAAAATTCAGTAGAAGAAAATGAATTTCACAAAACCAACAGCTCTACAAATACTATGTTTTACAATTATGGGATATAAAGTAAAAATACTTAATGTCATCAAATAAACATTAGAGGGAATATGAATTTGAAATTCAATAAATGGTGTAAACAGCAGACTATATATATAGATTAATAGAGAATAAATCAACAAGAGGATTGTTTTCTTGAATGTCAGAGAGATAAAAATATTTCAACCATGCTAGAGAGACATAAACAATGTAGTAAGCCAACTTAAGATATGTTTAAGTTTTAGAAAATGATACCATATAAAATGGAGAAGAGACACTATTTGAAGTGATACATTTTAAGAATTGTTAAAAAATGAAACTTTGGATTCCTGGACAGGATGGACGTATAGAAACAGCTCCGGTCTGCAGCTCCCAGTGAGACCAATGCAGAGGGTGGGTGATTTCTGCATTTCCAACTGATGCACCTGGTTCATCTCACTGGGACTGGTTAGACAGTGGGTACAGCCTATGGAGGGAGAGAGAAGCAGGGTGGGGCATCACCTCACTGTGGAAGCACAAGGGGTCAGGGTACTCCCCTAGCCAAAGGAAGCCATGAGGGACCATGCCTTGAGGGACAGTGCTATCCAGCCCAGATACTACTCTTTTCCCATGGTCTTTGCAACCCACAGACCAGGAGATTCCCTCCGGTGCCACACCACAGGGGCCCTGGGTTTCAAGCACAAAAGTGAGCAGCCATTTGGGCAGACACTTAGCTAGCTGCAGGAGGTTTTTTTTGTACCACAGTTGTACCTGGGACTCCAGCAAGACAGACCGTTCACTCCCCTGGAAAAAGGGCTGAAGTCGGGGAACCAAGTGGTCTTGCTCAGCGGATCCCACCCCCACGGAGCCCAGCAAACTAAGATCCACTGGCTTGAAATTCACCCTGCCCGCATGACAGTCTGAAGTCGGCCTGGGACATTCGAGCTTGGTGGGGGGAGGGTTGTCAGCCATTACTGAGGCTTGAGTAGGCAGTTTTCCCCTCACAATGCAAACAAAGTCATCAGGATATTCAGAC